>NW_020949602.1:10420640-10573191 GCF_900497805.2 Vombatus ursinus
TTCTTTCTTTCTTTCTTTCTTTCTTTCTTTCTTTCTTTCTTTCTTTCTTTCTTTCTTTCTTTCTTTCTTTCTTTCTTTCTTTCTTTCTTTCCCCAGATTCCTGACTTCTAAAGATTCACAATGTAGTTGCTAGTTCTAGGGTCACCCTGAAGTAGTTCATCCTAATTCACCCTGAAGTCTTTTGATGTGAATCACAGGGCATCCAAATAAAATCTTCTGGAGTCTTGAGAAAGAGTTCTCATTTTAAGGTTCCTTTGTGCAAATTTGAGCTTCAAAGAAAATCAGAAGTTATTTTTGGTCTTCTAGATATGGTAAAAACAGTTTTACCTTGTGTTGACTAAGTAAACTCTAACCCTTTAGGAAAATGTGTCCTATATTTGAATCATAAAATCTTAGAATCTCAAAGCATCTTAGAGGTCATCTAGTTTAATATCATACATTTTCTGTAGGACACCCCCCCCCACACACACACCCCTAGTCTACAATTAGGGATTCATTTGCAGCTTCTCTTTTAAAATGCAAATGACTCCTTTTGCAGTGGGTTAACCCTCACAACCTCAGGGTGAATTACTTTAGTCAGATTATCAGATTGCTTTGTGCCTCAAACCCAGTTGAGCTAGCTCACTGAGGGAATGGGAAATTAGACTGGGGAGAGGAGACCACTTTTAAAGACGCTATGATCCATTTTGCCATGAGTTAACAGGAGACTTCCAATCATCCTAGCCTGTCAAAATTCTTCTTTTCTTTCAATGCTTGACCCAAGTGCCTCCTCCTTCATGATCTCCTATGGATATCACCCCTCCCCCTTCCTGTAGGTACTGTCTCCTTCCTCAGATTTTTCTAGAGCATTATATCTGGATCTCTCTTTTACCCTGAACCTACTCTTACTTGTAGTAAGCTTATCTGTGAAGAGGAATGCCCCCTAATAGGCTATAAATTCCTAAAAGGAAAGGTCATTTTTCAAATTTTGTATTCCCAGTATCTCACATAAAGTTTTGCCCTCTTTGTTGAAGTGAATTGGTTTATCATCTGGGCTGTGTGACTCTAGGCAAGTCACTCAACTTCTCTTGTCTCCATCCAAAAGAATAGGTCAGACTTTCCTGGAAAGGAGATTGTGTCCTGACAGAAAAGAAATAGTTCTGCCAGATCCATGGGGTACCCAAACCTCAGCTTTCCCCCACCCCTGCTCCTTTTCTTTGAGTTCTCTTTTTGTATTCAGAAAAGCAGGATTACCATTTTATGGAGCCTAATCAGTTGATCTCTCTCAGCACTTTGCCTAGTGTTCTGGCAAGGAAAAACATTGCCCAGCCTTCCCAGAGGCAGTGGCTCTATCAACTACAGAATATAATGAGTACTTGGAGGTCTTCAGTGGAAGGTGCTGTCCAAAAAGTGCTTAGGTAGACTCCACTGATATTACATATAAAAAGGAAAAAAATCCAGACACTTTCATTATTATACTCAGTTGTAAAGGCAAGATAATGCTCTTTTATGGTGTATATTTAAATGTATATTTTTGTGACCTATTCTCAGGCAATTAGAGTCAGAGCTGGTACTAAAGGTACAGGCCAGGCAGGCAAGGCAGGCAGGCATCTTGAGGGCCACAAACAAGGTGGTAAATGAAGGAACATGGAAAACAAATAAACGACTAGTTTTAAAAAAAAAATGCAATTCCCAAAGTTCAATGGCATAGCTATGAATGACTTCTTTCCAGGATGAGTTGGTCTAAGATAAAACTGCATAATTTAAGCAATTTTACAAAGAGATTCAGAACCACTGTGGTAGTTCTTTAACCCAAGTAAAATCCTCTTTTAAAATTGTTATATACTTGATGCTGAGGAAACCTGAAGCAGACAGATGCTTTGTCTTGGCTCTAGTTAAAATATTGGTACAAATGAATACTAGCAAAGAAGTCCAATTCCCATGTTTTAAATATTTGGGTCCCCTCTCTATAATCAGAGATTGTGTCTTCAAGGCCTCTCTTCAACTGTATCATACCACAGAGGTAAGTATTGGTCATGAGGGAAGGAAGCTGAAAGATGGTGAACGGATCAGTACAAGTATCACCATCAATATAAAAGCAAGTCAAATGAGCATGCATTAGAGATGGTCCATCCACCATCGCACAAAAAATCAGAAATTGTAAAATTTGGAGAAATATGGGAATATTGATACAAAGCCATGCAGAACGGGAAGCTGATCCAGGACATCATATACAGCCACATTGATGTAAATGAAAACAGAACAACAAAAAAAAACAAAAACAAAAAAAAACAACAACAACCAAAGCTCAGGTTAAAGGTAATGACCAATGGTAACACTGATAATTTTGCTCAATTTTTTTTTTTTACCCCTGGTGAGTAAAGATCATTTCTGAGAAATTAATAAAGAATTAAACCTCTGGGGGTTTAAAGAAAAAACTGAAGAATAGGAAGAGTCAAAGCATTCCTATATGTTTTAAGATATTTGATACTTTTGAGTAACCCATTAAAATCTTTGGACATTTTTTTTTTTACTTCTCACTCTACTTTGCTTTGCAAATTTTATCCAAGCAATCTATTACTCAAAGTTCATCTTTCTCAGGCAGCTTTCCTAGACCTTAATATGTGAAATGGATTCAATTTATACTCCATTAAATTAGCCATTATGTTGTTATGTAATTGTTCTCATACTGTTATGCCTGTATATGTTTTTACTTACAGCTACACCATTTGCTCTTCAAAGGGTAGGAATCTTGTCTGATTGATTCTGTACACTCCCCACAGCATGGTGTTGTGGACTTGTGGAAAGAACCCTGCATTCAGCACCAGTGGATGTCATGTTCAAATCCCAGCTTGGTTAATTACTATTATGAGACTTGGGCAAGGTGCTTCATCTCTCGGGTGTCAGTGTTTCCATCTATAAAATGAGACAGTGGTGTGGACAGCCTTCATGATCTTTTCCATCTGTAACACTCTATGTTCCTATGACTAGTACAGGTCACTGTTCAGTTGCTCACTCTAAAAAGTCTTGACTTAACCTAGAAATAGGTTGGGAGTAATTAGATTATCATGAAATTTCTGCTGCTGTCAGAGTTGACCAACCAGGTCCATGTAGAAGCTAAAAATTATTACATTAAAGTCCAAACTCCTTAATTGATATTCAAGGCCCTCCAGACTGCCTTCCTACATTGTCTGTATCTGCAACCTTTTCTCCCTTTGTTCTCCTATACAACCTGAATAAACTATGTTTCATTTAAAATTTTTATTTTTAAAAATGCTTCATTAATTTTTAATTAATTAATTAATGTTTTTTTATTATTATTTTGGCTTTAGATTACATTCATTTCCCCCTCTTCTTGTCCCTCTTCTGTTTTCCTCTTCTCCTTCCTCTCCCAGTGAGTTTTCCCTCATAAAAAAAAGGAAGGGGATAGAAATCAATGGATACATGCACTGAGTCTGACAGCATATACAACATTCTACAACTATAATCTTCCACCTCTCCAATGAAATAAGGTAGAAGCATTTCCTCATCTGTTCTCCAGGGACCAAGATTGGTTGTTAAATTACACAGCATTCAGCTTCTATTGTTCCTTTTATTTCCAAACATTGTTTCTGAAACAAATTGTGTACATTCCCACCTTCAGACCTTTGCCTTTCTCGTGTCTTTCTGTAGTACTATCATTCTTCAAGTCCTAGTTTAAATACCACCTCACCCCTGAAGACTCCTCTGATTATTTCAGGTTAAGTTGATACACCATCCTCTGAATTCCAGTAATACTACCTACATAGCCCCTTCAGCATGTAGCATGTCACCATATTATACATGTTACACATATGTTCTTTGTCTCTACCTTGATTGTAAGCCTTCTTGAAGACAAGACCTTCTCTTGGTATCCACAGTGCCTAGCAGAGTATCTTACATAGAGCACTCACTCCAGAACTGTTGATTATGATGCTTAAGTCACTTGGGACAAATTGTAATGTAATTACTCTCATTTTTACCTCTCTTCATATACTAGTAGTTTGCACATTTCAGATCAGGAAAGAAGTTTCAAAAACTACTGTCCTTCTTCATGCTTGAGTTTTCTCTGCTCTTGCAACTTAAATGTGAAACAATTTACTCCTCATTGACACCTGGTAAATCAATTTTTAGCTTATAGTGAATTTTTCAGTCCTGTGATGAAAGGCCCTGACAATCATCATTAAGAATGTGTTAGAGCTTTCATGGGAATAGGAATGCTAATCTCAGTATCTCTTTGTGAGGTTCTTTTCCTGATGTTGCTATACATATATACATATATGTAATACACACACACACAGATATATATGTATATATATATATCACCATCAAGTGTATATATATATATATATATATATATATATATATAATTATTTGGACGTCCTAAATTCTTCCTATAATTTCACTTGGAGAAGTGATTGACAATCAACCAATCAATCAATAATTAAGTGCCTATTTTCTGCCAGGCTCTGGAGACATAAAGAGGTTACACTCACTTGAGGGAAACAGCGTGCATGTAATATGGGTATATACAAAAGAGATATGAAATTTTTGATGGGCAGGGCAGATAAATTGTATTTAAATTCAATCAATACTTAAGTCTCAAATTCCCTGAGTAATCTATTCAATTCTGTTGTCCAGTCATATAATAAGAGTGTTTGAAGATCAGGGGGTTTGATCCTGTGGCAAAACAGAAAACCCATTGGACTTGGAATATGTGGAAGGGAGGAAACCGGCATTTATGAAGCACTATGTCCCAGGCACTATACTAAGCACTTTACAAATATGATCTCATTTGATCCTCACAGAATCCTAGCAGGTAGGTGATATTATTATCTCCATTTTACAGTAAAGGAAACTAAGGCAGACATTGGCTAAATGACTTGCCACATGGATTCTAGACCAGGCTTTTCAGTGATGAAATAGCTGTGTAACACTGGGCAAGTCACTTCATGTGTTTGAGCCTCTGTTTCCTCACTTATAAAATAATAGCACAATAATATCTGCCTTATCTACCCTGCAGGATTGGTATCATGACCAAATAAAATTAAAAATCATTTGTAAAATGCTAGACAACTGTTAGCTAATATTCTGTTTAAAGGACATAGGAGGAATGTAACTTTCATTTGTTTTTGACTTTGGCTGAGATGTGACTCCCAGCAGACCACCAACATTCCAGATGTGGGAGTGTCACTGGGCTAAGACTGTCCTCCTGCTCCTCCCATCTCTGAATCCTGCCTCGAAGGAAACAATGTTTTTTTCTGTTACCTCTGGGTTGCTATAGATTTTGGGTTTGTTTGTTTTTGCTTTTGGTTATCAATGTTTTACTTTTGCTCTGGCAGCTTTGTTATTCTGTCATTTTTCAAGTGTTCTACTCTTTGTGACTCTATTTGGGATTTTGTTGGCAGAGTGGAGTGGTTTGCCATTTCTTTCTCCAGCTCATTTTACAGATGAGGAAACTCAGGCAAACAGGATTAAGTGACTTTCCCAGGGTCACACAGCAAGTAAGTGTCTGAGATCAGATTTGAACTCACGAAGATGAGTCTTCTTGACGCCAGGCCCAGCCCGCTATGCACTATGGTACCACCTAGCTGCCCCGTAGTGGCAGCTAGCCGGAACTAAACACAAAACCTGACAAATAAATCTGAGCAAATACTCCGTATCTTTGTAAGTAAATATTTCCAACTGTGTTTTGTTTCTTCCTTCTCCTCTCAACAAAATGTCAATTAACTGATTGCCTTAACATAAGCCATCTACTGGTTCAGTCCTTATAAAGACTCTAATATTTTACTCCTTCCCCTTCACCTCATAATAGCTGTGTAACACAGCTATTACATACATACCTCTTTTGACTGCTGTTATAACTTGGAAAGAAGTGGAATCTACTTTGGAATTTCTCTATGCCATATAGATTTATATGATAAATTTAAACAACTTAAACAGAAAATGAAGAACCTAATCAACATTAAACTCTGATTTTATTCCTTTCTCTTCTGATCTTTGTTCATGGACATATGGAAAGTTTGTATGTGATTGCAGTCAGTCAATTTATAAATATTTATTAAGCACTTACTGTGTGCCAGGCACTGCGCCAAGCTCTGGAAATACAAAAGAAAGCAAAAGCCAGTCCCTGGACTTGAAAGAACTCACAGTCTAAGAGAATAGACAACATGCAAACAACTACAGTCAAACAAACTACATTCAGAAAAAAATAGGAGATAATCACCAGAAGGAAGGCACTAGAATTAAGAGAGATCACAGAAGGTTTCTTGTAGAAGGTGACACTTCAGCTGGGATGACTCTTCTGTTTGTTTGATGCTTTTGTGAACATTTCTAAATACTGCTTTAGGTGATTTCTAGAGGCTTCTTCAAAGAAGCCTTCCTGGTTGTTCTAACCTGCACCCAATCTCTCCCTTTTCTGAACTCCCGTACCACTTAAGTTTGTAATATAAAAATAATAGTCAAACAAATGGCTGAATCATGTAGATTTATTTACAGAAATGGGGAATGAAGGATTATATCAATATAAGAGCAGCTAATTGCTTATAGAAAGGACATCCCTAAGGACCCAGTCCTTATTAATTAATGCAGATTTTGAAATGGTTGGTGGAAACTGTGCAACACTTACTAGCTGTGTGACCCTGGCAAATCATTTAATCCTGTTTGCCTCAGTTTCCTCATCTGTCAAATAAGCTGGAGAAGGAAATGACAAACCACTCCAGCATCTTTGCAAGAAAAATCTGAATGCAGCCACAAAGAGTCAGACACAACTGAAAAGACTGAACAACAGCAACATATAACTTCAAGTTGCAAAAATTTCACACCTACTGAATACCTAAGAAGACAAGATCACACGGCCAGAATGAGATACCCTATGCTTGCTATCTTGCGTAAAGTAACAGAAGACAAATCTTCATTCTACAAACACCCACCCCCCCAAAATCCTTGTGAATTTAACCCAAAACCCAATACAGGGACTAGGGCACCATCAAAGATAAAACTGTTGCCCACAATCACCTGGGTCATAACACTGGACAAAAGAAAAATCAAGAACATTTTAAATTGATGTTTGCACACTGAACGCTTATGACCAATCTACGTGGAATGAAAAGCTATTAAAATATAGAGACTTAACTGAAGAAATCAGAATCACATAGAATGACACTGAAACCCCTACCATTTCTATCAAACTGTCCCCAAGATGCTTTCAGTGGGTCTGCAGAAGGTAAGCTTATACCTAATACTTTATTCAATTGGGGAAGGAAATCACTTTATCCACCTTCTCAATCGCCTGTTGATCATTAACCATAAAGGGATGAAAGTAGTATAGTGACTTGTCCCAAGAGCATTTCTATTTGAATTCCATCCATTATAAGATGAGAACAACAACAATAATAATAACAGTTGGCATTTATATCACACTTTATGATTTGTGAGACACTGAACCAACGTTATTTAACTTGATACTATGTAATCGAGCAGCTAAATATATTCTGGCTTTTTATTATTCTTTAATTGTTTCACGTGCTGCTGGTCTTTTCTGTCTAAGTAGATAAGAATTTCTTTGAGGTCAGAGATAGTATCTTAGAGTCTCTTGTATTCTCCTACAGTTTCTTGCACAATACTGAGCACATAGTGAAGGTTGAATAAAAATTTGTTTATCAATGAAAGGGACTCAGTCTTCACAGCCTCCATGGCAAAACTTAAAAAAAATCAAAAAAACTCCAGCCCTATAATTTGAAATAGTTAATAACAGGCTCGAGTCAAATGGAAGATTAATTAATTAGCATTTAAAATCTGATCCCCAGCAATGGAACTCTAATGTTTTTATATTTATATTTTATATCTAATATATTTTATATTGATTGCTTTCATTTTTTCTTTACATTATCATTTCACAATACATCTCTCTCCATCCCTCATAGAAATCTCCCTTGGAACAAAATTTGGTTGAGCCACCACAGTGGTTGTGCTGATAACCTCTGCCTCATTCCATACCAGTAGTCCATCATCTCCAGTAAGGGGGAGCTTTGTTTCAACATCTGTCCTCTATGGGCAACACCATTCATTGCGTCAATCAGAGTTTGGGTGCCTTTCAATGATGCTTCCCTTTTCATTGTTATAGTCATTGTAGGGCCATTGTTATGGTCAATCTGCTTGCTTCCTTCTCAACAGTTTACATAAATTTTCCCTAGTTGCTCTGAATTATTCATATTAGTCATTTTCATGATGCAATCATAGTTCATTACTCTCAGCTATTCCCCCATGGATGGGCACCCAGTTTGCTTCCAGTTTTTTGCTAGTACAAAAAATGCAGCTTCAAACACTATGAACATTTGGGAACTTTCCCTCTGTCCTTGACCTTTGGCAATATGGCTCCTAGTGGGCATTATTGGGTCAAAGGGTATGTATAATTTAGTGAATTTTCTAGCATAGTTCTATATTGTTTTCCAAAATAGCTGGACCAATTACCAGGTCTCCCAATAGTGAACTGGGGTATCTGTCTTCTCTCAATCCCCTTCACTATTTAAGCTTGGATAATTCTTCAGTCTATTATTATTTATTGCTAGTACCATTATGTCCTGCTAAGTATTAATCAGTAAGTCCATCAACAAGCATTTATTAAGCACTTACTGTGGGTAGGTACAATTCTAGGTGTTTCATGTATAGGAAAAGTTAGAAAAAAATTCTCAAGGCTGACTTATAGTCTTCAAATCTTTACATAGGGCAACAGATGGAGAACTGAAAGAATCTGAAGAAAAGTAATGAGTTCCCCATTTCTAAATGTGTTCAAACATAGGATAGTTAATGTAGGAGACATCGTTAGGGGGATTCGTGTATAACACTTATTATGGAGGCTTCAAATTGGGCAGCAGGTCATTTCTGTACCAATGAGTCCCAGAAGCACAGAACTGAATAGCTAAGGGATCAGGGGAGGGTGGCCTAAAGGGCATTTATAAGGAACTCACTAGGTCCAGAACTCTGGTGGGGTCTTTAAAAGAGCGGAGAGGGGTATGGCAGTACATGACTGTAATCCCTGCTATTGAAGAGACTGAGTGAGGCTTGTGGATCATTTGTGTTCTTGAGTTCTAAGCTGCTGCTCTAGGGTTAAAGCCAATTGGGTGTCTTCACTAAGCCCCCAGGAGTGGGGGGCCACTGGGCCCCCTAGGGAAAGACAAAAAGACATAGATCAGAAGAAACAAAATAGGTCTAATCTTCCCTTCTGATCAATACTGGGATTTGGTCTACTACACTTCCGTCCTGGATGAGATTGGGAGGCTCAATCTCAAAAATAAAATAAAACAAAAAAATAAAAGTTGAGGAAATGCTTTGCTTCACTCTGCATTGCTTGGTCTTTAAGAATTCAACTTTGTGACAATGATTCTTAGCTTATTTTCTCTTCCTGATTGTCTAACTCCCAGTGCATGGCTGCAGCTCTGGAAGAAGAGTAGGCATCTGATCACAAGAGCAGCCTGGAGTGGAAAGTTCTTACCGGGTCAAGGAAAAGCCCACCAAGTGACTGACTTATCCTGGGCTGTGTTGAGCATAAGTGGGGAGAAGATGTGGAGAAAGGAGCTAACCTTTGATGGGTTGAGTCTGTGAACTCCTGGGGTCCCAGCCAGCTGACCTATCAGGGGGTAGATTCACTTATCCAGAGGTTAAGAGCTGAATGTTTTTTCTATGAGATAGGGGCAAGCTGGAGCACAGGGGGACAGTTTCCCTGTTCCTTGGTGAATTTGATATGTGGCAGGAGGCTTGAAGGAACTTCCCTGAAAAGGTCTGCGGGTTGTCAGTTTATCTCTTACCTGTGAGAACTAAGAGGCACAACCTGGAATAGGGTGAGGAACATTGAAAATTCAGATTTACAAGAAGCAGCTGGGGCCATTCCCACCACTGAGTGCTCATACTTTATATTTTACTTTAGTTTTCAATGTAGTCAAATAGGTTTTAATCTAAATAACAACTGAGTGAATTCTTTGGGCTCATATTGAGGCAGGGAGAGCAAGACCAGTGAATTAAGTGTGAATGGGGATAATGACCTAAGTAAGTTATGAATTATTACTAGGATATCCATATCCCCAGATTGGAACCTCGGAGCACAAGGGCATAGATGAAGTTTTGGACATCTGGTGCTATCTGTGCATGTGAGCTGGTAGCTAAAGGCTAGGGACTGCCAGGTGCATTCAGACATGCCCATTTGAATAAGCTGGTGCAGCTTGAGCTTGGAGCACCACCTGGTGGCTCACCCAGGTAGGGCACTCTGAACAGGGGCTCCAAGACAGATCCCCTAATAATACCATATGTGTGAAGGCAAGAGTTTCATATACACTTGATAGAAGGTTGGATTAGAGGAATTCTAAATTACCTTCTTATTCTAGAATTCCACAACTCTTTGAAATGTTTAATTAGAGCTGGGATGAGCTGGGTCTCCTAATCAAGGTGATCTCCTAGGCTTTAAGCTTTGCTTCTCCCTTGGAGAGAGTCTCAGTAAACCAACTCAATAAACATTTATTAAGCCCCTGATATGTGCTGGTCACTAGGGATACAAAAATAAAAATAAAACAGTCGCTGCCCTCAAAGAGCTTCAAAATAGGACAGAGAATAAAGTCTGCAAACTGGTGGCCAATGAACTTGACTTCAGTTCTGTTATCAACATATATTGATGAACATATAAATAAAGCAACAGTTACAAAAAGCCAATGAGGCTTTACCAAAAATGAGTCATGCCAAACCAACTCCATTCCCTTTTTTGAAAGGATGATGAAATTGAGAGATAAGATGCTGTAGCAAATCGTAGCAAAGTGTTTGATCAAATATCTCATATTCTTCTTGTAGAGAAGAGAGATGTGGAGCAGAAGAGAATAAAATCAGATGGATTCAGAGTTGGTTGGAACATATGTTCAAAAAGTAATTGTTAATAGTTGTTGATATTAACAAATCTACAGTGGCGAGCCCCAGGGATCTGTGTTGTTTAACCTTTTTGTTAAATATTTTCAGATTACACAAAGGTGAGAGTTACAGCTAAAACAGCAGATGACAGAATTAGGATCCAATATTATCCTAAAAAGTTAGAACACTGAGCTAAAGCTAATAGGATGAAATTTAGTGGAGGTAAATGTAGTCACATTTAGGAACAAAAAGTCAACTTCACAAGTACAGGACGGGGAAGGTATAGTTAGACAGCAGCTGTTCTGAATAAGATCTGGGGGTTTTAGTGGACCACAAGCTCAATCACAGTCAGCAGTGTGATGTGGCAGCCAAAAAAACTAATGCAATCTTGAGCTTCATTGAAACAGGAATAGCTTCCAGGAATGAAGAAATGATAGTCCTACTGTACTCTTCTTCCCTTGTCAGACTTCATCTGGAATATTATGTTTGGTTCTGGGCACCCTGATTTAAGAAGGACATACTTACTGAATATGTTAAGTAAGGATTTTATTTACCTATGTCTTGGATGGAATGGCTGCTGGGGTTATTTCCACCTCTTAAATTCTGTGGAATGATATTCCTATAAACCAGGTACTTGGTGGAATTTAATATTTTAATTTTTTTGGCATTAGAGAACACAGATGTATTCTCACATGATTGCATGGTGATTAGGGATAAACACTAATTTTTCAAGTTCTGTTCATCAATACGCTTTTCCCGAGTCTGCACACACAGCTCTGCATATGTTTTATATTCCGTTGCATATTTATTCCCATTTGAGGTCTTTGAAGGCTCTACTTTCTATGAAATGACTCCCATGACTCCTCTCATCCATCCTTTCACCTAGGCTCATTTTTCTTGCCTTTTGCTTCTCCCCTTTATGTTCTTTTCCCTTCTTCTGCGCCTTCCTGGATCTAACACAGAGTATGGCACCTGAAGGTGGTGAAGGCCAGAGTGGAGGGGGGATAATGGAGGATGGAAGTGGAAAATTATTCATCCAGATTCCCTTTTCTTCACAGATCAAGATTTGGGTCTTTGCACAGAACATAGACATTTGGAAAGGCAGTAGCATTGGGGAGTGGATAAAGAGCTGGCCCTGGATTATAATCCTACCTCTGACTCATACGAGCTGTGCCACCCTACAAAAACCACCTGATCTCTTAGTGCCCTCTGGAAACTCTTTAAAACTATAAGTTGCAGAATGTGCAGACTTGCACTGGTAGAAAGAAGGAAGGGAATAAACAATTACTAAACATTTACTATGTGCCAGGCACTATGCTAAGCTTGTTACTAATTGTATCCTCAAAAAAACACCATGAAGCAGGTACTCTTATTCCCATTTTACAGCTGAGGAAACTGAGGCAGAGAAGTTAAGTGACTTGCCAGGGTCACACAGCTAATAAGTGTCTGAGGCTGGATTTGAACTCAGGTCTTCCTGACTTCAAGTCTAGCTTTCTCTCCCTGTAAAACAGCTACCTAACTTATGGATCATGGACTCATTCAAAGTGTAATGGTTCTTTGAGCTCATCAGTGGGTTCAGATCACAACCCATCCACACCTTCTCACTCAATGAGCTTATCTGTGTTCTACAAATCCTCCAAAGAGGAGGTCTGGCTCTAAGCCTTTTTTTTTTTTTTTGCATTTTGTGGGTTCCAGTGAAGCCCTGAGGCTGCCTATCCACTGGCCATACTTCTTTATCCACTAAAGACTATTCAGATGTCTTACCATGGCATTAGGAGTGTCAAAATTGAAACCATGAAAGTTCTAGCAAACTGAAATGACTTTGAATACACTTGGATGACACACTGCACATAGGTACATTCAGAGAAGCTCATTATGAAAGAGTGGGCAAAAAAAATTTTTTTTTAACTATAGCTACTCATGAAACAAATGTGGAGGAATTTTGATCTACATTGTAGTTAAAATTGATTGGTGCCAAATGAAAATCAAGGAACCATAAGGTATTGAAGAAAAAAGCCCCGTGTGCATTTGTGGTATTGTCATAAAAAGTAAACATTTATTGAGGCCCTTGAGATGCTTAAAATGAAGTGGTTATACTTTTAAAAATGGGTTTTGTATAGATTAAACTAAATGAAGACTAGAGTGTCCTTGATACATCTATAATGCTATTCATCAACTTTTAAAACATACAGTGTAGATGTTTTTACTGATCATGCCATTCATCGAGAGCATAGGATTGCATGAAGTCTCTTGATGGCACAAAAGAGAGTATTGAGAACTGGCCTCTTAACTGTTCTGTATCACAGTCTCTAATTGGTTGGTCCATTCAGCAGTTATCTTTTGGTTTCCCACTACCATTTCCCAAGTATAATAAAAACAAAACCCCAAAAAATATTAAGTAAAAAAGTGCATGTCTAAGTAGAAGCATCTCATGAAGGAAGCCGTTGGTTAAAATTGCAAAGAGATTGAGAAGTAAAACTTCTATTTTCATCTGGCATAGCCCATCCAACCAAAGCAGCCTCAGTGGAGAGCCTATGATCCTGATAGCAAGTTGAGCTGATACAACAATGACATTTTAACTCATCTTGGGTCCTGTATTGGTGTAACTCAGACCTTATTTTCTGAAAGACTTTTTTGATTTTTGGCTTTTTTTTCCAAATCTGGTCACCCATTGTGCACATGTGTTAATGGAGCAAAAGATAGATGGCATCTCGTAAATATGAACATTATATTTTTCTTAAGGGACAACACCTATTCTGGAGACTTTTATTGAGTTACATTTTACTAGTCCTAAAACATTTAGCATTATGTACTTAAAAGATACAGAGCATAGGTATTACACCCACAGAAAGTATTTTAGTCAGTGAATGTTCAATGTAGCAGGTAGAGATGAACTTAGCACGTCTCCTAGACTGAACTGGGAACAGACTCTTCAGCCATAAAATGCACTTAACAGTCTATTTAATAGTGGTGAGGTCCTTGAAAATGCAATATCCATGCTAATCTCGCCTTTTTCTAAATCACAGATGAAAAATAGGTCAGTAACATAGCGCCTTCCCTTTCTATTGGAAGTGTAACATTTAATCTAGTTAAACAACTACCAAAACTTTATTAATTCAATGTGAAGAATGAACTCGGAGGGAGTGGAGAACTTTATTAAGAACACAAACCTTTCCAAAATCTGAGCTGGACAACCTGGATCTCAAGTCTCTGTAAAAGTTCTTGGGATTTCGGCCAAATGGAGAAAAAGGCCCAGAGCGAAGCGGTCCAGAAAGCAATTAAGTCCCACCACAAGGAAAGGCTAAAGGAAATGAGATTTGTACTGAAGAGATGAGCGGGGAAAGATTTGCTGGAAGCTAGCGTTCTACTTCAAGATGCCTTCAGGGGACATTCAGATGAGCAGCGGACATCCTGGCCCTTCTCTGCTTTGTCTAAAACGTCCTGCTGAGAACGAACCCCCAACTGGAGCTGAAGTCTCTTCCCAGCTCTTAGGGCATTTTGGCCAAATCACAATAAATAAGTACCTACTTGAAAGAAATGTCAGAAGTCTGTTAAGTGAATAAATACAATTAAAGAAAAAAGATTGCTTTAGCATTTTCACTTTCTCTTATTTTAAAAGAACTTAATGTTTCCTGATTCTATCTTTCTTTTAAGGATTTCCTAACTTGGGGTCTCTGGGGGTCTGTGAACTTGGACGGGTAAAAATTATATCTATATTTTTACTCTAACTGAAATTTAGCATTTTCTTCTATGATTTAAAAACATGATTCTGAGAAGGGGTCCAGAGGCTTCACCAGACTGCCCAAGGGATCCAGGACACACACAAAAAGGTTATGTCCCTCTGGTATAATGCATAATCAGGTTAGTATAGAGGTGCTTTCTCTGCCCTCAAAAGAGACACCGTGATATGGAGTTAAAAAAAGGACCAGATCATGTTAGACTCAGAGGACCCTGGTTCTTACCTTGCTCTGCTGCCCCTCACTACCTGAGTGACCTTGAGCCAATCATTTTCTTTTTCTAGGCCTCAGTTTCCTTATCAATGAAGAAATCCATGATCCTAAAGAATAGAAAATCATGTAATGGCTGAAAAGCAAATGCAACCTGTTGGTTTTGTTGTTATTCAGTCATTTTTCATTTGTGTCCAACTCCATTTGGAGTTATCTTGGCAAAGATACTGGAGTGGTTTACCATTTCCTTCTCATTTTAAGGATGAGGAAACTGAGGCAGACAGGGTGAAGTGACTTGCCCAGAGTCCCATAGCTAGTAAGTGTCTGAGGCTAGATTTGAACTCAGGAAGATGAATCTTCCTGACTTCAGGCCCAGTACTCTATCCACTGTGCCACCTAGCTGCCCGATCTATCTGCACTATGGCTAAAAGATCTTTTGAATATTTCACTCATTTTCTGTTCTTTATGTCCCTCTTCTCATTCTCAGCACTTTTACTGGTTTCAGTAACTCATCCTTGTGATTATTTTTTTTGTATGTACATGAATGAAGTGACTGAATTAAAAACAACGCTTCCCCACTCCCTCCGCCCTTCCCCTCACCAAAAGGGAAGGATCTCTACTTGAAGAGAATCAGTTACTTTGGGGTTATTTCTCTTATTTACCTGTGCCTCCTGCTAAAATCTGATCTAGAAATGAGCGGCCTCTTCACCCCCACACTCTGCTCTGATGTTCTTTTTCCATTTCAGGAGATTTTTTTCTGTAGTTAGGGGTTTTGTATCATTGGGTATATATTAGTTGCAGGCTTCTAATGGCTAACTTAATTTGGATGTAAAAAAAAAAGATTTGTGAGACTATAGTTCATTCCCCTTTATTATCTGGTCTGCTCCTTCATAGTTAAAAATAAAAGAAAATCATATCTCTCCAATGTGTGCCCCACTGCTTTCCTTAATCAAAGCCCTTTACAATGGGCTGAAAAGAAAAAGAAGAATTCCCACTCTAGGTAATATAATCAGGTATTCAAACTGATTTCCTTGTGAGTGAGGAAAGATTCTGAAATCTATCTATGTGAATTCTGGGAAGTATCATCCCAGAAAGACAGTGTTGTTTCCTCCTTAGCATCTCACCAAGGGAGAAAAATCCTTGTGGGAGTCCGTCTACAGAGAGATTGTAATAACAATCTAATTGATTAGATTGCAAGCTCCTTGTGGGCAGGGGCTATCTTTTGCCACTTTTTATAGTCCCAGAGCTTTAACCGGGTGCTTTGCTCTTAATAAATGTTTGTTGATTGATTGAAATACATAGGTTAGAAGGAGGAAGAGTCAGATCGAATCAGAAGCATGAAGGGCAGTTCGAGTTTGAGCCTGGAGTGGAGGGAGAAGCAGTAATGGTAGCTGGTGAGAGAGAAAGAAGGTCCTGCAGTCATGTGAAGTAAATTTAGAAACTAGAGTCTGCACATTACAGGCTTTGCTCCAGAAGCCAAGACTTCCACTCATTAGAAAACCCACTCCGTTGCGCTTGGGCAGAATGGATTAAGGGTGCTGGTTATTGTTCCTTTTGGAGGTCAATGAAAGGACAGTCACAGTTCAAGTCCTTTCACTCCTTTTTTTCTTGCATTAAGCAGATACTTTTAAAACATTTTTTCCCTTTAAGATGTTTTTAATTTATAATTTGTCTCATATAAAACTATGATTGATCATAATATCTTTGTGATTCATGTCTATTAATTTTGCACAGGGGGATTATGATGGAGGAAGTCAGGGAATAGTTTGTATAGAAATAAAGAGGCATAGAGGACAGATCTTCTCTATCTCACTGTTGGGGGTGGCTGAAAAGGGATTTTCCCTCTCATCCTCTTCTTTAGAGGCTGGGCCAAAGGAAAATTTGTTAATTTATTAATTTTTGGTTAATAAACCAAATTTATTAACTTGATGTGAAGTATGAACTCTGAATGAGTGGGGAACTTTATTAAGAACATAAACCATTCCAAAATCTGAAATAGACACCTTGTATCTCAAGACTCAGTAAAACCTCTTCTTGGGATTTTGGCCAAATGGAGTAAAAAAGGCCAGATCAAAGCAGTCCAGAAAGCAGTTAAGTCCCACAATATGAAAAGATTGGTTCTCTAGGCTAGCCTTTTGGTTCTATATGCTACGCTTATAATCTCTCCGATAGTAGAGACAGACATACCACATGATTAGAACCATTAACTTGGATTTAATGTTTTAGAGTCAGGGATATTTCTGTGAAGTTTTCAGCTTCCAAAGTGAAGGGGAGAGTATAAGATTTGGACCAAGATAAGGTCACCCCTTGGGAGAAGGAAAGTGTGGTCTGGGAGGAATGGTCTCTAGCTAGAATGTAGGACAAGCCTGAAGGCTATCAAGAGAGCTGGGGGATGGAGGATGGGGAGGAAAGGAGGAGTTCCCTAAGTCAACGTCCAAACCTTGCTAGATAGCGCCACCTGCTAGTTACCATAGAAACAAGAGGAAAGACTAGGTCTTTTGTGGGGCTTTGCACTGTGGTCTCTAAAGCTGATTTTCCTCTTTAGCTATAAATAACATGGATCTTGAATACTCAGATGGGTCTGTGATGTTATTGACTCAGGAGTTCCCCCAATGCATATTACAACCTATCCATCCTCCCAGTCTTGCTTGACTCTTGTCCAGGAGGATGCTGAAGTTGGTTTGCTTGAGTGATTGTTAAATTTTCAGTGTGGACATTTACAACTCAGAAATCAGCAAACAAATTAAGACTGCAGGGCTTGAGTGATTGTTTTGTTGATTGTCTAGACTTCAGAAAGTAGTGGAGAAAATGTTGATGTAGCGAAGGTTATCCCCCTTCTGTAGCCTGGGAGTGTCTTGTGGCTCCGAGGGAGGAAGAGTAAGTATTTCCAGCTTCTTGTCTCCCCCCCCAACTTCTCCAAGGAAGACTTTACTTACTGCTGAAAGGGGAAGCAGGAGATTGGGGCCAGAAGCTTGAAGCTGATGGCTCTGCTCAACTCATGGGAGAAACTGGGAAGGGTGCCGAGCTAGAGTTATATCTACCTGATCCCTTAAATATTATTAGTCTGGGGGATGTGATTTTTCAAGTTCAAGCTAAACTCTTGATCACCACTCATTAATGGGAAAATGAGGACTCCAAGCTTTATATCTAATGCTTGACTCCTTTCCCACAAAATAGCATTTCCACAAGGAATACACACATAGCAGGGAACCACGAAACCCATTTATCCAAGTTAGTAGCAAAACAGAAATCAGAGAAAATATACATAGGAGAATGTATACCAGACAATACACAGTGAAGGAACTCTCACATTGGGAGTGAGATAATTTAATGAGAAGGAGAGAGAGAGAGAGACAGAGAGAGACAGAGAGACAGAGAGACAGAGACAGAGAGAGAGAGACAGAGAGAGAGAGAGAGAGACAGAGAGAGACAGAGAGAGACAGAGAGAGAGAGAGAGAGACAGAGAGAGAGAGAGAGAGACAGAGAGAGACAGAGAGAGACAGAGAGAGAGAGAGAGTCCCAGATCTCTCACGCAAAGGGAAGCTCCTCAATGTCTCTAGAGTAGCAAGCTGAGCACAGGAACACGAGGAAGACTGCTAACTCCTCTCATGTTGGCTTCTTCCCAGGCTCTTATTTTCTCCTCAGCAACCTGAAAGGAGGTTGACATCATCCAAATGCCTCCTCAAGCGGGAAGCCAGAAGCACTCGAAGCCTACAAAGGCTCCCAAGAGACTTGAAGAGATTCCCAAGAGAGACAGGAGTTCTCCTGGAGCTCTCAACTCCATCTTGCCCCTCTTGAAGATGCAGGGCACTGATCTCCACCAATGAGGAGAGAGCCCCATACCAATAGTCTGTGGAAGTTGGGTTACATTAATAATGCCGATTAAATTAGAAAGTGTTGGGTACTTCAGAGAGCATTTACCAGTACATCCCCACTCTTGTCCATGTTCTCTCCAAAATTCATTATAGGGAGACCACCCAGTATTCTGAAGGCTTCCTTACTTTCTCCCAACATTGGGATTGTAAAGAGCAGAGCACTCTGGTTATTCACTTGGCATCTTGCATTGTGCCTTGTCCAGCTTCTCCTCCTGTTATACAATTCCTTGATGACATCCCAGTGACAAAAGGGTGTCATCGATGTAGTTAATGGTAAATAACAACCTATATAATCCATAATCTAATAAAATTCTATTTTTATAAAATTAAAATGTAGTTTCCTAGAACAGGAACTGTCCATTGATATAAGAATTCCATAAACATTACGGGGGCCTTTTATATACCAGGAGACAAACCACAGAGTATAGCAGATGGCATGGCAGCCTTTGAGGAAGCAAGATAGCCTTCCAAGTCCTGATAATGATCCACACTCTTTAGGTAACTATGGGCAAGCCCCAATCTTTCAGTAACTTTTTAAACTCTTTAAGAAAAATAACAAATGAGTTGTCAACCTGAATCAGCAGAGGGATTTTGCACATTGGGAGATCCTCACAAAAGCCAAACCAAAACTGAAATGTATAAGGCACAGAGCAAATTACTGCCTCACCCTCAGTCCTAATTCTGTACAAACAATACACAAATGATATTGAATATAGAACCTTTTTTCTGGGTGCTCTGTGAGAGACAGAGAGAGAGAGAGAGTGTGTGTGTTAAATGGAGTTTTGGTCATTTCCTTTGGGAAAAGATTTTGACCACAGAATTGCTCTTATTAGCAGGGTGTTTCCTTTATATTTAAACCAAATACTCATTTTCAAAGACCATTTTCGACAAGTACAGTAATATCACTAAGCCAAAGGATCTGCATGACACAAAATGGAGTGTGACAATCCACTCAATTGTGAAAGACACAGGAGATAAAGTAGGGAAGGCAGCATTTGTGGCATCACATTGATTTTAAGGCTCTTTAGGAAGGAAAGCTGACCTAACAATGCAAACTCTTTGTAAATTACATGTTTAGAAAATTCCCAAACATGCTGTATTAGCTTACAGTAGAAATGACCTATTTAACTTAAAACTCAAAATCTTAAATGGAGAGATATGGATTCGTGGCACTCCCTGAAGGTTTTAAAAGGTCCATGAACCTATGAATAGATTATATTGCTACATTAAAGTAGTCTTTTTTCCCTCTAAAGACATAAGTACCATTCTATATTTTAAATAACTTCGAAAAATATAGCATTAAAGTCTTAGAATTTTATAAGGAACTTGATTCCTTTATCTCACTAAATCTATTGGGTTTTATTAGGGCAACTTTTGGCCTTGTTTATATCTTTCTGAAAATCATTAAAAAGAAAGATGAATACAGTGTGTCAGACCATATTCCAGACTGGGGATTGCTTATTGATGTTGCTAAAATAACAATATTGTAGCATTTCATGGCAGGAACATGTAGTAGTTGGTTTATGGTCCACACCAATGTAATTGTGTGTGTGTGTGTGTGTGTGTTTATTAAGATAGGGATAGTGACCGGACCTGTGATTTAGTTGGTATAGAGAACTCTTAGAACAGGAAAGTCCTTCTACTGGTGAAGATCAGGACTTTTGTTCCTGTAATCTAAAGTCTTGGACAGTTTCATCAAGAGGCTAAGGGTCTTTCAACTAGAATGTGGAGAAAGTGTGATTTAAACCCAGGTCTTTCTGGTTTCACATTCTGTCTTTCAATGAATTGTTTTAAATTTATATTTGGATTAGAAAATATTATCAGAAGAGAAGTATATAACATTAAGAACACTAACACATCACCTCTAGAAGGGCTAGTATCTCAAAATGCTACATAAATAAACTTGGATTAATTGTATTTAACCACAGGAAAATTAAAATACCCTGGTAATTTCCTATAACACTATGGATAGTAGAGAGAAATCAGTATAAGGTGGATTTAATTTGTTTCTCATAGGGGTAGGAGCATATTACTTATTGTAGTTGCAAAAGGGACTTCTCATATTCATAAGGCAAGATCACAGACCCCCTACGCAAAGTCATAGAAATTCCAGTGAACAAAAGAATGATTGTATTGCAAGAGAGAGAATAAGTTTTAACTCAGGACCCCTGCTTCAAGTCTTCTGATCTGAATGTGCAGAGCTCTTACCAGAAAGACTCCATGTTTAATATTTGGTGAAATCAACAAGATAGTTCAGCTAACTTTTTTTTTTTTTTTTTGCTTTTTTTGGTAAGGCAACCGGGTTAAGTGACTTGCCCAGAGTTACACAGCTAGTAAGTGTCATGTGTCTAAGGTCGGATTTGAACTCAGGTTCTCCTGACTCCAAGGCTGGAGCTCTATCCACTGCACCGCCTAGCTGCCCCAAAACTTGGATTTCTTGTTGTTCATCCTTCGTTTTCTTTTTTTTCTTTTTTTTTGGGGGGGGGGAGGTTGGGCAATGGGGTTAAGTGACTTGCTCAGGGTCATACAGCTAGTGTTATGTGTCTGAGGCCGGATTTGAACTCAGTTCCTCCTGAATTCAGGGCCGGTGCTCTATCCACTGCACAACCTAGCTGCCCTCAGTTCAGCTTACTTTTGAAAATGAGTTTGAAAGACAGGTTCTGACACTTACCAGCTGTGAGCCTGGACATGTCCAACCCTATCCATTACTTTCATCTTTTAATACAAAGATGATTTTAGAATTTCTCTACCTTCCTTATAGGCTGCTGTGAGGAACAAACGAAGGTTATTATTGCTCAAGTTCATGGGCTCTTAACCAGAAATCCACAAAGAGGTCTGTGGATGGATTTCATTGGGTCCATGAGCTTGGATAGGAATAAATACATTTTTATTTTCACTAACCTCTAACTGAAATTGAGCATTTTTTTAATTATCCAAAAACATGATTCTGATAAAGTTTCACTAGGTTTTCATCCATCACACACAAAAAGGTTAAGAACTCTCAATTTCTTAACTTGTACAGCTTAGATTCTCCTAGATTGTAAGCTCTTTGAGGCCAGGAATGTGTCTTGTGTTGTTCGCCTCATTCCTTCCCCTTCCCCACCCGTGCCTAGCTCTTAGTGCGGTACATTGCCTGGCTTGGGAGTTCAAAAAATAAATGGTTGAGTGAGAGGAGAATGTAACAACACTAACTTCCAACGAATGCATGTAGAAATGTGCTCTGAGATCACCCCTGAATGTCCCACCATGGATAAAAGCAATCCCAAGCTTTTGAGCCTGGACTGTCCTGATTTTCAGTAAAAGGACTCATTCTGCTCTCACTGAGTGTGGGTAGAAGGCTGGTAAATGTTTAACAACTGGCTCTCTGAGGAAAAATATTCTGAATGACACAAAGACTTTTAATCTGCATCATTAATACTTTCTTAAGTCTAGACAATCCACAAAACAATGGATTGAGCCCCGATTTGTAAAATTTGCCTAAGTCAGAGGTGCAAATCCTCCCATTAACAATTGAAAAATTGGCTCAGTTTGAGCTGGCTTCAGCACACCCCTGGCAAAAGCCAAGGTGCCTGAGGCCTTGAGAGACTAGAGCCCCTGGATCTCCACTTCAACTCCTTCCAAAATCTGCTTATTACTTGTTTTTCGTGAAGCCTTTCCTTCCTCGCTCCACATAGATGTACTCACTCCATTCATCCTAGCCCCACTATCCATCTCTGTAATGCCCTTTTAATATGTCTCCATACATAGCTCTTCTGGAAGCTGGAAGGCACCCTAGAGGTCGATTAGTCTAACAGCCCCTCCCCCCCTTCCATTTTACAGATATTCTTAATAGAGGGGAAAGAGCACCAGATTGGAAGTAAGGAGATCTGGGTTTGAATCTTAGCTTTGCCACTACTTGGTATGGCCTTGGGTAAGTCCCTCCATTTATGTTTTCTCTATTGCTGATCTCACCTGCTTCCATTGGTTCAACTGGCATCTCTATATAGATGATTTCAGTCTATTCTCTCTCCTGAGCTTTAGTCACATATCAGCATCTGCTTCTCGGACATCTCCAAACGGATGTCCCATAGGCAGCCCAAGCTTAGCATGTTCGAAAGAGAGCCCGTTGTCCTTTCCGGCAAACCTTCTCCGCTTCTGAATGGCATCATAATCCTTCCAGTCACTCATGTTTGCAATCTCTACACTTTCTTCTTCTTCATATCTCACATCCAATCAGTTACGAGGTCTTGTTGATTCTACCTCCATAATATGACTCCAATCCACATTTCTTTTTCTCTATTCACACGGCCACCAGCCAAATGCAGGCACTCTTAGCATCTATTACTTGGACTATTATAATAACCACTTAAATGGTCTCCTTGCATCCAGTTTCTCTCATTTCCAATCCATCTCCTCAGAGCTGTCAAATTGGTATTTCTAAAGCACAGTCTGACGATGTCACCTCCCTGCACAAGGAGATACATTGGCCTCTTCTTGCCTCTACAATAAAAAACACATAGTCCTCTATCTTTTAAAGCTCTTCAGTGATGAAGATTTCAAAAGATTTTGTCAGAAATAATAATAACTAGAATTTATAAAGAGCATTAAGGTTTGCAAAGCAATTTACTAATATTATCTTTTTATCCTCAAAACAATCCTACAAGGTTGATGTAATTATTTTCTCCTTTTTACAGATGAGGAAACTGAGGGAGACAGAGATTAAGTGACTTGCCAATGTCACACAGCTGGTAAGTGTCGGAGGCAGGATCACAAGTCTTCCTGGGTATCCCCTGCACCAGCAGCTCCTTGATTCTATGAACATGGAGAGGAGAGCCTCGGGGACTAGGCTTCCATGTGTTAAACCATTAAAAGAAAAAAGTCTATCATTTCCACTTCATTAGAATGCTCTCATAATTTGATACCTTTCTTTAACTTCCAAAGTTCAATATTAACAGAATCTCCAAAGCACAAAATCTGAAAAAAGTGACAGAAGCAATCAGTCCATAATGGTTGTCTGTAACATAAATCTGACTTGTTTGTGAAGGTCATTAAGAGATTGATGGACATGTGATTATATAATTTGAAAGAAGTATCAAGTTTACACTACTGGTCCAGAAGTCTGTAATCAATTAAAAATGTATTGACTATTAATTCCATATTCTGAACTAGCTTGGATGTGTGAGAACAGAGGCAGAAAATGTAGAAGGTGGTAGAAGTCGAAGTACACATATGAGAAGACATCCTAGTGGATGTCTTCAGGCCTTTACAGATAAAACAGTCTTTTTCGGGAGAAGATTTACACATATGAAACAACCAACAAACAGTCAGTGCCAGAATATTAGCTGTTGCTAAAATGTAAAATATGAGAAGTAAGGGCAGTCGGGAAGATATGGATGAATACACACATCTGTATGAGCTGAAAGTATCAGGCAAAGATTTACAGAGGTGCTAGAGGACTCCACAGTGTACAGAGAGTTGACTTGGAGTCAGGAAGACCTGAGTTCAAATCTGGCCCTAGAAACTTACTAGCTGTGTGACCCTGGGCAAGTCACTTAACCCATTTGCCTCAGTCTCCTCATCTGTAAAATGGGGGTCATAACAGCACCTACCTTCCATGGTTGTTATGAGGATCAAATAAGACCATAATTCTAAACTGCTTAGTCCAGTGCATACAGTAGGTTCTTAATAAATGCTTATTCTTTTCCTTCCTATACAGGAGGTGATATTTGAGTTGGGTTGGAATTGAATAGGCATTTTCTGGTTCAGGAAAGACAACAAAAGTGGAAAGGACATTCCAGTGAGGAGAAATAGGCTAAATATAGGGTTGGAGGAGGACTTGTAGGTAAGATATTCATAGAGCAGATAGGGAAGAGATCAGCCTATTTGGAACTGAATATTATAGATGGGAAATGGTGGAATAATTTTATCTTAGATAAGGTTATAGGAAACACCGAAAGCCAGTCTAAAGTTAGGATCTTATCTTATAGCCATTTGTGGACCAGGGGGATGAAATGATTTGGCATAATGAACACAAGACTAGAGTTCTGGGATCCAGGATTTATATGGCCTTATTCTGAGTCCTTTCTTGTATAACTTTAACCAAGTCATCTCATTTCTGTGGGCCTTGATTCAAAGAAGGAATTATGAAAGTGACCTCTCAGAAAAGATAATCTGCCAGGAACATGGAGAATGGCTTAGAATCAGAGAGATGAAACTGTAAAGAATGCTTTGAATAAGAGAAATCAAAGTCAAAGCTACCCTGAGGTTTCACCTCCCACCCAGAGAGTTGGTGAAGATGACAAAACAATAAAAGAGTCAACGTTGGAGGGGCTGCAGAACAGCTGGCACACTAATGCTGGCGGAGATGTGAATGGGCACAACCATTCTGGAAATTATGCAAATGAAGTGATCAAAATGACTTTTGACCCGGAGCTTCCACAGTGAGGCATATGTCCTGGAGTGTGCTGGAGTCAGCTTAAACCAGCTCTTGAGAAGTGATTCTGAGACTATCGACGTGAGCATGGACACCTCAGAAATCAGCAAACCCTACAAGTCAGGGTTTAATTTATTGTTTTGCTGCTCGTTAGACTTAAGAAAATGATGGAGAAAATGTTAATAAGGACCTTAATGTTCCTTAAAACTTAAATTGTCATGCACACAATTTGGCTTTTGTTGTTGTTCTGGAGAGCCCGTTTGAAGCATTAACCAGCATTCTGGTTGTTCAGTCATTTCCACTTGTGTCCAATTCTCTGTGATCCCATCCGGGGTTTTCTTGGCAAAGACACTGGAATGGTTTGCCATTTCCTCCTCTAACATTAACCAGCATACCTCAGCATATATCCCAATAGGGTTATTAACGAAAAGAAAGATTCTATATACACCAAAATATTGATGGCAACACTTTATGTGGTAGGAAGAACTAGAAACAAAGTAGATGCCCATGAGAAAGGGCTAAACAATCTGTGGTACGTGAATGTAAGAGACAGAATATTACTGGGATGTAAGAAACAAACATAAAGAGTCCAGAGACATATGGAAAAATTTACATGAAGTGATTCAAAGGTAAGTAAAAAGGGCCAGAAAGACAACATGCACATTGACTACAACACAAATGGAAAACACAAGCACGAAACAATAGAAAATGAATGTTGCAAGATTATCAAGAACTGGCATGTCCCCAAAGAAAAGATAGGAGAAGGCATCTCCCTCCACTTCTCAGCAGAGGTGTGTGTCTGTTGAGGGGGTGCCTCGAGGGGTCCACAGGTGTGGAGCACTGCACATATTTCTTAAATGTATTGATCAGTTTTACTAATTTTTTCTTCTTCCTTTTTTTCCTTTTTAAAATTATTTGTTATAAGGGGTGATTCTCTGGGAGGGGGAGGACACAGGAGGAAAAATAAACAATGTAAAAAAATAAACAATGTAAAAAAATCAATAAAAATAAGTCTTAGATAAAATAAACACAACATCCCTGCCCGGCTGGGTTTGGTGGTTCTCTGCTCTATGACCTTATGTACATGCAGGGAGACATGACTCCTAATTGGCTGAGAGACTGCTGAGTCCATGACTTTCCATATGGTGTATGGGGGGTGGGGTGGGGGAGAGACATAGGAGAGATGGTGAGAGAGCAGATTTCAAGGGAGATAGGACAAGAGAGAGGGTGCAAATTTTTGAATGTCTCATGGGAGTCCTTAGAGCCATGGGCATGTGGAGAAAGAGGGTCCCCTGATTTCCAGTGACTGCACTCCAGAGATTGCTGGAGAAGTCTAAGCATGGAGTTTTCTTTATTTTTTAAAAAAAATTATTTATTTATTTTTAGTTTTCAACATTCACTTCCATAAGATTTTGAGTTGTAAATTTTCTTCCCCTCCCTCTACTCCCCACTTCCCAAGATGGCATGTAATCTGATATAGGCTCTACTTATACATTCATATTAAGCCTATTTTCACATTAGTCATGATATGAAGAAGATAGTAAAGCGTGGAGTTTTCTAGTGAGACTGATGAGATCATTTTTTCTCTCCCCCTTTCCTTGCTTAAGTTGAGCTGGGTGGTGCAGTGGATACAGTGACAGGTCTGCAGTCTGGGAAGACTCATCTTTCTGAGTTCAAATCCAGCCTCAGACACTTAATAGCTGTGTGATCCTGGGCAAGTCACTTAATCACGCTTGCCTCAGTTTTCTCATTTATAAAATGAGCTGGAGAAGGAAATGGCAAATCACTCCTATCTCTGCCAAGGAAATTCCAAATGGGGTCATAAAGAGTTAGACACAACCGAACAACAACAATTCTATCTTCTACCCCAAGCTATATAACTCCCTCAATTTGTTTTCTTCTTATTTGGATAAGTATATTTGCTCACTATCTTCAACTATCTTTGGTTAAACAAGCATTTATTTGGTGGAAGGGAGCTAAGCTTGCTGAGAGTAACCTGCTACCCTCTCATTTAAAGTGACTAGGAAAATTGTTTTTTATCTTGAACCCCTAAAAAGCATCATATCCTGTAGATTGCAAGTATCTAATATGTAATCTACATGTATATATGTAGATTATGTATGTTGTATGTGTAATAATAGTATATATACACAGTCATACATATGTATACATATATGTAATTCTATCCCAATGCTTCTCTTGAAGATGCTATTGTTTTCCTTCATTCTCAAAGAGGGTCATGACATCAAGGAGGCGATGCCACGACATGCAAGTGAATTGGATTTAACCGAGGGAGGCCTGTGCAAGGTCATCAGCCTCGCTTTCTCCTCCAGATGGCGACATGTACACCTTCTGTTCCCCGCCCAGGTCTGCGATGGATGAGTGGAGGAACATGCACAACAACCCTCCTCCTATTCTACTCCAAAGTGGAAATAGCAGCCTCTCTGGGGGATGTGGAATGGAGATGTTCTAGAACTTACCTCTCTAGATCTAGCCCGCCACCCTGGGCCACCCTGGGCCCCTGAGGCACACTTGAAACTACTACAAAGCTACTCAGGAGCTCCAGGCATCCTCTTTAGCAGCCTTCTTCCCTACTGTCCTTCCCCATGGTCATCTTAAACACTATTTCCAGATCAAAATCATAGAACGTCAAGCAGGAAGGAGTCTGAGAAAGTGCCTATGTGCAATCCCTTGAGTATTTTCTTGATAAATATTCTGCATAGGCCAGGGAGGGGACCCTCTGTTCTTCAAGTCTGAGACAGAGAAGTGGTAGCTTTCGCAGGTCCCACCCACTGGAAAGGCTCCAAGGACACGACGGGTGACTGAGCATATGTCTGCCCAAGGAGTAGCCCAGAAAAGCCTGAAGGGGGCCATCATCAAAAAGCTTTTAGGTTCAGCAACTCAAGAAAACCAGGAGATGGTGACTACACTTGACAATTTACGAAGGGGGTACCCGCCCTGGGAAAATCATAGATCTCTTAAAGAAGTACAGATAGTTCTCTTACGTAAGTTCACATTGTGCAAATTCAACTTTATGTACAGAATTCTGAAAGAAATTCGCATTCCAAAAAACCACCTACGTTAACTTTGCTGCACAGTCTATGCTCTCCCTCTCTCTTGCTCTCCACCAAGGCCTCCCCCTCTAAAAAAACCTAAAAATACCTGGCCCTCCCCCCATACCCCTAGCCAGACCCCTCCCTCCATGGTCATGGCCCACTTCCTGCTCTTCTCTCTTTCCCAGAGCTGCTGGTAAATTCCCATTACCTAAAAATCCACTTCCCTTAGGGATCTGCAAAATGGGCCACTCCTGTAAAGTGAGAAGGTCTGTATCAGTATTTATGGAGCAAGATCATCCAGGGTGCACCATTTCTTTTCAGTTTTCATTCAGGACTCATAATCTGTAACCTGGGGCCCAAACAAACTAGCATCAAATAGAACTTGAAACTAGAGATGTTCCCTGGGCTTATTTAGCACTTTCACGCCCTCTTGTCTTGTAAAATGTTTCCTAGTTTTCTCATTCTTCCCAAGGCCTGTCAACTTTCCCTTGGAAAAGTCCATCCTGTTGGTCCCTCTCTCCTGGCTTTCGTTGCCAGAGCCGAGCTCGGGGCCTCCACCGGCCCAAGCCTAGACCATCGCACTAGTTGGTTACCTGACCTCTCCCCCTCTGATGTCTCCATGATGCCATCCATCCTGCATCCTGCTGCCAAACTGCCTTCCTCCACACAGCATGGGCCACCCTGGGACCCTGTGGCCCTTCTCTGGTCACCCCCCGCCCATTATAAATCAACCACGGCTCCCCACTGCCTACTGAGGGAAGCCTAACTTCCTTAGCCTGGCCTGTTCCAATCTGGTCCAAGCCAACCTTTTCAGCTTTATCTTCCACTAGTTCTCTAAAAGAGTCCCACGCTCCACCCAACTGGATTAATTGCTCTTCTACGTAGGAAGCTTGCCCTTTACTAATTTAATATTTTTTTATAAAACCACATCTGCACAGCTGGGTGGTGCAGTGGGTAGGGCCCCAGATCTGGAGTCAGGAAGGCCTGAGTTCAAATACAGCCTCAGATACTTCCTAGCTGTGTGACTCTGGACAAGTCCCTTCACTCTGTTTGCCTCAGTTTCCTTATCTGTAAAATGGTCTGGAGAAGGAAATGGCAAACCACTCTGGTATCTTTGTCAAGAAAACTTTAAATGGGGTCACAAAGAATCTGACACCTGGAATGACTCAACAACAAAAAAATCCTGGAGAGGAAAAGGAAATGCTCCAGGATATTTGCTCAGGTGGGAATGCTGGGCCTAGAATTCAAGACTCTAGATCAGGAGTGGAGAAACTGGGGCCTCGAGGCCACATGTGGCCTTCTAGGTCCTCAAGAGCAGCCCTTTGACTGAATCTAAACTTCACAGAACAAATCCCTACCCCTACTCTAGGCTCTGCTTACTAAACTTTCCATTCTATCATGCTTGAAGCCTGGAAGCTCACTCCAGCCCACTTCCCCCTTCAGAAGGAGCCTCTCCTCCTGATTTAAGGAGGCTGCCCAGGCCAGCCATCTCTTAATTTCCCACAAGGCTGTGCTCCTCCTGACTTCTCCATCATGCCCCCAAGACATTCTCTCCCCACAAAGAAGGCTCCAGCTTCTTGAATATTTTTCCTGTTCCCCCCAAGAGATCCATGCCTCGGCCCCTACAGAAAATGTAATCTATGCCACCGCTTACTTGGCACCTAGAATGTGCTACCTTCTAGTTTTTACCATCTATTTACGTATGCCTGGATTCCTATGAACCAGCAGAGTGGTTTTCAAACAGTAGAACCGTAGGATGTTACACTGAAATTTGACTCTCGCATTTTATAGATGAGGAAACTGAAATCCAGAAAAACTAAGTGGTTTTGTCCAAAGTGCATACTTCATAGGAGCATAGCTGTAGGGCTAAAAAGGACCTTGTTGTTCAACCCATTTGCAGTTTTCTTGGCAAAGATACGGGAGTGGTTTGCCATTTCTTCCTCCAGCCCATTTTACAGATGAGGAAAACAGAGTTAAGTGACTTGCCCAGAGTCACACAGGAAGGAAGAGTCCGAGAGTGGATTTGAACTCAGGTCTTCCTAACTCCAGGCTTTGCGAGCTATCCCCTGAGCTACCTCCCTGTCTCAAGAAAGGCCCTTAGACATCATCTCGTCCAAACTCCTCATTTTATGGAGGAGGAACTGAGGCCCAGATAGTAAAGAAGTTGCTCCCACCACACTACACACTCCTAGACTGCAGGGACTGTGCTTTGCCTCTCTTTGTATCTGTAACGCTCAGCCCAGGGCCTTGATCAACGTTGATTGACTGACTCTCCCAAGGTTGCTACGATTCAAACCCAAGACCTCTGATGCCAAATCTAGGTCTCCTGACTCTTCATTACAGTAAGGGTCTGACGGTATTTGTTAGCATTTAACGTGGAATACAAGAGTCAGAGTTTTAGAACCGGGAAGGCCTTAGAGATCACCTTGCCCGATCCCATCATTTTACAGACCAGGAAACTGAGGCCTAGAGAAGGTGATGCGACTTTTCCGAAGGCCACAGAGCCAGCGAGTGGCAGAGGCAGCATCTGAACCCAGGTCTCTGGACTCCTGATTCAGAGTTCTTTCCAGTCCAGGAGGCTGACCCGGAAGGAGTAAGGAACAAGGTGGTGGCCTCAAGAATGCTGCGGAGACGCCCGCTCTTAGTCTGTACACGATACAGTGTCTACAAGATGTTTGTAGATACAAAATAACCCGCTGCGCACCTCGAGGCCAGGGACGCGCGGCAGCAGTGCCTGCCCTCCGGAGGCGGACAGTTTAGCCCTGGGAGGTGCGCAGAGGGAGTCTCTAGGCATTGAAGGCCGCGTTCAGCGGCGGGTTCCAGGCCCGCACGGTCGGGCAGCGGCCGCCCTCGGGGCCAGGGGATTCCCGGGTCGCTGCTGGCCAGCCCGGCGCAGGAATGCTAAGCGGCTCCTCAGGCCCTGGCCCGACTCCTAGGAAAGCTGAGCCGGGGGATTTCCACCTGCCCCTGGGCTCACCCCTCCGCCTCCTAGGCCCCGCCCCTCAGCGCGCAGGCCCCGCCCCCCGACCCAAGCTCCGCTCCCCCTCGGCTTCTCTCCTCGCCCCCGCCCGCTCCTGCTCGCTCCTGCGCGTGCGCGCGCTGGGGGCGGGGCCGAGTCCTCGCAGGGCCGGCGCGCAGGCGCACTGGAGGAAGGCGGCGCGGGCGGGAAGCCCGAGGGTCGGCGGGGTCCTTGAGCAGCAGGGTAAGAGTCCGTTCTGGGGAGGAGGGAGGCTGGCCCGTGAGGCCGGCCTGGCCCCTGGCGTCCAAGAAGGGGGAGAAGAGCCGGGGAGCCGGCCTCCTCCGTCTGGCCAGGCACATAGGGCTGTCGTGGCCTCCAGCGCGGCGGGGGCGGGGGAGGCGGGGCCGGTCAGAGCGCATGCGCGGCGCGCATCTTCCCACCTCCGCGCCTCTACTGAGGCGCCCTCCGCACCTTCTGTTCCCCGCCCCGGTCTGCGACCTTCCAGCAGCAGGGGGTCCGACCTGGGAGACCCCGTCCAGAGGAGGACACTGAGGCTCTCCTTTGGGAATGTTACAAACATCCAGCAACGCGAGCATTTCGCTGTGGGAGGAGCTGAAGAGAGGCTAGATCCAGGGAAGGAAGGGGCGTCTTACAGATGAGGAAACTGAGGCCCAGACAACCATCCATGGCCTTTAGTAGCGAGCATTGATAGAGCCACGGTATCCACAACCCTGGGCGGGGGAAGTGCTGTTATTATCCCCATTTTACGTAGAGGGAAACTGAGGCCCTCAGAGATTAAGCGACCTGTTCCCAAGTGACCAGGGGCACACCTGTCATTCATTCCATAAACACTTATTAAGAGCCTACTGTGTGCCAGGTACTGTGCTAGAGGCAATTTGGGAAGTGTTGGAAGCAGGATTTGAACTCAGATCTTCCCCCGTGCCCCTAAATCCTTTTAAATGGCAGCAAGAGCACTGTGGTGCACATGTCACCATCAGTGAGCATGTAGGAGGTGCTCTGTATGCGAAATACGCACAGGGATGCAAAGTCAAAGTGAACCTAGGTTCTGCCCTCAAGGAGCTTACCTTCTGATGGGAGAGGCTGTGGTGTGGAGAGGACAGGCCTTGGCATTAGCACGACCTGGGTTCAACTCCTGCTTCAAAATCATACTGTGTTCCCCTGAGCAAGTCACTTAACCTTGGCCTGAGTTTCTTCATCTGTAAAATGGGTATGATAGTAAGAGGGCCTGCGTCTATCTGAGCATCGAAGGAGGGAGTATACCTAAAGCACCTGAAGGTGCCTTGTGATTATAACGGGACAGCTAGCATTTATAACACTCTCCTTGGGGTCCTTGCTGTCAGTGCTGGCCTGACATTCACGTTGATGGATACAAGACGCACAGACTGTCTGCACGAGGCGTTACAGGAGGAGACACCGGCCGCTCCTGGGAATGGCCCTGGATTCCAAGAGGTGGCGGTGAGAGGGGTCAGCATTCCAGGCGTGGGGCACAGCCCGTGCAAAGGCCGGGGCGCAGGCCGTGGAGCCTTAGATGGAGTCGGCAGCAGCAGGGCTGAACTGTAGTGTGTGTGAAGGGGAGTAGTGGAGGAGTGAAGACCATTCCGTGTCCAGGAACTTCATATTTAGTCCTGGCTGGCTTGGGGAGGGCTGACGGGTCAGACCTGAGCTCTGGGAAGGTCACTGGCAGCCGAGCGGAGGGTGGTCTAAGGTGAGGAGAAACCCGAGGCAGGGAGACACGGGAGGAAGCTGTTTTAGGAAGTGAGAGGCAAGGGCCTGAACTAGGGTGGGGCTCGTGGGGGGAGTGCAGCGAAAGGGATAGAAGGGGCACGGATCCTGTATTTACCGGGGGACAGGTTATATAACATCAGCTCGAGGGCATGCATCCATGGTCTCTTACCTCTTTACCAGAGGAGGGAAGGATGTGCCAGAAATTTATTGTTTTCTTTTTTTAATTTAAAAATTTTTTCAACCCCTCTCCACCTCCAAATCCACCTAAATGAAAAAGGAAAAATATAGGCCCAGTAACAAATAGGTCTAGGCAAGCGGAACAAACGGACACATTCTCCACGTTTCATTCCACGGCTTGGTTTCACCACGTTGTCAGGAGAGGGACAGCGTGGAGCCTTCTGCAGTCCTGGTCGGTAATGGTTCGATCAGAGTTCTTGAGCCTTTCAAAGTTGCTTCTCTCTCCGGTGGTGGTGTTACCGTGTCTGTTGTGCTCCGTGTTCTATCACTTCTGTCTCCATTAGCCCATAGAAGTCATCCTTTTTTTCCTTTATGACACAGTATTTCATTACATTCATATACTACATTTTGTTCAGCCGGTCCCTAATTGATTGGCATCACCTTTGTTTCCATTTCTTTGTTACCACAAAAAGAATGGTTACAAATAGTTTTGGTATATGTGAATGTCTTTCTTTGCTCTTTTTGGGATATAGACCTAATGGTGGAATTAGAGTTTGTTTTCCTTCTAACTTATCCTTCCTTACTTCTACCCTCCCTCTTAAACTCTTCTTCCCTCTCCCTGATCTCATCTGTTTCCCTGTTGAGTTTGATATTTTTCCACACCAGACTTTGTGTATGTGTGTATTCAGCCCTTCTTTCTTCAGTTCAGGGGAAAGTGGGTTCGTGTGACACTTCCTTCATCTCTTCATGTTATGTAGTTTTTTCCTCTTGCACCCCAATTACACGAAAACTTAAGTACTTTCCACTTCCTCCTTTCTTTCCTAGTTTTTCCTTTTCCCTTTGCTTTTCTGTATTTGTTTAAAATCATCAAAACAGAACAAAACCACCCTTAAATTCTTTCTGACCCTAGAAGACACTAGGGTTCTGAAGGGACGCATTTCTTCTTCCTTATTACACCATAGACCTTTCCCCATTCTATGTAGAGCAGTGAGGTGGCTCAGTGGATAAAGTGGCTGGCCTGGAGTCAGGAAGACTCATTTTACTGTGTTCAAATCTGGCCTTAGACACTAGCGGTATGACCCTGGGCAAGTTACTTAACCTTCTCAGTTTCTTATCTGTAAAATTATTTGGAGAAGGAAATGGCAAACCACTCTTGTATGTTTGCCAAGAAACCTCAGATGGGATCATGAAGAGTTGGATATGGTTGAATGACTAAACAGCAAACATTCTTTCAGTGTTGTCCCTTCTATTTGCTCCAATGTATTTACCTTTCTAGGTTTCAGTTGACTCCTTATTTGCATTTCAGAGATTCTGTTCAGCTCTAAGCATTTGTGAAGAATGCTTAGAATTTTTTAAATTTCATTAAAGATCCATTTCTCTCCCATGGGATTATATTCAGTTTTGCCAGGCAAGTTATTCTTGGTTTTAAGCTTTTTTATCTTTTGCCTTTTGGAAGCTCGTATTCCAGGTTCTCCTATTGTTTATTTTGGTAGCTGCCAAGTCTTGTGGGATCCTGACTTTGGCTCTTTAGTTTTTGAACTTTCTTTCTCTTGGCTTGTTGGCTTTTTGTTTAGTTTTGTTTTTTAACCTGGAAACTTTGGATTTAACAGTGACATTCCTGAGAGTTTTCATTTAGAGTTTCTTTCAGGAGATAAGTGATGGATTCTTTCTATTTTCACCTTGCCCTCTGCTTCTAATATGTCTGGGCAGTTTTCAATTATGATTTGTTTTATTATGGCATTGAGGCTTTTTAAAAAAAAAAGTTTTCTGGTAGTGTTAATGATTTTTAGATTATCTCTCCTTCATCCATTTTCTAGATCATTTGTTTTCAACAGGAGATAATTTAACTTTTTTTTTCAGTATTTCAATTTTGTTTTAATATTTCTTGTTACATGGAGTCATATATTTTGTTTGTCCATTATGATTTTCAGGAAGTTGTTTACTTGTGTAAGATTTTACACATTCTATGCCAAACTATTTTTTTAAGTTCTTTTCCCTCAGAATGCTCATTTCATTTATAATATCGTTTTTTATCTCTTCCAGAAATTTTAGTAGGCGTATAATGTCATTCTTTTCCTCTAGGCTTGTGTACTGGACGTCCTTGGATGCGTGACATTTCTTTATCATCAGTGTCTTTTGTTCATCCATATTTCAAGCTTTTCTTCCAGAATTGGGGCTTTTTATTGGGGCCATCAGGCTCCGCCAGCCCCGCTTTGGTCTCTGTTGTCTTGTTGCTGGCCCCCTGGTGTCTGCTCATAGGTGCCGGGCTCGTGGCCATGCTCCTGGTGCACAGTATTGAGCTCTTTGAGGCTGGCAGGGCTGTAGGGCCTGCTGACCGATAAATGTCTTCCCTGTAACAGGTTTGCCACCTTCCCTCCTAGTCTGCCCTGCCTGCGGCCTTATTTGCTCTTGGGTTTACTTAATGGGGCCTCCCTGTCTGGCCACTCCTAGGCTGAGGGAGCTAGAAGGCTGGGCCCCTGCTTAGTGCCTGCAGGCTTAGGGGTATCTCCTTTTGGTGATTTAGGCTGAGTGGAGGTGCTCCCTTTCTTTGCTAATCACTAATTGGTCTGGTCCTCTTTTGTTTTATCTTTTCTGGAGGACCTATGTGGGAACTGGGCTGTTCTGCTGCCATACCCCTGCCATCTTAGCCAGCAAATGTGTTATATCTTAACAGACAGAGGAAAGCTGGTGGCTGATCTGGCAGTTAGGTCAGATCCAGCCATCTACGTACAGTGGAAGATGACCACTGGATAAATAGATGAATGCCGCTTCCCATCTTGGACCAGACATACCTTCAAGGCCCTGTCCAGCTCAGAATCTATGATCCTCCAATGCAAAGCTAAAAATTCTTGTCAAACCAGAAGGAAGGATGAAGATGAGAAGACTGGGAACAGTTTTAACGGCTTTGACCTGACCTGACCTCACTTTTTGACATTCACTTTACTTAGATCAAAGTTTCTCCCATGACTAATGTGTGCGCTGTTTGGCCCTAGCGGGTGAACCTTTCCTTTTGTTCATTTCCTTCCCAAACCCCATTTTGGAGAAGGACTGATGAAGTGGCTTGTCAGCGATGGGTGATATTTCACTGCTCACCCTGGGCTTTCATGACATGGGTTTTTTCTCCCTGGTTGTGGCTCTGTGTTGTTGAAGCATCCTGGGGATGTTTTCTGAGCTGCAGGCTGGACCTTGTCAGCATGAAATAGTGTGAGCCAGCAGACAGAGAAAACCCAAAGTAAAGAAATTACATTTCTGAGGATTTCTCCAAGGAATTTCATAGCTGCAAATCTTCATTTCTTTTTAGTACCAAGGTGTCCTCACCCAGAAGCGAGGCTTTTCCAGCACTGGGGGTTTTAATTCTGCTTGTGTAAAGAAATATCTTTTGTTGCAATTAATGTGCTTTGTTGTTTAGTCGTTTTAATCATGTCTGACTCTTTGTGATGTCATTTGGGGTTTTCTCAGCAAAGATACTGGAGTAGTTTGCCATTTCTTTCTCAGCTTATTTAACTGATGAAGAAACTGAGGCAGACGAGTCTTCCTGACTCCAGGCCCAGCACTCTGTGCTGCCACCTAGCTGCCCTAGTTAATGTTCTTTAGCCTGGATTAATTATCTTTTTATCTACATATTCTCTGATTCTGCTATCAGACATATACCTGGATCGTTCATACTCTTTAACTGCTGGCGTATTCTTGCTCAGTCAGCCATCTCTTCTCTGTTTTGGTTGAAATTCAAGAAGGGAATTGTACTTACAGTTCATATTTATAAATGAGGAAACTGAGGCCCACGTAAGTTAGATGGCTTGCCCGAGGTCACATGGATAATAATTAGTAGAGCTAGGATATCTAAATACTGCACTTTGCACAGTTCCTTTCTCCCACCCCCATTTTTTAAGTCGGTGACTAATCTCATGTTTTAACTCTTGTTACTCAAAACAAATCTTAAAATCTTTGATATTAACAATCATTGGATTTACTTTTTCTTTTTTCTTCTTAGAGTCTTTCTTGCATTGATGTGACAGACAACCGCTTTCTGATTCCACACTTAGAAGCTGCCGTTCCTTGAAATTGGCTGAAATTCCCAGCTGCAGAGAAGTGATAACACCTTGAATATTGACGGTTTTCTCTGATCAGGGAAGGAGTTTGGAGGTGAAGGAAGTGTACCTCTTTGAAAGTACGGAGTAGACATTTTTGAAAGTGGCTGGGGCCTGTTCTTCCCTTGTGGCCCAAGTGAGGAAGAACTATGAAAGAATGGCATTCGATGACCATTGCGGTCCTCGTCGGACTAACAGTCCGCTGGGCTGTCTCTCTGAATTCTTACTCAGGTAAGGTGTGTTTATGACTTTAAAGATGTAAAAATGCTTTCTCCTTAATTTGTTTGGTAACAGTTTGCAATTGTATAATTCAGAAAATGGAGCAAAAAAAAAATTTGGGTGTCACTGATAAAGTAAAAAATAACTTCTAAATTTGCTCAAGATGCACTGTTGAACGGCTTTATTCTTTTCAGTTGAGTAACTGATTGGGTGTAAAGCAGGTCCATGTCGCATGGTGCCCTGGGAGGCGTGGTGGTCTGTGGTGGCGAAGGAGGGACGACCAGATCCTGGCCCTTTGAAGGGTTGATGCGTGAGTGCAGGACGTGGCATCTGAGGACAGGGGGCCATCTATCACCGTGTCACTCGCTGCTCTGGGACTTGGTCTCCTCCTCTGTAACAGGAAATAGCAAACCACTTCAGTATCTTTGCCAAGAAAATTCCAAATGGGGTCACCAAGCGTTGGATGTGACTGAAAGAGCTGAATGACAACACTAATAGGCTGTGTTGAATGTATTTTTTTGACAACTAGGTGGCCCAGTGGATACCGTGCTGGTCCTGGAGTGCGAAAAACTCATTTTCCTGAGTTCAAATCTGGTCTCAGACACGTCCTAGCTGTGTGACCCTGGGCGAGTCACTTAACCCTGTTTGCTTCAATTTCTTCATCTGTAAAATGAGCTGGAGAGAGAACTGGCAAACCCCTCCAGTATCTTTGCTGAGAAAACCCCAGATGGGGTCAGGGACAGTTGGACGTGACGGAAAAGTAACTGAACAACAGATTCCCCTCCTCCATCTGCTTTGTCACTTTTGGTGACACAGCTGTGTTCCGGGCTCTTCTTCCATAGCAAACGAAAAGGAAATTCACCCCAGTCTGAGCCTCTGGGGGGCAGCCGAATCGACCGTTTTTACTAAATTGGCTAAGTCAGACTAGCTCTTGTGGTCTTGCCTTATCACGAGGCCCTGGTGGTACTTAGGAGCTCAGTGCTTGAAAAAGATGCGCGGTGGATCTGTTATACGGAGGCGTGTCCTACATAAAAATAAAAATGCAGCCTCCCAGTGACGGGTAAGTGCCACACTGGACAGGTTTGCGTGCCGCGGGTGATTCTTCCCGCCGGAGTTAGAGGAGTGTCGGAAGGCAGGCTCACAGGACGCTGGCTCTGCTGGGGTTGTAAGGGTTAAGCAAAGCAAGGAGCAGCCACGTGCTGTCGGTGGCTGGGTGGTGCAGTAGGAAGTGGGGCAGGCTGGACCACAAGACCTAGCCGTGGCCGGCTCGGCCCTCAGGGGACCAACTGGAACCAGTCACTGGAATTTTTTCAAAGTTTCCTTTTTCCTTTTTAATTACAGACTTAAAAATCAAGAAGACAGATATTTCAGTAGACAAAGGATACGAAAGGGCCTGGCATATGAAGCTGTGACCTGTCATGCCGAGGTTTTTGAAGTGCATGTTGCGTTTGAGTCCAAGCCAGACAAGGCTCTGTTAGGCCCTCGGAGCGTGCCCGGAGTGTGCCGGGCGCAAACCCAGCAACCCCCGCTTCCCCCGCCTCGAAAGCAGGCCCTTGGGACAGGCAGACAAGGGCTGCCGCCTCTCCCCGCTTCCCGCTGCCCTCAGCCTCTGGAGCCCAGTGCATCCTTGTCTTGGTCCATGCGTTCTGGCCTTTCCAAGGTACTTTTCCGTGCACTGTTGTCATCCTGGTATCAGCTGATCAATTGTTCTCCTGGTCCTGTTCCCTTTACCCGGCGTCCCGTCCTACCAGTCTTACCAGGTTTTACTGAATCTCAGTTAGAAGCTGCTGGGGGTGCAGGGGGTGGAGAGCTGGGCTGGAGTCAGGATGTCATGAGTTCACATCTGGCCTCAGACACTAGCTGAGTGACCCTGGGCAAGTCACTCTGTTGGCCTCAGTTTCCTCCTCTGTAAAATGGAGATAATAGCACCTACCTCCCGGAGTTGTTGTGAGGAGCCATTGAGATAATAAGTGCCTGGCATAGAGCCGGTGCCATGTGCGTGCCCATTTCCTTCTTCTGCCCATCTGTCCCATTTCTGTGGCACAGTAACATGTGATTACATACCTGTGCCGTGATTTGTTCAGCCGTTCTCCAGCTGAAGGGCTTCAGTGGTCACTTTCCGTGCCTTTAAAGTGGAGAGGTTCCTGAGGGCCTTTCCAGGTGTCTAAGAGTACAAAAAGAAGACATCTCACCTCATTTGGGGAGTAGAAACGATGTCACACAGAGCAGCTGCTCGATTCCTGATCTGCGCTGGCGGGGTCGAGGGTATGCAATCACCCGCCTCCCCCACGCTGCTCCCTCTCAGGCCAGCTGTTGGGGGGCGTGTTGAGGTCAGAATCTCTGTGATCTCTCCATCTTCTGGAACATTTTTGAAAGTGCCCTTGACACATCTTTCTTTCAAATACCCTGAGTGGTATTTAATTTTTGTTCTTTGAAGGCACGTTGGATTTTGAGGGAAAAAAAGGAGAAACTTGGAGTCAGGTCTGGTGAATGAGGCCTACGGTCAAGATGCACAAAAAATGAGGTGCTGAATCTACGTTGAAATTACTCTGTGTGTGTGTGTGTGCACACACGCGCGCGCACACGTATGGGCTCTAATGGGGCAGCAAGGTGGGACAGTGGATAGAGCACTGGCCCTGAAGTCAGGAGGACCTGAGTTCAAATCTGGCCTCAGACCAAACACTTGACGCTTACTAGCTGTGTGACCCTGAGCAAGTCACTTAATCCCAAATGCCTGAAAAAAAAAGAAGAAAGAGGGCCTTGAGGGGCAGCTAGGTGGCATAGTGGATAGAGCACCGGCCCTGTAGTTGGGAGGACCCAAGTTCAAATCCGGCCTCAGACCAAACAGTTGACACTTACTAGCTGTGTAACCCTGGGCAAGTCACTTAACCCCGATTGCCTAAAAATAAAAAAAAATAAAATAAAAAAAGAAAGAGGGCTCTAAGTCAGGAGGCTGGCATTTTCCTCCTCCCTTGGCCTTGGCCAAGTCCTTTATCATATCTCAGACTCCGTTTCCTCCTCTTTAAACAATGAGCATGGTGTCTGTTCTGCCTACCTCACAGTTGTGGAAGATCAAGTCAGCTATTATAAGAGAAAGCACTTCCTCAGCTGCATGTGCTATACACATGTACTGTATTAATAGCCACAGTATTAATCACCGTAATAATCATCGGGCTTTGAAGGCAGTTCCTAAAATACTTTGTGCTAAATAGAAGCATAATTGGAATAAGGAATACTGAGAAGGGCAGAACACAGAAGCACTCCTGGTACGGTTTTTAAAAAATTAAACTTTTATTAAAAACACCTCTGAACATCAATATGGTTAAGCTTGCTTAGTAAATCTACATGTAAATTAATTTTGAGTGATTTTTTAAGGCAGTCTCAGTCATCACTAATACTTCCTCATCTGCAGAAGCTGTAAAGCAGACTTTGGGAAGCTCCTGATGAAAGTGCCTTTTCCCAGTACTGGCGAACCCCGGAGCACTTACTTTACAAAGGCCCCGGGCCGCGCCACCTCTGAGGTTCTCCCAGCTCGGGCATTTGGCCAGGGCGTCTTTTTTCCGTCCTTCCAGATTGGATCAGCCTCTGTCCGGGGGGATGGTGTTGTTTCGTAGTGTTGTCTGGTAGTCTCATGGTTTCCTTTCGCCTTCTCAGGTTGTCAGGTGTTTTACTTAGAGCCGAGTATGTTGTGGTGGTGTATTTATAAAGGCCAAGAGTCAGCCTCGGGAGAAGAAGGGTTAACGTTCACGTTGGTGTTTCACTGCGACTCACGGAATGAAGATGAGAGGGAGCTGGCCGTGAGGGGGGCGGGCCGTCTGCCTTTCCCCCGTGTTCTGCGTGTGTTGCTTTCATAGGAAGGACTTCTTTCGCTCTGATCTTCTGTGTTCTTGTGGCAGCTTCTTAGTTACCTTGGGATGCAGGCTCTCTGTAGTTTTTCCACACTCTTTTGCCCATCCCCGCCCCATGAGGAAATGGCTCTGCTGTTCATCTTTCCTCTTGGAGAACTGTCGTGACGATAGGAGCATTTTAATGTGTCCAAGTATTGGTATTTTACTGTCTGGGGCTCTATTGTGCGTTGTGATTCTTACTTCCCAGATAGAGTAACAGAGAACCCAGAGAAAGGAAACAACGGCCCAGTGTTCCACAGTGGTTTTCACCGTCATCGCCTGACGCCTTTTTTACCTCGAGGAAGTTGGGCCATGTGATGGTCTTGTTTCATGTCTCTTTCATTGTATTGACCTGAGCCTACCTGCTTGGCACAGGTGAGCTGATAGAACTTCTTAATTGTGAATGAGCAGTTATGAGATCTGTGATCTTTTTGTTCTGGGTGCTCAGGACACATAGAATGTGAAGATGACTCTTCGCCCGCTATGAATTAAAGCGTACTTTTTTTAAGTTACTATAATGTGTTTTTTTAATGCTTGCTTTGGTTTACCCTTTGTCATATTTTCAGATGATGATTGGGAAGTGCTAAGTGTAATGTAGAGAAAAGAAAACCTCTCATTTTTTACATTTTCCTCATAATTTACTCATTCCATTTCCAATGTCAATATACCATTTGCAGTTTACCCTCTTATTTTCCCTGAATTGTCCGAATTTTTCAGATTGCCGCCCGTTGACTGATCACCTGTTTTGACTCTCGTCACAAATAGCCAGCAGACAAAAGTTCCAAAAGAAGCAGCCGGGAGGGTCCCGGGCATCTCTTAGGGTCATGGAGCCTCAGTGGCAAGGTCACAGGTCCCACCCAAGACTTGTTTGTCTTTGACACTGTTACTGATGCCTTCAGAGCTGGTCCCATAGGTGCGTATTGAAAAGACTTGGTATAATCTCTGCTGGTTCTTTTAGTTCCTGTGAGAAGAAAGGTACATGATGACCACTGCTCATTGAAAAAATATAAGGAAGGCAGGAAACGAGACTAGATTAAGCCACTGCTGTATACCAGACACTGTACTAAGCACTTTAAAAATTTTATTTCATTTGATCCTAATAATAACAACTTTGTGAGGTATAGTTATCCCCATTTTACAGATGCGGAAACTGAGGTAAACAGGTTAAGTGACTTGGCCAGAGTTACGCAGCTAGTTATTGTCTGAGGCTGGAATTGAACTTGGGTTTTCCTGACTCTAGGCCTAGCTCTCTGTCCACTGTGCCTTGTAGCTTCCTTTCGAATAGTTAGTATTAAAGGTATGACAGGCACTGTTTAGTTGATTATTAATTTCCTTCCATTTACATTTTGTGATTTGCAGCATTTCCACTCTCCCTAAAAGTGTTAAGTCAGAGATTTTATCATAGACAATTTTAGCCAAATTCTGGGCTCTGAGAGTATGAAGGTTTTCCATTTTCGGGCATATACAGCCGAAGGAAGTATTTGCCTCTTAAATTTCAGCATAATTCTACATAATACAATAACTAAAATATAAAACGAGTATTAAAGCGTGCAGAATAGAGCCGTTTTCTTGAGAATAAGACTAACCACAAAGTTGAAGCCATATAAATAGACAATGCTGTATTTTCTTTGTCTAATTCTGAATTGAGTGTCAATGAATTTGTGGAATTAATCACAGTGCTAGGAATCCTTTTTGCCCTTCCCAAGTGAAGCTCCCTTAGGTACCGTTGGCTTGTCCTTCTGGGTTGGTTTAAGGGCACTTTAGCCGTTTAAAAAAACTTAAGTACTAATTTCATAGCCAGTGTCAGCTGAATTTATTGAACTAGGTCAGACTCTGGATAGAAACTTGTTCCTCAACCCTAAAGAGAGTCATTATCCATTCTTCTGTTTGGTAGAGAATGGTGATGAATTCCTCCACATTGGCCACAAGTCTGGAGCAATTTGGGAAAATCTGGACAGTTGGATTTTCGGGTATAGGAAATTGTGTGAGATCCGTTTTGACCTTAGGTCTTCAGCAAGCTAAGAACTCTAGAAAGGGGATGTATCCTTTTTAAATGTGGAAAGATTATAGAGGGATCTTGATAACAATGGATGATTTTATTTATGTGAAATATCCAATATAAAATAACATCTGTCAGTTATTTGAGCGATAACGTAATTTGTGAATAGTCCTTTGTTTCTCCTTCAGAACCAGTTTGGTTTTGAAATATTTTTCAGTGCATGAGGCCTTAGCGCTGTGTTTACGAGTGATGGAAAATGCAGAACCGTGAAGAAACTTTGAGTTTTGTTTGGGTGACAAAACTTAAGTGAAATGTCTCAAAGAAAATCCAAAACAACCTAAGGGCCAAAACGTGTGTTAGAAACAGTCAGCACTGTGAGGTGTGAGAAGAGGGGAGAAAGTGGTGTTGGTCACAATCGTCAAGGCTGATTGAATCAGGCTGGTATACATTAGGGAGCCCGTAGAGAGGCCAGAGGAGGGGCGCATTTCCCACTTCCCTATTAAAGAGGGCTTGACTCAAAACTCTTACCTCCATTAAGCCTGTGGCCCATTTCCCCTTCCTGTGGGAGAAGGCTGAGCTCAGGAGATGAAGCTACTACTTCAGCTTCTCCCCACCTTGAAACCCTCCAGAACAGTTCCCCAGGAATAAAAGTTCACATTTTTAGGGAGACAGTGACAGCTAGAGTCTTTTGGCTCCATCGCAGCCCTGGAATCACGCGCCTGGTAGGAGCTGAGCCACTGGGCGCTGTGTTTGCTGGAAGCACACATCCCTCTCGTCACCCTGACCCCATTCTGTCCTGCCGCTTCTGCTGCCGGTACATCTTCCAGACCAGAACACCGGAGTCCAGCCTGGGAGGAGCTGCGCCTCTGGGCCCTGGCTCCAGGAGCCCAGGCTTTGCACCCCTCACTCTGAGAACTGTAGGCAGATAAGCTCTAGCATTGTCTCAGGAACAGGCTGCTATCCTCCCTATGGCTTTCCAGACCAGAACCTCCTTGTGGAGTGGTCACCATTCCCCCTCTGTGTCTTGTTTTCCCCATTAGAATGGAAACTCCTTGAGGGCAGGAACTGTTTCCTTTTTGCACTTGTATAACTGGTGCTTGGCATGTTGAATTGTTTCAGTTGTGTCTGACTCTCCGTGACCCCATTTGGGGTTTTCTTGGCAGAGATACTGGATACTGGTTTGCCATTTCCTTCTCCAGCTCATTTGACAGAACAGGAACTGAGGCAGATAGGGTTAAGTGACTTGCCTAGGGTCATACAGCCCAGATTTGAACTCACAAAGATGAGTCTTCCTGACTCCAGACCCAGGCTGTATTCTGCTGCACCACCCACCTGCCCAGGCTTGGAATAGAGTGAGGGCTTAATGCTGAAAGAAAAAGCATTTAGTAAGCGCCGTAGACCAGGTATTGTGCTGAATGCTGGGAATATAAACCCTGCCCTTGAGGAGCTGGCAGAGGATGAGGAGAAGATGTCACATCTCGGAGGGAGTGGATGTTCAGGGGAGTCACCTGACGTGCTCTTTCTAGAAGCAGCGTCACTGGTAATGTGATTACTGTAGTCAAGGCAAGAGGTGTGGAGGGTGGGGGAAAGGCAGATGACAGGATGGCCTTGGTGGATGGTCGGGTGGCTAGACAGGATGTAAAGGGGAAACTTGGTCTGGTATATGGGGCCTGCTAGTGTGTGCGGTGAGCTCAGTGTGATGGTTTGCACTCCAGGTCACCAATCAGCTGGCTGGGCCCTTAGCTGGAAGCTCCAGAGATGAAGAGGTGACCTTCCCCAGAGACCAGGGGGGCTGATTCTGGAGGTCCACTCGGCACTGTGGGGCCGCTGTGGGGCTCCTGCGGGGACTCAGGACACCTAGCGTTGGCCAAGGCGGACCTGTTGAGCTGCAGATGGACTCCCTGATGAGGACTCCTTGCTGAAAGTGGCCAGAGGGGAGGGGGACAGGATCAGCGGGCTTGACCCACCAAGCGCAGCGCTTCGGAAAGAAGACCTGGGGCCCCAGTTTTCTCTCCCACTGTGAGGACTGTGGCTGTTGACGTGAGTGCTGCATCCCCATGGCCACCAGATGCCTGTTTGCTGCTCACGTGGGCAGGGACATCAAGTTAGCTCTCAGACCCAACCCTGCTTCTACTAATGACCACCATTTATGAAGAGCTTGCTATGTGCCAGGCATGACATCCTGGGCAAGAAACACAAGACCTCAAGAGGAGAGAAGGATTGAGTTTTTACCAGTCCTAACATGTGAATGGAAGGGCTTGAATAGAGAGCCGTATTTGAGGATTCAGCAGCAGCAAATCAGGAAGATGGATTTGGGTTTCTGGAACGTGAATTAAAGTATGGCATTGGCATACTTTTGGCCAGGGACAGAGCGTCCATAAAGACTAGCAGGAGCTGATTTTTCTGAGAGTTGTGCAAATCTGATAAAAAGGATTTAAATTAAAATGGAAAAGCAAGGGAGAAATCTTACCTCTGTATGTGCACCAAGCTCAAGCTAGATTTTGTAAGAAAGAAGAAAGAGCTGCAGTGACAGCAGTAAGGCAGTGGAGACCCCCAGAAGATCATAGGAGACAGAAGACAAGAAAGGCCTCAGGCATCTGTAGACAGCCACGTAAGGTCTGCATAACAAGCAAGTTGAACTAGGGATCCTAGTGCAGGGAGGCCTGGGCTGTGACTGCGGCTCTGAAGAGGAAGGTGGGCCAGATTCCAAAGGAGCAGGGTCCATAGAGAGGGGTCACTGCAGGAGCATCACTGACCTCACCCCTCAACTGAAATGGCTTTTTCCAAAGTTACCACTTACGTCTTAATTGCCCCATGAGTGAGGGGATCCCATCTCAGTGCAATACTGCTTTAGATCCTTCAGCAGATTATGCAGCCCGCCCCCTTGGGACACATTAGGGCAAGCATGAGGGGATGGTGGGGGAAATGGAAGAGTTTTTTGTGGATCGGAATGTTTGTAGGCAGCTAGGTAGGGAAAGATTTGTAGGGGCAGTCTGCTGGAAGAGAGGGAGGAAATGGTGTCAGGGTTATAAGTAGAAGGGGATTGCAAAGTGAAACAATTATATTGAAATACGGTCATCAAGAGAGATTTTTAAATACTTTTTTCCAATTACATGTAAAAACAATTTTTGACATTTGTTTTTTCAAATTTTGAGTTCCAAATTCTCTCACTCTTTCCCTCCCCTCCCCCTCTCATTGAGAAGGCAAGCAATTTGATATAAGTTATACATTTGCAATCACGCAAAACATATTTCCATGTCGGTCAGAGTGTGAAAGAAAACAGACCAAAAAAATTCGGGAAAAATAAAGTAAAAAAAAAAGTGTGCTGTGAGCTACATGTCTCTTTCTCTGGAGGAGGATGGCATTTTTCATCATAGGTCTTTTGGAATTGTCTTGTATCATTGTATTGCTTAGAATAGCTAAGTCATTCACAGTTGATTATCATACAGTATTGCTGTTACTGCGTACTACAGTGTTCTCCTGGTTCTGCTCACTTTACTTTGTATCAGTTCATGTAAGTCTTTCTAGCTTTTTCCGAAAACATCCTGCTAATTATTTCTTTTAGCACAATAGTATTACATCACAATTGTACACTCCATCTTGTTTGGCCGTTCCCCAGTTGATGGAATTCCATCAACTTGCAGTTTGTTGCCTCCACAAGAAGAGGCTCTATAAATATTTTTGTACATGTGGATCCCTTTCCTTTTTTTTTCTTTTTTTAATCTCTTTGGGATACAGATCTAGCAGTGGCATTGCTGAATCAAGGGGTATGCACAGTTTTATAGCCCTTCAGGCATAGTTCCAAATCGCTCTCCAGAATGCTTGGAACAGTTTAAAACCTACCAACAGCGCTTTAGTGTCCCAGCCTTCCCATATCCTCTCCAACATTTGTTATTTTCTTTTTCTCTCATATTACCCAATCTGATAGATGTGAGATACTACCTCAGAGTTGTTCTAATTTGCATTTCTCTAATCAGTAGTGACATAGAGCATTTTTTCATATGACTATTGACAGCTTTGATTTTTGTCTGAAAACTGCCTGTTCATATCCTTTGACCGTTTATTAATTGGAGGATGACTTATATTTTTATAAATTTGACTCAGTTCTCTATGTATTTGAGAAATGAGGCTTTTATCAGAGAAACTTGTAAAATTTTTTTTATTATGATTACAAACTGTATATTTCCTTCCATTCTGTTTTTCCCCCTGTTTATCCTTCTCTCTCTCCTTTTACTCTATCCCTCCTCCATAAAGGTCTCTTCAATGAATTTTTGTATAACTTTTTTCATTTAGTTAAGTATGCTTTTTTAAGGTGTTTTTCTCGTGAGTAGATTTTTGTGTCTCTTTTACCATTTGACCTATTCTGTTTTTTTAAGGTCTTATTTTCTTCATTTATTTGTTCCTCCTTTACCAAGCTGTTGACTCTTTTTTCGTGATTTTCTTTAGTCACTCTCATTTCTTTCCCTAAGTTTTCCTCCACCTCTCTTACTTAAATTTTAAATCCTTTTTGAGCTCTTTCAGGAATTCTTTTGGGGCCTTTGACCAGTTCACATTTTTCTTTGAGATTTTGAGTTTTTGTGGTCTTTCCTGTCACCGTAGTAACTTTCTATGGTCAAGTTCTTTTTGTTGTTTGCTCATTTTCCAGCCTATTTCTTGACTTTTAATTCCATATTAAAATTGGGCTCTGCTCCCAGGATGGAGGGGATACTTTCCCAAGCTTCAGGTTTTTAATGGTACTGTTTTCAGAGCTAGTTCTAGGGGTTGGTAAGTTTTCAATTCTTCCAAGGGGGTATGATCTAAGGAGAGGTGTGGTTACTGATCTCCTGGCCTGTGCTGTAGTCTTTGAGCAACCATAAGCATTTGTTTCTACCCTGAAACTATGACTAGGGTCCCTGTTCCCCTGCTGGTGCGTATTCTAGTGTGCTCGTACTCCTTCTTGCCCTGGGACTGTGACCTAGAATCACATATGAGCAATGCAACCAAGTCTTGCTTCCATTGCCTGCAAAGGGTCCTTTGTAATTTCCTTCTGATCAGTTATCTGACTCACTTACCGTTTGTGGCTTGAGAACTCGGAAAGCCACCCCTGCAGATCCGGTCGCCCCCAAGGCCTTGCAGCTGGTTTGCTGAGGTGTGGCCTGGGCTGGGCTGCGTTCTACTCTTACTCTCACCCCAGTGCGACAGACCTTGCCTGCTGACCTTCTAAATGGTCTTGGGCTGGAAGATGGTTTCACTCCCTCTTTTTGTTGGTTCTTCCACTCCAGAATTCATTTGGGGCATTATTATAAAGTTGTTTGGAGGGGAATTTGGGAGAACTCAGGTGAGTCCCTGCTTTTACTTTGCCATCTTGATTCTATCTCCCAGTTGTCAAAGTATTTTAAAAAATGAACCAACTTCATTGACCCTAGGTTAAGAATGTCTGATCGAGAAGAAGAAATTTCTTGGCCTTTGGAGTAGATCATCTCTGGAGAATTTATGGAAGACATGGAAAAGTATTGTACCGTTTAAGACTTGTGGTCATCACCTATGGGGGCGGTGTTCATATAGATGAGATCTTGGAGCCATGAAAATACCAAAGTAATTATCTTAGTGGCCCCAAAGATAATTCTTTATTGTTCACACATTTTTAAAATTACAAACTTAATAGCCAGCAACAAAAAAACAATCAAATAAGGTACAAAATCTTACCTTAAAAAAGCCCGTCTTTAGCTAGACAGAATCAAAAGATTTAACAAGCATCAAACAAGACACTTTGGCTCTTTGTCTTCTTCTGGACTTGCTGGAAATTCTGCCACCTTTGGCTCTGTTTTCCTTCTCTTCTTCCTGAAGATACTCTATTAGGAAAAGTCGTTTTCTGCTTTAGGGGAGAGAAGTTCCTTAGACTAGTGTTTATTGATAATCCACCCACTTTTAATAACTGGTTGAAGATTCTGGGGGAGAGCATCTGAATAATAACATAGATCAACAGTATCACTGGCAGTTTTGTGGATCAGTTTACCAAAACAGATGATTGCTTCCATGTCACCTGTCATATCTGCCAAGGTTCATTGCTTATGTTAAGGGTTGAGAGTTCCATCTGTCAGAAATCATTAAAACTTACAAAGCAAATAATTAAATTTAAATGAACAATTTCTAACTAGAAAAGTTGAAAAGTGATTGTTTTTCATGGGGAAAAGACTTTCTTTAGCTTTCTCCTGACAGATTAAATTTACCGTTTCCTTTGATGAGGTGTGATGAATTTCATGAGCTGCCTTCTAAGAGTGAAACTTTTTTAGATTATAAAGAAGTGAATATCTTTTTCAAGGATTTGAAAGGAACCAAAGTTCAGAATTTCCTAATTATGATATACATATAACTTATGCCTTAACATAGATTTTTTTCAATCTGATAACATACAAGTCTATGTGCAAAATTATAAAAATTTGATTTCTGTCCCACATCCTATATACAGCTGATTTTTAAAACCTGTGCATAGGATTCTATGTTTCTCCTTTTAAAATTTTATCAAAATTTGGCCCATTATTTTAGCTTAAGATCTTTTTGGATGATGACTCCATCGTTTAGAGTTATGCTTCTCTGTACTTTATGTTATCTAGAAATTTGACAAGCAGGCCATCTAGGTCTTTTTTCCAAGTCATTGAGTTGATCGTAAGCAGTAGTGTCAAAAGTGTAGTCCTTGGTTAGTTCTTTTGGAGTTGATAACAGTTTAGTAATGACTGCTTTTTGACATGGTCTTTCAAGCCATGTCTCTCCAGCTTGTCTACAAGACTAGCATGGGAATGGAATGTTATTGGATCATGATACATGATGAAGGAGAAGATTTCAGAGAATCCTGGGTAGTATGAACTGATGCAAAGGGAAGACAGCAGAACCAAGGCATTAGTTTATTGAAAGACAACAACATTGTAAAGAAAAAAAACTTTGAAAATCTTAAGAGCTCTAGTCAATGCCACCCACCACGTCTCTTAGGATCGATGATGAAGCATGGAACCCACATTCTGACCAAGAGGGGATGGACACGAGGGGCAGAAAGAGAACATTTTTATATGGCCACTGTATGCATTTGTTTTACTTGACAATGCTTATTTATTAATTTTTTTCCTTTCTTTCACTTGGTTTTTAATTGTGAGAGAGGGGGTATTAATAGTCAATAGTGATGCCAAGAAAAGGGACCATTGAAATAATTTTTAATATGCCCAGAAGAGAACAGAAAGAAGCCCCAGCAAGCAGGGCAGTTATGAAAGTAAAGTGAAGATTTTATTATATATTTTTTGTAAAAAGCAAGCGGTATGAAATGAAGATTCATAGTTTCGTTTACCATTCCCTTTTTGTGTTCTGTTTATAGATATGCTGTTTTTGGTGTTTAAGGTCAGAATGAAATGTAAAAAATTTTTAGAAGGATGGCATTAGAGATTTTGTCTAATACCTCACTGAAATCCAGATATGTGAAGTTTGCAATATTTCCTTGAACTGCCTGTTTTTAAAAAAAGACACGTTAGTTTTTGCTGTCCAGCTTTTTTTTATCCAGCATTTCCTTCCTATCCTTTGATTGAGAGCAAAAGAAAAATAAACCACATACCATAACCATGTATAGTCAAGCAAAACAAATTTCTGCCTTGGCCGTGTTAAAAAGACAAAATTAGTACACACATATATGTGTGTGTGTTTTGACATGTATAAGACAAAATAATACACTAACATGTGTATGTATATACATATGTATGTATTATATAAGTGTATGTACAAACCTGCAGTGTATAGTACACACATGTATGTGTATATATGTAGTATGTGTATACATTTGTGTGTCTGTACATGTTCGTGTATTATTTGTGTAGTGTGCACGCATGCGTGTGCACACACACACACACACACACACACAGTATTGGGCCTAGAGTCAGGAATACCTGAGTTCAAATCCAGCCTTAGACATTTTCCAGCTGTATGACCCTGGGAGAGTCATTTAACCTCTGTACTTCAGCTTCTTCTGCTATAAAATGGGGATAATAATAATAATGTTAATAGTAATAATCATAATAGCATTACCTCCTGGGGCTGTTGTGAGGATTCAGTGAGATCATAATTGTAAAGCACTTGGCGCAGTGCCTGGCACACAGTAGAACAATATCCATATTAGCTATTATTATTGTTATTATTTCTTGTTGCATCATGGAGTTGTTGACTTCTCTTTGGGCCATTCTAATTTTCAGGCAGTTTGTGTCTTTGACAAGGTTTTGCACTTTTTGAACCAATTTGTTAATTCCTTTTCTAATTCTATCTTCTATAAGTATCATTTCTTTTCAGTTTTTTTTTCCTTTGGTGCTTTCATTTCATTCACAAAAAAAAAAACTTAAACTCTTTATCTTTTCCAGAAATTCTAGTTGAATTTGTGCCCAACTTGTGCTTTTTGTTGGTGTTTTGCTTGTAGATGTTTTAGATTCAGTCTTCTTCTTGGTTTCTATCTTGATCATCCTTGTAACCGTAGTAACTTTTTCTGGCAGGATTCTTGTTTGTTTTCTCATTCGTCCAGTCTGCATCCTGACTTGATACCAGATTTAGGACCAGGCTCTGTATGCTTCTGAAGGGAAGGTATGGACTGGTCCTATTGCTACTTTCTTGGGATATCAAGCATTACATTATTGCAGGCTCTGAGGGACAGCACAGGCTGGGGACCTGTAGGCTGTTAGTGCTCCCGGAGTGCTCTGATCCAGCGCACAGTCTGATTTCCCCCACCCCCACTCTGAGCTCTACAAATTACAGACCTGGATTTACATCTAAGCAGCCGCAGACTGCTGCTGGATTCGACCACCGTCAGCCAGGTGGGAAGCTTTGCTGCTTCAGAGGGATGGAGTAGCAGACTCGCCTCTCGTCTGGGATTCCTGCTGTGGTTATTTCTCAGGAGGCTTCAGACTGGAATGAAACCCTCTGTACTCCTAGGGTCCAAGGTGCATGGATGCAGCTTGCTTCTTGGTCCACTTCCTAGGACTTGTGATTGACAGCTCCCTATTCCAGAATGCCGTCCTGAGCACAGATACCCTCCTCCATCTGCCATGGATCTGTGACCCAGAATGGGATCGGGGGCACCCTCTGCCAGTTGGCTTCTGTTCTTGCACTCCTGTGGTTCCCTGGGCCGGGGCTGGGATCTTTTCTTGCCCTGGAATGTTCCTTGTTGTGCTCCAGAGCCCATCTCATCTCCACTGTCCAGAGACCACTCTGTCAGTCTCCATATGTCAACCTGGGCTGGGAAAATGGCTCACTGTGCCTTTTTTATTGTGTCCCCAATAGACTGTAAGCTTCTTGAGAATAAAGCATGTTTCGTTGTTGTCTCTTTCCCTAGGGCTTAGCACAGTGCCTAGTGCAATGACCCTTTATACATACTAGTTGATTGATTGATGGAGTAATACTTTTTTTCGCCCTCGAGTGATCCTTTCTTCCACTTACCTTAATGTACCTCAGAAAAGGTCTTTTTTGTTCTTAATATTTACTGCCAGCATGAGCCAACACTAGGCTTTATTTAAACCTTTTTTGTTGTAACCTTTGTGTTTTGTTCTCATAAAATTGGTGTAAGTTCTAGAAGGCTTACTTATCCTATTAAAAGATGACTCAAATTGTGAGGGATCACTAACAGATTGGGTGATAGAGCCAGGTTTAAAAAAAAAAATAACTTGACCAAGGGGCTAGATCTAGGACAATGAAATTAAATAAGATCAGTAATAATAATAATAATAATAATTTTGATAGGATCAACTGATAAACCAAATCTAGTAAGATGCAGTCTGTTATTGATAATTGTGAAGTCACCTCACAGGCTGGGTGACTGCATGGCTAGACACCAGTTTGTATGGACATAGTGGCTGTGAGGCCACGTGAGTCAGTGGCGTGATGTGACAGCAGATCTCTGGTAGCGTCCGGACTGTCCTGACATGGCTATTTCATTCAGCCTTGGGGGTTCACGTTTCTCTCCCTATTTTGTATTACCATATAGAGCAACTGGCTTATTTTAGTTTCAGGGAGATTAGGAGAGGGCTAAGCATGAAGTTGTTTTCTGATGTCTGGGACAATGTGAATTATAAATGTGTTCAGCGAATGTTGGAGATGTTTTGAAGGTAAAACTGACATGACTCAGTAACAGGTGTGGACGATGAGAGATAGTGAGAAGCTGAGGCTAACCCCTAGGTTGTAAGCCTGGGGGACTGGACAGGCAGTTTGGGAGGGGGAAAGTGTAGGGGACAGAGAATGACTTCAGTTTTGGACACGTTGAGTTTAAGATCTCTACTGACATCCATTTCCAAATGTCTGAAAGGCGGTTGGATGTCAGCAGAGAAGTTAGGGCTGGATCTATAGATTTGAGAATCATTAGCATGGCGATGAGCATTGACTTGATGGGAAACGATGAGATCACCAAGTGAAGTTACGTAGAGGGAGAAGAGAAGAGACCTGAAAGGACAACCACAGTTATTACAGGGGATCTTGATGAAGGAACAGTAGAGGAGACAGGAAAGGGCTGGTCAGAGAAGTGGGATGAGAGCCAAGAGAGAGAGTATCCTGAAAACTGAGAGAGACAGAGTGGGCAACAGTGGTGGAGGCTGCAGAGAGAGAGGTCAGGGAGAGTGAGGAGGGGGAAAGGCCATTGGATTTGGCAATTTGGAGGTCTCTAGATAGGGATCAATTGATTGGTCTGTGGTGCTCCAGAAGGATGACACTCAGGTAGTCTGTGGATCATCTAAAATACTCAAAAAAACAAAAGCCCCTGTGGGCCGAAGGCTTGGAAACCACACTTGGAATTGATTGTCTTTGGTGGCAAAAGCTAATGTTTCTACTCAGTGTTTCCTACTGGTATTAAAGTAAAGAAATCAGAGGAGGTTGAAGTGGTAATCAGTGCTGGCATAAGAAGGTCCTATATGTCCTTCTAAGTCAGAGGAAGCTGCTGAGGAAAGTGGAGAATGTTTTATTGAGATCCAGAAAAAGCAACATGCATAGCTGCTTCAGCCTTTCATTTAATCATGAGTTTTGTAGAAATGAAGTCATAACCCTCAGGGTGTCGTGAAGATGAGCATCTGCACGTCAGATTTGTTCTGTTTGGTTCCAGAGGGAAGAACTGCAATGGTGGGTGGCAGTGACAGAGACAGATCTAGGACTGACGGCAAGAACAATGTGTCACCAGTTAGAGCTCTCCCCAGATGGCCTGGGCTCCCTTAGGAGGCCTGCGTCCTACAACTAGAGACCCCCAAGCCAAGGCTCTGTGACCATCAGGGCAAGTTGGTGGGTTGGACAGCTCCGAGGACGCTTCCAACTCTGAAATCCTGGGAGTCTTGAGTTTTAGGAGAAAGAGGCAAATGAGAAGAAATAAATCTGTTAGTTTTTTAATGAAGAAAAGTATGTCTTGAGGGAAGGGATGGTAGAGGGCCCTAACATATCTGTAGGCAGTTACCCACTTTCAAAGTTTGCATTCTAGTTTATAAACTCTTCATAAAAGATGTCATCAAAGAAATGTATGAGTAAAAAAGATGATGGGTGGATCATGTGGTGAGAATGAGGTCTAATAAAATGGTGGCCTGTGTGCCCCATCACTGGTGGTGAACTAGATAGAGCACTGGACCTGCAGTCAGGAAGACCTGAATTCAAATTTGGTCTTAGACACTTACTAGTTGTGTGACCCTGTTTGCCTCAGTTTCTTCAACTGTAAAATGGGGGTGATAACAGTATGTACCCCACAGGATTGCTGTGGGGATCAAATGGAATAATATTTGCAAAGTGTTTAGCATAGCACCTGGCGCATAGTAGGAATTCAGTAAATGCTTGTTCCTTCCTTTCTTCCTTTGGGAGAGGAGTCCTAAAAAGCAAGCTCCTTAGGATGCCTGATTAAAGAAAAGGCCAAGCAAATGAGACGAAATTACTGACATGCTACAATGCCATTTCCTTGCTTTTCTCCCCTTTTTTCTCCAGGTGCTGGAAAACCTCCCATGTTTGGAGATTACGAAGCCCAGAGACACTGGCAAGAAATTACTTTGAATTTACCGGTCCAGGAGTGGTATGGATAATTTACCTTAATCCTGCTGTTTATAGTTCTCTAAGCTTGTAAGCATTTTTAAAATGTGAAACAATAATCAAATAAATGAAAAATATCTGCACCTTTGGAAAAAACTGTCTTCCATTCACCTGAATGGTGAATGATGCCGCCTTCATCCTGCTTTCCATACTGTTATTCCGTTTGTGTTCCCTGGCATGGGGACTTCTCATGAGTGAAGTGCATCCCAAAGACGGGGAAGACTGGAGCGTGTTTGAACTGACAGGAAGGGCCTGCTCAAAAGAAGAGACTGAAGATTAGAGCCCAATGGGGGTGATTGATAGGACCGTCTGCCCTAGAAGCTGGGCGGGGCTGGAATCAAGGGCACATGAAGAGGGATTGGCTTGGCTAGGATGAGGGCCACCTCTTCATCAGAGCCTGCAGGGGCAGGGAGGAAATAGCGGCTGATGCGGTCGAGGGGTTCTGAGGCGAGGTCCTCAGCCGAGCAGGTGGGGGGAGGGTGCTGGGGGAGACGTGAGGAGAGAAGAGAAGGTTTGGGACACAGCTGCTGTGCCGAGCGAGTGGGAGAGCAGATCTGTTAGGGAGGAGGAAAGGGCCTGCTCTGACTCAGTGAGGCCCAAGTGGAGAGGAGAGGAGACCCATGTAGCATGGCTATGGGACTTCCTCCCACTTGCTTCAGCTGCTGAGTGGGGCCAGAGGGGTTGGATGACGGGAGGAATACCAGGCTGAAGCGTGGGGTGCAGGAGCCTGGGATGGAGCAGAGTTGAACCAGTAACTGAGTGGTGGAGACTCGCCAGGGAGGAGGAGTGATAATGGCATGAGGAATGACCGAGGGGTGATGCCGAGGACAAGGATGGTTTAGGAACAGGACGGCCAAGGAAGAGTCAGAACTATACGATGTTATGGTCCAGTAGAGGCACCTCATAGCCCCTTGGAGTCACGGAACCTGAGTTTGAATTCTGGCACTGCTACTTCCCAGTGGGATATAGCTGGCCTCGATTTCTTCCTCTGTAAAATGAGGGGTTGGACTGGATGACCTTCTTGAGCTTTTCCAGTTCCCGGCGGATGATTCCATGAGCCAGCCACTTCTCCTCTTCCAAACTGGACTGCTTTCTGTTTCCTGTTTTTATCCTTCTCCTTCCCATCTCTCTCCCAGAGCTGCCCCTGTCCTGCCATCCCCATGACTGGAATGGTCCCACCACCCTCAGCTTCTGCCCATTGAAGGCCTTCTCTTCTCAGCTGAGCTCGTCTGCCATTTTGCTTGTCCCTGGTGCTTTTCCCTGCGAGTTCCTCAGCTTCCTCCTAGCACTTTGCCTAAACCTCTTCTTTGTCCCCGAGTGTCCCAGCTAACGGCATCTCTCTTCTCTGTTAGACCCTCGGCTTCTTGAGACCAGGGGCTGTGTTATATCCGTCTTTCTCTTCTCAGCGCCCAGCCCCTCTCTCTTGGGCCGTAGCTCAAAGGAGAAGAAGAAGAGGCCAGGCTTATTCCATGCTCCTTCCAGATTTTACAGAGCATTGGGTATGCACTTTGATGTGGTAGGGGCAGAGAGCCAGGGAACCAGAGTCCGAATCCTGCCCCTTGCCAGGCTTTGCTTATCTCAGCTGTCAAAGGAAGGGTGTGGAGGGTGACCCCTCCCCCCTTCAGTGGGCACTTCAGATCCTGGCTCTGTCCCTGCCTGTGTGACCTTGGGCAAGTCACTTCATGTCACAGACTCTCAGGCTTCTTGTCTATAAAATGAGAGTTGGATTAGTCCTCAAAGGCCCGAAAGATTTTGTGTTCTTGTGTTGTTTCCCCCATAGACCCGAATTCCATGCCTGACCCTGTGTGAATCGCCCATTTTAGCTCTCATGTCTAGCACTGTGTGTGGCACATAGTAGGCCCTTCATATGTACTTGGGAATGGGTTTATCCAATTAGTGTTTTCTTTAGGAACATCATCCTGCACGATTTGGTCTCGGCAGTTGGTGAGAGGTGGTCGTGGCAGATGAATGGCTCAGAGTCATTTCTAGTCTTGGCAGACGCCGGCTTTTGAACTTTGAGGCCCTTTCCAGGTCTTTGTGTAGTCTGCATCGTTCAGGGCATTATTTTCTAAGTTACTTTCATCTGCCAGGTGGGCGGAGCAAAAGCTCTCTGAGCAGCCCCAAACCACGTTAGCAGGCTTTTGTCTGGGCCAGTGTTTTCTGTTGGAGTAGGTGAAAACCGCGAGTTTTGGTTAAAACTTAGTGTGAGATGAGGAAGAGCTGGCCTTCCTTCCTCCCTGGAGATCGGGTCAGTGCTTGATCCTCACAGCCGACCCATGAGGGAGGGCGGCACAGCTGCAGTCTTGTGGTGCGTCTCACAAAGGCCCCCCAGTGGTACTGATTGCGGCCCGTGGTGTTTACTTATCTCCTCCTCTGGGCCTCCGATGTGCGGCTCATCAGTGAGATCCTCCATGGAGCTGCGGCATTTTAGAGAGGTTCAGCTCACGCTTGTAGCCCACGTGGCCAGTCCGGCCTTTGCTCCATGAAGGAGACCCACGACCTCTCAGAGCGGCCCCTGTTTGTGCTGCCTCGTTAAGAATTTGTCCTGCTGGTAGCTTCCACCCATTGTTGTTGTTTCCAGGCTCTGCCCTCAGCCTAATGGCCACCAACGGACAGGTAAGCCAGGAGCCCAGAATGGTCCTTTAGAGCAGTGGCCCTGCTCCTCAGCTGGCCTTCCCAGCCCTGATTCTGGGCTGCAGGCCCTTCCTGTTACCACCAGTACCCGTTGCTGACCAGTTACCACAGATGGGGCAGGCCAGCAGCCAAGCGCTCAGGAGACACAGAAGGTGGCATGTGCCGGGCAGGACAGACTGCCGCCATCGCTTTCATCACCCAGGTAGAGACAGTTCAGGTCACAACACCCAGTGATCCCAGATAGGATGGCACCCCCAGATCACAAGCCCTGTTGGCAGCCCCTTCAGTCATCATCAAGGGAGAAAGGGGAATGACATCCTCACCATGGCCGGCTGCCAGGGGTGGGCAGGGAAGCCAGAGCACCACAGGAAGACGGCACCCTCTCCGGCTGCTGGTCTTAGCTTGGCCCGGTCCCCCACGTGCCTCTAAAGATGCCATCATTCCCATGCTGCCAACCCAGCTCCCCAGCAGCCATTGCTGCTGAAGCCCCCCAAAGTCCTTGGCACCAGTCAGTGGTTCAGCAGTGCTGGGATTTTCTCAGTGGAAATGACATTGCAGAAGACGCCTCAGCTTTGGCTTTCCCACGTCGTAGGTCTTTCCATCTTCCTGGCAGCTGAATCCTCCTGGGGTAGAGAGTGAGCTTCCTGAGGCCAGGGACAGTCTTGCCTTCTCTTTGTCTTCCTAGAGCTCCTCCCAGGGCTTGGCCGTAGACAGCACTTAGCTTTTCAGCATCCATTCTTCATCCCGCCATCCCCTGCTGCTTCAAGGGCAGGAGCCCAAAGGAGGTTTGCCTGAGCTATGGCCTCTGTTGCTGTTTAAACTGTGGCCATTCTTATCACTTGATAATTAGCAACTAAAGTGATTGTAATAGAGTAAGAGGAAATCTTACTAGGGATTTGCAGAACATTGAAGTCCATTTAAAAGAGTAAATAGCATCAGCATGAACAGTTTTGAATGGTGAACTCAGGAACAGGGATGCAGCTTAAAGAAATGTGATTTATTATCACTTCATAAGATACTTCAGGCAGCTCATGAGGAATTCAAGAAATATCATTTATTGTAATGAAAGTCACATTTTCTGCATTTGAGTGGATGGCCTGGAAAAGCCAAGAACATGCCTCCTGGCAATTAGGAAAGACTCGTCAGTTTGTTTCAGAGTCATAGTCAAAGGGTCTGATGTCTTTATTTTCTTGAAATAAAGTCTTTCTTTTATCTAGTGGAGATGGCTTTAGTTTAAATGCTCAAAATTATCCTTAGATTCCTTTCCCCTTTATTTTTTGTATTGTGTTTTATGAGGAGATCGTTGGTGCTGTGGATGTGTCTAAAATGTGTCTTACTTTTGTAAACATCAAATTTTGCGGATGCTTCATTTAAAATAGTAAGAGCCATAATGTTTATTCAGTGGTGATGATACATTTGTTAGGGAACAAAAGAGAAAACTCTTTCTAGTCCACTAAACTAGCTTTAATTTTTTTCTTTTTGTGGTAGAACGTACTTACGGTGTACTAAAGCTATCTAGTTTCACTGATGCTTTTCCCCTTGCAACCAAATGTATACAAAGTTTTCTTGCATAGGCAGGATGGTACAATGGATAGAGTGCAGGCTCTGGATTCATATCCTGCCCCAAGCATATACTGTATGTGTGACTTACCTCTCTCTGGACCTCAGTTTCCTCATCTGCAGAACTCTTTAAAAACAAGGTATCTATTTATTATCCACAAATATTTCTAAAGGCTCTATTGTGTGTATTGGGCTAGGCTCTGCTGAAGTATAAAGTTTAAAATAAATAGATTTTTTTTCCCTTGCGGAAGTTTATAATCTAATCAGATCAATAGAGCAATATAACGGAGAATGATAGATGAAGTTAATAATAATAATGATAATGATAGCACTTGTATAGTGCTTTGGGGTTTGCAAAGTGCTTTTCAAATATCTCATGTGATCCTCATGAGAGACAGGTACTATTATTATCCCCATTTTTACAGATGAGGAAACTGAGGCATAGAGCGCTCAGGGACACACAGCCTCAGTATCTAAGTCCAGACTTAAACGCAGGTCTTCTGACTCTGGCCATCGCGTCACCCAGTAGGTATTACTGCGGAGGGCACCGCCTCCTCCCAGTTCCTCAGGCTCCCAACCTCGGAGTCATCCCAGGCTTCTCAGTCTCTCTCACCCCCACATCCAAGCTATTGATAAAAAGCATGTCGATCTCACCTCTGCAGCACCTCCCCAGTATGCCCCCTTCTCTCCTCTGACACAGCCCCCACCCTGGTGCAGACCTGCATCACCTCACACCTGGACTGTGGCAGTAGCTGCTGGGGAGTCTGCTTGTCTCCAGTCTCCCAATTCCAGTCCATCCTGTATCAGCCACCCAAGTGCTTTTCCTAATGCTCAGGTCTGATCGTGTCACCCCCTATTCAGTAAACTGTGGTGGCTCCCTATTGCTTCAGGGATCAAGTCACAAATCCTCACTCTGGCATTCAAAGTCCTTCATCACCTGCCTCCTTCTACTGCTCCAGTCTTCTCCCACCTCACTCCCCACCATGTACTCTTTGACCCTGGGACACCAGCCTCCAGGCTGTTTGACCAATGAGACCTTTCATGTCTCAGCTCTGGGAGTTCTCTCTGGCTGCCCACGTTTCCCCCAAGCCCGTACCTGGTCTGTAACGAAGGCCCGTTGCTAGCGTGTGTTTAAGATGGATTTTATACAGCTTTGGGGAAAAAATAGATATGGGTAGACTCAAATGCTTAGCGACAAACTCATTTTGTGTTGTGTAGCATAATTTAGCAGTTTGCTTTATTTGAAATGAAATAAAATGAGATGAGATACTAAATTCTTTGTAGATTTCTTTTCACAAACATTGGTTAATAAATATGTTTTCTTATTTTTCAGGTACTTCAATAGCAGTGATAACAATTTACAGTACTGGGGTCTAGACTATCCACCTCTTACAGCCTACCACAGTCTTTTATGTGCCTATGTGTAAGTTATTCACCCTGAACATGATACTCACAATAGCTAGCATTTATATAGAGTTTAAGGTTTGCAAAGCCCTTTTCAAATATTTTATCATATGATCTTCACAGCTGTCCAGGGATGTAGGTGCTATTATACACATTTTATAGATGAGGAAACTGAGGCAGACAGCAGTTACGTGACTTGCCCGGGGTCACCCAGCTGGTAAATGTCTGAGGTCAGATTTGATCTCAGGTCTTCCTGACTCCAGGTCCACTGCTCTGGGCACCATGGTGCCCCCCAGCTGCCATAGGCTTCTCACAATGATGCTAAGAAGCCTTTTGTACCACCATTTTGTTGTAGAGAGGGAGAACATTGGGGTGCCTCACTTACAGTTTTGGGAGAGAAGCATGACTAAGTCACATTTTATACAGTGGCTATGCTTCCCATTGTTCCATGTGTATTGGAGGATTGAAGGTCAGGGCGATCAGATTTGGGTGGTTATTTTCTTATCGTTCGTAGAGTATTATACCTATTTAACAAGAGCAGATTGTTGGCAGGACTTTTGGCTTCTTTGGCACGTGTGCTCTGAATAAATATAAGCTAATAATCTAGCTTTTTCCACAAAGCAAAAATGTTGGTTTTCATTCATAATGGTTTCTGGACTACTTATAATATTAAATAGTTTGCATCATTTGTCGGCTAGGAAAGTTTGCTTTGTGGATTTCAGAGTAACAGAAAAATACATATTCAGACAACAATCTAATATGTTTTGATGGAAACCAGAGTTCCTGTAGCATCATGCTCTCTCACTTAGAAGTGGGATTGTAATGACTTCCCTAGTTTACAATTTGAAATGGAGTTCATCAAAGACTTCAAATTTTGGGTTTCAAGGCAGATTTGTTTTAGAATGTAGTAGTGTTCAGTATATTGGGAAAAGTGAAGTCCATGCACAGACAGGTGTCAGTCTTTGTGTTTTGACAGTTTCCTACTTTTGAAAAAATTAGTATATTTTGACTTGCTGTGCTATGCAGAGGGGTGATAATGAGGAAGTAATTCTAGGAGTTCACCGCCTATCTTACATCTTTTCCCCTTTTCTCCGTTCACTTGGCCACAAGTCTAAGCCAGACCCTCATTCGCTGTCACCTGGACTCTTGTGGTAGCCTCCCCAGCACGCACCCAGGTGCCAGAGTAGTCATACCCAAAGGCACACACTGTCGCAGTTTTTGCAACTTACAGTCCTTGAGTCTGACCCTTGGGCATCTTTCCAGACTCATCTTCCGCAACCTTCCCCACCCCCCATACACTCCAGCCAAGAAATGTCTGTGGCATTGAGGCCTCCTGACTCCAGATCCAGCCCTTGCTCTGCAGTGCCTCTCAGGGTGGCTGTTAAGTCTTAAAATATGGTCTTTGATGAACCCCCCATCTATACACCTTGTGGGAGCTCAGTAAGTGGGTGTGATGGCAGCCCAGTCAGGCCCTGCTTTTCAGGCCCATAGGCCACCCGACTTTAAAGCCCAGTTGGTTTCACAGTTGTTACCGTTTGAAGAACTTAAGTCAAAGCAAAATATCTTCAGTGAGCATGTGGCCTTGTGGCAAAAGTGGCTTCTTCTCAGCATAAGCTCAGATGCACTTAGTGTGAAGAGTGATAGAGGAGAAAAGTTCAGCGTACATCTTGGCCTAAGCCCCTCTGTGTTGTCTTTTATAGGGCAGAGTTTATCAATCCAGACTGGGTTGCTCTCCACACATCCCGGGGTTATGAGAGTGATCACCATAAGTTATTCATGCGTTCAACAGGTAGGAAAACATTGTACTTTGAATTTAAGGGGGGAGGGGGAGGGAAGAAGCATTTGTATCACACCTACTGTGTGCTAGACACTGTACCCAGCACTTACAAGTATTGTCTCATTTGATCCTAACAGCAGTCCTTTGGAGTAGGTATTCCTATTATCCCCAGTTTACAGTTGAGGAAACTGAGGCAAACAGAGTTGAAATGACTTGCTCAGGGTCACATAGGTAGTAAATGTCTGAGGCTGGATTTGACTTCAGGTCTTCCTGACTCCAGAACTAGCACTATATTCCTTGTATTACCTAGATGCCACTATAACTCAATATACTTTGTTTTTCTCATTTTGGAAACATTAACAAAGGTAAATTATTTTCTCACATATTTGTGGGTTTTGTTTTTTTTTTGTTATAGTGGAGTCACATCTTATACAGGGGCTAGATTCTGAAGTCAATAGATAAGGAGAAAATCGTGTGTAGTCAAAATTACCTTTGAATATCCCTTCCTTTGCCTACAGACTACAGTACAGTATCTTTAAGCTGTACCTACAACTGAAAGAGGGGGTTAGTGTTTCTTTGAAACAGGGATTCTTGACCTTTTTTGTGTCCTGGACCCCTTTGGCAGGCCGGCCAAGCCTTAGGATGTCCCTCCAGTCGTTCTCCGAGGAATGTTTTTTAATGCATTAAATAAAAACAATATATAGAACTACAAAGGGAACCAATTATATTTAAAATGTTATTAAAATATTTTTTAAAAAGGAACTTATGGACCCAGGTTAAGAATCCCTCCTAAAAGCAGGTGTCTGTGTCAGAGAGCAGTTGAATCTCATGTGATTGTGATGGAAGTCATTGATGTACATTTTATTTTCAATTCTATCCAGCTAAGCTTTTGACCAGGAGAGAGTCAGGACCCAGGACTTCCACTTGAATAGAAGAAAACAGAACAGGTCAGGACAGAGGATTAGGGCGGTCTGTGCTCTCAAAGGGATATCACACAGGTGCTTACATGGCCCCAAAATGCTTCCTTCTTCAGGGAGACCAGCTCAGGCCATGCCTCCCAGTAGCTCTGCCTGCATGAGAGTGACTGGACTGCAGGTGGGGACGCTTCAAGGGTCCCACCCAGGAGATCGATTGAGAAGCTCATGGCATGCAGGGCACCGGGCACCGGGTGGGGCCGAGGCCTGGTCATACCTCCCCGTTGGGGCCTGTAGCGCCTGCATGATTTACGTAATTCTCATTCTTGTAAGTTAAATACAGTGGGAGATAGTGCCACCGAATGGTGATCCCATATTTATTTGTCCTTGACCAATTCTGAATTGGTCTTAAATCAGATATGATGGAATGGAAAGGAAAATGGGAACAAGCCGAAGAGAAGAGGCTGTTCTGTGCAGGTCAGCATTTCAGAATGAAGATGGCAATGTAGATGAATGATGGTTATGTAAACAGAGTTCTCCAGCTGGCTAGGGTAATGCTTCCTATTCTAATTCCACATGATTTTTATTCTGCAAAGCACGACTCTGCGTTCTTTATTTCTTAAAATTAATTAATTTTAAAAACAATTATATATTATTTATTTTACATTTTTTAAAATTTTGAGTTCCTAATTCTCTCCTTGCCTCCAGACCCTCTCCCACCCATTGAGAAGTCAGTTAATATGATACTAGTTTTACATGTGAAATCATACTAAACATATTCTCATATAAGCCATGTTGCAAAAAAAAAAAAACCCGAGAAATTTAAGTAAAAAAAATATGCTTCAATCTACAGATGCATCAGTACTGTCTTGACTCATTGTCTTGATCAGAGTAGCTCAGCCTCCCATGGTTGATCATCGTTATAATATGCCCGTTGCTGTGTACAGCGTTCTCCTGCCTCTATCACTTCACTTCATGTCAGTTCATACAAGTCTTTCCAGGTTTTTCTGAGAGCATCCCGCTTGTCCTTTCTTACAGCACAATAGCATTCCATCATAGGCATATAGCACAACTTGTTCAGCCATTCCTCAGCTGATGGGCATCCCCTCAATTTCCAGTTCTTAGCCACCCCTGTAAGAGCTGCCGTAAGTAGTTTTGTACATGTGGGTCCTTTTCCTTTTGGTTTTTTATCTCTGAGATATAGACCCCTTAGGAGTGGGATTCCTGGGTCAAAGAGTAGGAGCAGTTGGATAGCCCTTTGGGCAGAGTTCCAGATTATTCTCTAGAGTCCAGCCCATCTTTTCAGCTTATTACTTCTCTTTCTGCACTCAGCGGTCTAATCAAAGTGCCTTCTCTCTGTTCCTCACCTGGCATGCCATCATCCTGCTCTCAGTGTGAGATGTTGGTCTCTACCTAGTTTCTGCCAGACTGTTTTTCCGTTTTCCCAGCAGTTTTGGGCAGACTGTGAGTTCTTGCCTCCAAATCTTGAATCTTTGGGTTCATCAAACACTAGATTATAATATCATTTACTATTGTATACCTAATCTGTTCCACCGATCCACCACTCTGTTTCTTAGCCAGGACCAGACTGTTTTGGTGATGACCACTTTGTGATATAGCTTGAGATCTGGTCCTGCTAGGCTGCCTTCCTTAGCATTTTTTTTTTTCATTGATTCTCTTGATGTTCTTTTTTTTTTTTTTTTTGAAGGCAATTGGAATTAAGTGACTTGCCCAGGGTCACAAGTGTCAAGTGTTTGGTCTGAGGCCGGATTTGAACTCAGGTCCTCCTGACTTCAGGGCTGGTATTCTCTCCACTACGCCACCTAGCTGCCCCTTGATATTCTTAACCTTTTGTTTTTCCTACATGAGTTTTGTTGTTATTTTTTCTACTTCTATGAAATAACTATTAGTTTGATTGATCTGGCACTGAATAAGTAATTTAGGGAGAATTGTCATTTTTATTATATTGGCTTGGTCTGCCCTTGAGCAATGAACATTTCTCCAGTTCTCCAGTGTTTAGTCTGTTTTTATTTGTCTGAAAAGTGTTTTATAAATTGTTCATGCAGTTTCTGGGTTTGTCTCGGCAGGTAGACTTCCACATATTTTATATTGTCTGCAGTTATTTTAAGTGGAATTTCTCTTTCTGTCTCTTGCCACTGGGCTTTGTTGGTCAGATTTGGAAATACTGATATTTACAGGTTTATTTTATATTCTGCAACTTTGCTAATGTTGTTCATTGTTTCAGCTAGTTTTTTCTTTGATTTTCTAGGGTTCTCTAAATATACCATCATATCATCTGCAGAGAGTAATCATTTTGTTTCCTCATTGCCTATTCTTATTCTTTCTGTTGATTTTTCTTCTCTGATTGCTGTCACTAGCATTTCTAGTCTAGTATTGAATAGTAGTGGTGATAATGGACATCCTTACTCCATTCCTGACCTTACTGGGAAAACTTCTGGTTTATCTCTATTACAGATAATGCTTGATCTTGGTTTTAGATAGATACTGTTTATCTTTTTAAGAAAAGCTTCATCTGTTCCTATGCTTTCTGGTGTTTGTAATATAAAATGAAATGGGAGCTGTTTTCTGTCAAAAGCTTTCTCTGCATCTGTTGATGTAATCATTTGATTTTTGTTGTTTTTGTTGTTGATATGGTTAGTTATGCTGATAGTTTTCCTAATGTTGAACCAATCCTGCATTGCTGGCATAAATCCCACCTGATCATAGTATATGGTCCTTGTGATATATTGCTGTAATCTCCTTGCTAGTATCTTATTTAAAATTTTGTTTCAATATTCATTAAGGAAATTTGTCTGTAGTTTTATTTCACTGTTTTTTGTTCTCCCTGATTTAGGTATCAAGACCATATTTGTGTCATAGAAGGAATTTGGTAGACTTCTTTATTATTTTTTCAAATAGTTTATGTCACGTTGGAATTAATTGTTTTTTAAATGTTTGGTAGAATTCACTTGTCAATCCATCTGGTCCTGGGGATTTTTTCTTAGAGAGCTCATTTATGGCTTGTTCAATTTCTTTTTCCAAGATAGGGTTATTTAAGTGTCTTATTTCCTCTTCTATTAGCATGGACAATTTATATTTTTGTAAATATTCATCTATTTTACTTAGATTGTCAATTTTATTGGCATGTAATTGGGCAAAATAGCTCCTACTAATTTTTTAAAATTTCATCTTCATTTGTGGTACATTTACATTTTTCATTTTTGATACTGGTAATTTGAGTTTTTTTCTTTCTTTTTAAAAATCAGATTAACCCGGGGGGTGGGGGCAGAGCCAAGATGGCGGAGGGAAAGCAGTGACTTGCTGGAGCTCTCCCTCAAACCCCTCCAAATACCTATAAAAAATGGCTCTAAACAAATTCTAAAGCAGCAGAACCCACAAAAAAACAGTAAAACAAATTTCCAGCCCAAGACAACCTGGATGGCTGATTAGAAAGGTATATTGCGTGGGCTGGGAGAGGAGTGCAATTTGGCATGGGCACGCAGGCCACAGCGAACCTGGAGCAGGCCTCAGAGGACTGAATCGTGGGCAGCTGTGGCGGTTTCCAGACTTTTCAACCCACGAACATCAAAGACAACTTAGAAGGTCAGTGGGAAAAGTCTGTGACTGCAGTGAGAGAAGAAGCTAGATCTCAGCTGCCCCCGGGGCCACGGCTGCCTCCTGAGCTTCTGGCCCACAGACTAAGGGGGAATCAAGTGGCTGATCAGAGGGGGATTGCAAGGATCTCTTTGCGAGTGCTGAGGCAGCAATCTCTTGCTTTGCCCGTGCTTGGATCTGGGTCACAGTTCTGAGGGGCGGTCCTGGGGCGAGGAGGAGTGCTGGCGTGGTGGAGCTTGTTGTAGAGGTGGAGAGGAAACACCTCACCCCTTATCATAGCACCTTGGAAGAACTGAAAATTTTCAGGTCCCTAGAAGTATCTCTGAAAACAGCTGTACAAACCCCCGAAGCTTGGGACAGTACATTCTCCACATTGGAAGCAGACTCTTACCTTCACAAAGAATTTAAAACTCAAGTAATTGGCCGGGATCATGAGCAAGCAGCGCAAAAAGAGTCAGACTGTATTATCTTACTTGGTGACAAAGAAGATCAAAACATACAACCAGAAGACAACAAAGTCAAAGCTCCTACATCCAAAGCCTCCAAGAAAAATATGAATCAGTCCCAGGCCTTGGAAGAGCTCAAAAGGGATTTTGAGAAGCAAGTAGGAGAAGTAGAGGAAAAACTGGGAAGAGAAATGAGAGTAATGCAAGAAAATCATGAAAAGCAAGTTAATAGCTTGCTAAAGGAGACCCAAAAAAATACTGAAGAAAATCATACCTTAAAAAATAGCCTAACCCAAATGGCAAAAGAGGTCCAAAAAGCCAATGAAGAGAAGAATGCCCTAAAAAGCAAAATTGGCCAAATGGAAAAGGAAGTCCAAAAGATTACTGAAGAAAATACTTCCTTAAAAATTAGAATAGAGCAATTGGAAGCTAGTGACTTTATGAGAAATCAAGACACTGTAAAACAAATCCAAAAGAATGAAAAATTAGAAAACAATGTGAAATATCTCATTGGAAAAACAACTGACCTGGAAAATAGATCCAGGAGAGAGAATTTTAAAATTATTGGAGTATCTGAAAGCCATGATCAGAAAAAGAGCCTAGATAATCATCTTTCAGGAAATAATCAAGGAAAACTGCCCTGATATTTTAGAACCAGAGGGCAAAATAGAAATTGAAAGAATCCATCGATCTCCTCCTGAAAGAGATCCCCAAAGGAAAACTCCTAGGAATATTGTAGCCAAATTCCAGAGTTCCCAGGTCAAGGAGAAAATATTACAAGCAGCCAGAAAGAAACAATTCAAGTATTGTGGAAACACAATCAGGATAACACAAGATTTAGCAGCTTCTACATTAAGGGACCGCAGGGCATGGAATATAATATTCCGGAGGGCAAAGGAGATAGGATTACGACCAAGAATCACCTACCCAGCAAAACTGAGTATAATTCTTCAGGGGAAAAAATGGTCATTCAGTGAAATAGAGGACTTTCAAGCATTCTTGATGAAAAGACCAAAGCTGAATAGAAAATTTGACTTTCAAATACAAGACTTGAGTGGAACATGAAGAGGTAAACATTAAAGAGAAATCATAAGAGACTTATTAAGGTTGAACCGTTAACATTCTTCATGGAAAGATGATATTTGTAACTCATGAGACCTTTGTCAGTATTAGGGTAGTTGGAGGGAAAAAATTATATGTATGTATATAGATAGATAGATAGATAGATAGATAGATAGATAGATAGATAGATAGATAGATAGATAGATAGAGGGCACAGGGTGAGTTGAAGATGAAGGGGTCATATCTGGAGAATAAAATTAAGGGGTGAGAGAGGATTATACTAGGAGAAGGAGAAGGGGAAAGGTAGAACGGGTTAAATTATCTCACAAAAAAAAACAGAAAAGAAAAGGCTCTTACAGTGGAGGGGAACCGGGGGAAGGTGAGAGGAAATGAGTGAATCTTATTCTCATAGGATTTGACTTAAGGAGGGAATAACATACACACTCAATTGGGTATGGAAATCTGTCTTACCCTACAGGAAAATGGGGGGGGAAGGGGACAAGAGAGTAGGGGAATGATAGAGAGGAGGGCAGATTGGAAAAGGGGATAATCAGAATCAAATACTTCTGAGGAGGGACAGGGTCAAAAGAAAGAATAGACTAAATGGGGGGGTGGGATAGGATTAAGGGAAATAGAGTTAGTTTTTCACAGCATGTCTACTATGGAAGTGTTTTGCGTGACTACACATGTATAAACTGTATTGAATTGCTTGCCTTTTCAATGAGGGTGGGTGGGGAGGGAGGAAGAGAGAAAATTTGGAACCCAAAGTTTTAAAAACACATGTTTAAAAAAAATGTTTTCACATGCAACTGGGAAATAAGAAATACAGGAAATGGGGTACAGAAATCCATCCTGTCCTACAGGAAAATTGAAGGGGAAGGGGATAAGAGAATGGGGGGGGAGAGTTAGAAGGGAAGGCAGACTGGGGGAAGGGGTATTCAGAATGCATGCCATCTTGGGGTGGGGGGAGGGGCGAGATGGGGTGAAAATTTGGAACTCAAAATCTTGTGGAAGTAAATGTTGAAAACTAAAATAAATTTATTAATTAAAAAGAAAAGCACATAGCATATAATAAACATTCAATAAATGCTTAAAAAATCAGATTAACCAATTGTTTACTTTATTGCTTTTTCTATTAAACCACTTTCTATTTTATTAGTTCAATGGTTTTTTTACTTTCAATTTTATTAATCTCTCCTTTGATTTTCAGGATTTCTATTTTGGTGTTTCATTGAGGATTTTTAATTTGTTCTTTTTCTAGTTTTTTAAATTGCATCCCCAATTCAATGATCTCTCTTTCTTTTATTGATGTAAACATTTAGAGAAATAAATTTTCCCTTCTTCAGAAGTCTTTTTTGCTCGTGACTACTGCCTCCTTTAATCCCCGTTCCTCTTACCAGTGCTCTTGCCCCCTTCTCCCCTGACTTCCCTGAGTGTATGTATGTATCCTTCCCCTCTGAACCAATTCAGATGGTAGGGAGGTTTAAGCATTGCCTGGTTTTCCTCTGCACTGTAAAAGCTCTTCCTTATGTATCTCTTTTATGTGAGATAATTTTCCTCATTCTTCCACCCTCTCCCAGTGCATCCCTTTTTCTCACTTGTCCATTTAAAAAATTTTTTTTTTGAGATCATCTCAACATAACTGAATCACACCCATGCCGCCTGTCTATATATAGGCTCCTTTTAGCTGTCCTCATTATGATAAGTTCTTAGGAATTACTGTGTCATCTTCCCATGTAGGAGTGTAAACAGATTTATCATTATGATTTCTCTTTCAGGCTTACCTATTTATATTTCTTTCGAGTCTTATATTTGAAAGTCAGATTTTCTATTCAGCTCTTGTCTTTTCATTAGGAATGCTCAAAAGTCCTCTCTTTCATTAAATATCCCTTTCCCCCCTCCACCCCTAAAGGATTATACTCGATTTAGCTGGGTAGGTTATTCTTAGTTTTCTTCCTCCTTTATTGTGGTAGCTGCTAAATCTTGTGTTATTCTGATATAGCTCCATGGTATTTCAGTGGTTTCTTTCTGACTGCTTGAAATATTTTTTCTTTATTGTGGGAGCTCTGATATTTGGTTATGATACTCTTGGGAGTTTTCACTTTGGGATCTCTTTCAGGAGATGGTTGGTGGATTCTTTCAGTTTCTAATTTTACCTTCTGGTTCCAGGCTGTCAGGGTGATGTCTAGTGTCTTTCTTTGATGATGACTTTCAAGTTGTCCGATAATTCTTAAATTGTCTCTCCTTGATCTGTTTTCCAGGTCAGATGTTTTATAATTTTTTTTCCGTTCTTTTGACTTTGTTTTATTGTTTCTTGATGTCTCATGGAGTCATTAGCTTTCACTTACTCAATTCTGATTTTAAAAAGAATTATTCTCTTCCGTGATGTTTTGTACCTCTTTTTCACATTTGACCAGGTCGGCTTTATAAGGTGTTATTTTTTCCAGTATTTTTTTTTTTTTGCCTCTTTTACCAAACTATCCATTATTGTTTCATGATTTTCTTCCCTTACTCTCACTTCTTTTCCTAATTTTTCCTTTGCCACCCTTATTTGATTTTTAAAATCATTTTTTGGCTCTTTCCTTAAGCTTCCAGGAATCCTTGTTGGTTTTATTTTTAATTTGCATTTTTCTTTGAGGCTTTGTATGTAGCTATTTTCAAGGAATTGTCTTCTTCTGAGTTTGTGTCTTGATCTTCCCTGTCACCATAGTAGCTTTTTATGGTCAGATTATTTTGTTTGTTTGTTTGCTTGCTTATTTTTCAGCCTATTTCTTTAGTTTGAATTTTATGTTAAAGTTGGACTTTGTGCTCACCGTGGGGTGGGATAGGGGCCTGGCAGGGAGGTGCCCTGTACTAAGCTTCAGGCTTTCTCACTCTGCTGTTTTCACAGCCAGTTCTGGGGAGAGGTATGGTCACTGCTCTCTTGGTCTGCGCTCTGGTCTTTACCCGGGAAGGGCCCTGCTCCCCTGCAGCTGCAGGTGCTAGTGTGCCTTTGTGCTCTAGAACTCTGACCTGGAACTGGGTATGAAGTTAGCTGCCCACGCAGGGCCCTCTGTAATCTCTTTCTGACCAGTTGTCTGACCGTCTGGGCGTCTCTGGGCTGAGAGTGCCCAAAGCTACTGCTGCTGCCGTTACCTCCAAGGTCCACCTGTCATGTTGCTGCCATGTGTGCACCAGGTCAGCCCCCGCCCAGGGACGCAGAATCTGCTTCTCATCTCTGCTGCTTCATAATTTGATTTGAGGTGAGCGGGGAATGTTGGGAGAGCTCAGCAGAGTGTTTCCTCTGTGCCGCCATCTTGGTTTCTCCTGCTGTCCATGTTCTTTGAAGCAGTATAATTGTGCTCTTTTGAGAAGTCTTTCCTGTGGTCATGGGGCAAATAAAAGTCTGTTTCCTCCTCATCACCAAAGGGTGTTTGCTACAAATGCACCTGCAGAACTGTGTTCGCTCATTTTCTGACCTGGTAAAAAGAGGACTCGCTCTGTGATAGCAGCCAGCATTTGAGCTGTGCTGTGGTGTGTGCCTAGACCTGTGCGTGTGTTCTTGCCTGTGATCCTCACAACGTCCCGGCAGTGGATTGTTCTTACCCCATTTGACCAGTAAAGAAGCCTCGTGAGGCCCCCGGTCACACAGCTATTGCAGGGCTAAGGAGGATTCAGATGCGACTCTTCCTCCCTCCAAGTTTAGGGATCTCTTGGCTTTGCCCTGTGTGAGCTGTCCAAAACATTTAAGGAACACCCCCCCCCCCCCCCGCTGGCCTTTGGGGTCTTCATTGCCCACAGAAGCTTGGAGCCCCATACTTGTCACCTTCTAATGTTGTAGCATTGGGTGGGTCATGTGGGCCAGGAAGTTCACACCCTCCATAGTCTGTCGCTCTCCTGCCTTGCCTTTGGACAGCGAAGAAGGCCTGGAGTTTTGGTCTTAATGCTTCAGGTGGAGGTTCTGATGCTTTTGTATTCAGCTAATGGTTATCACGTACCTGCCATGTTCCCCGGGAGACACTGCGCAGATGAGTGTTGTACCTTGTGGGCAGGAGAAGGAGGGCCTCCTGGTGCCATGAAGCGGGAGATAGGGCCGGTGGGGGTGGCCCGGCTGGGAGGCCGCTTCCTCAAGCCTGGAGCTGCAGGTGGGGGCAGCCTTTCTGTCCGTGGCTCTGTCTGCCGCTGACGGATTTACTTGTTCTTGCTACGGGATCCTGTTAGATGTTTTACATTTTCACGTGGTCGTATGTACCATTTCCCATGGCATGCCATGTTGGCATTCCTCTGTCATGCCAGAAGCAGCCAATTACATTAGAAGACAGGGAGATTATTTTTTTCCTCTACTCTTTCTGTGTTGCATTTTAAGGGGAACTTGGAGGAAGTCTGTGCGTCCGTCTGTGTGATCACTCAGGACAACGAGGTGACAAGCAGCAGTGGGGGAGAGAGGCGCCCGTCAGCAGTGGGCAAGAACCCCTTGGTGTACTTCCTGAGGGGATGCAGCTGGGCGGGATCTAGGTTGGCAGGATAGAGAAGGCAAGCGAGGTTATGGACTGCGGACCCAGGAATGATGCTCATGGACTGTTAACCTTTTGTCTTTCAGTTTTTATTGCTGATTTGATGATTTACATACCTGCGGTTGTTTTATATTGTTGTTATTTAAAAGAAACTTCACCCAGAAAGAAGGCAAGTATCCAAATAATTGAGTTCACTTTCATCTTCTTATGGAAATACTTTCCTCATTAGCTTAAGGATGGAGAAGCTGAAGAACAAAGTCATTCACACCACTTGGGATTTAGATAAAATTGCTGGAGGCCGCTCTGTCTCCTATTCAAGACTTTTCAGTCAGAAAACCCTAACTTACTGTACCGCAGTTATCTGAATGTCCTTCGGTAACAGTAACGAGATGAGCTGGATTTTGGGGGCTGTGTGCTCCTGTCACACTTAGTGCTGCGCGAGCACGCCGCACCCAAGGGTGGCCTTTGGGACGCAGGCCTTGTGCAGAGATTTGGAAAGGAGCTGCCAAGGGGACGTGTTCCTGGTGTCCCTTTTCCTTCACCAGGAGGACAGGTGGCCCCGAGGATCTCCCCCATTCTTCTGGGCCCCCGAGCTGGGGGCTGCTCCTTCAGAGCCCTGACCTTTCCATTGGAGGACAGCTTTGAATTCAGGGTTGACAGAAAAGAAGCTTTGGATAGCTAGGGGGGAAAGTAGCCCCTAAGGGCTCAAGACCGCCGTTTATGGGCCGCCCTGCTTCACTTGGTCCGGAGATTCATTTTTGCCTTGTACTGTTTTTCTCTCCAGATTGCGAATGCCTTTTGCATATTGCTGTATCCAGGTCTTCTTCTGATTGACTATGGACATTTTCAGTATCCTTTACAAACTTAGAAGTGAAATCTTTGCTTTGCTTATTCTGAACTTTACACTTAAATAGTGTAGCACTTTGTGTTATCTTCATGCTAGATGAATTTCTGTTTTGATAGTGTTTGGTAGAGTTTTTTGCTTAAAAAAATTTGTCATATTCACCAAGAATGGAGTATTTTCTTGTTGTTCTGGAGTTCGAATGAATTAAAAGGGCTGTGTTTTCATACCTGTCTGGCCTGGGAGGAAAATAGTGGCAGGTTCTTAGCTCCCTCTAAGAAGGGTGTGGTGCCCATACACGTGAATAAGTGGCCGGGTGCTAACAACCAGAGAATCCTCTTGTTTGGGCTTATCAAGCAGGCAGCAGGGTGTGAGAATGAGGCACAGGTCCGTACTGTCTCCTTTGAAGTGCTAAAGGAAAGCCCACAGACAACATGACTAAAATCTCTGCAGACCCGAGTCGCTGTGCTAGTAACCAGAGATGCTTAAACGGAAAACAGCAGAAAGTCCAATTCTAAGGCATGTGTGTGGCTTCTGGTGTATCTAGAGTTCCTGTCCCCATCTGTCCAAAGAAAAAAACCATAATGCACAGCAACCTGATGGCTTAATTAACAGCTTTTCCTTTTGAAGCCAATTTGTTTTAGTTGGAATGAAATTAATATGCGTATCTGTCAAAGGACACTCAAAGATCCTCAGTTGTGTTGTTGGGTTATCCCTGTCTCTGTTGTGTCTGCCTTCCCACTCCAGCTTGGGAAGCTCGTGAAGTCCCTAGCTGCTGCTGAGTGCTGTTAGCACATTTTCTTAAGGATACTGAATTGGGGGGCAGTGGGCAACATTGCGATGGAAGCATTCGCTGACTTTGGAGCTTGGCATCAGGCAGGGAATCCGACCTTCCCCCAGAGAAGTCATTGCTCAGCACCATAGAGGAAGGGAGAGATCCCAGGTCTGGGGAACATAGAGCAGTATGGAAAGAGCTGCTGTTGGAGTAGGGCTGGTAGTGAAGGTCTGAGGGTTCGAGGGGGGGATGGGAAAAGGAAGAGGTGCAGGGTGTTCCAGGCATCGGGAACACATACAAACAGTAGCTGAGCCAGAAGGAGAGGAGGGGGAGGGGACTGTGGTGAGGCTTTCGCTTGTGGAAGGCCTTCAGTGCTGCTGGGGAAGGAGGCAATAGGGAGCCATGGAAAGGTCCGTAGGAGCCGAGAACATGGCCAAGTCTGTACTTGATGAAGGTGAGTCCCATGGAGACTGCAGGGAAGGCGTAGGATGAGGAAAGGGTAGAAGCACTTGTGTAAGGGAGACAGAGTGACCCAGCCTGAGGGCTGGAGGCAGAGTGAAGGGGGCACAGGCCATGGGGGCTGGTGAGAGCAGGGGCATAGTCCAGAATGCGGGGAATTTGGCAGGTGATGGAGTGAAGAGGGGCTTGGTGTTTGTAGGACTGTTGGCTGTCCCCTACCCCCAGCTTCTCTGTCCCCCATGTCTGCTTATTCTCTGTGCCCTGATAGTGTGCGGGGAGTGTTCCCCAGCATGTGTCGTCCAGAGGCGGGAGTGCAGACACCAGCCAGAACGTGGTAGGCGTCCTCTTCTCTCTCCAGATTTTCATTCCTCTTCACTCCAGCTCTGTACCCTGCTATGTCTGTAGAACCCCCATTCCATGGTTAACAAACCGTCACTGATTCATAGCAAACCAAGGAGGATGTAGAGGGAACATGGGAGAGGTGTGAGAAAGCGTCTCAGCCTCCCAGAAAAATTCAGCTACTGATGGCCCCCAGATCCTTCCTGAGCTCCAGGTGGGTCCTCACTGCCACAGGGCACTTCTAATCCTAAATCGATTCTCAGCCCTGTGTCCCACAGCAGCTGTTCTAAGCCTCCTCTTTTTTTCCAGAGGCCCCCCTCCCCCCGATTTGATCTAAGGGTCAGATGAGAGAATGTTTGTAAAGTACTTAGCATTGTGCCTGGAATGTAATAGGTACTTAATAAATGCCTGCTCCTTCCCTCCCTCCCTTCCTTTCTGCACTCCTTCACTTGATCTTATCTGTGGTGTCTTCCCCCTCTAAGCCTTCTGCATCCTTGCTCCCATACGTCAGAACTCTGCCTTCTACAAAAATGTGCTGGCTTGGGTCAGCTGGGCTCTTATTGCTACATGGCAGTTCTTTCATTTATCAGCACACTGAGTAAGTGATAAAGTATTAAGCTCTTCCTGTTTGTTAAGCACTGTGCCATGTGCTAAGTCTACTGGTACAAAAATATAGGCAGTCCTTGCTTCAAGGAGTTTCTAATCTAACTGGGAGATGCTCCATACATGGGAGTGTTGGCCAGGGAGGGGTGCTCTGGTTATGAACTTAGGGATGATGGGCTGATAAGGGAACAGATTGACACACCTCTTCTAGGGAACATGGCAGAGTGCATTTGATTCCAGAGCTCGAGGGGGTAAAAGGCTTGGCCAGGGTGGTGGGAGAGGCTGGCAAGAAGATGGACAGAGATGAGGGAGGATGAGAAGCATGACTGGGGCTTTTTGAAATAGGGGGCCAAGAGAGTCAGTCTTCCTTTAGGACAGTGGGCCCCCAGGGTGGAGTTCTAGAGATGAAAGGTTCTGGACAGCAAAGCAGCTGGCAAAACTATCAGAAGATGGCTGGGACGTCAGGAGGAGCTCCAGAATTGAACCTTCAAGTCCCCCACGTCCTGCTGCCCTCATTTTACAGATAAAACAAATTTGTGGCAGAAAAGTGCCACGAAAATAGGATGCACTTTGATTATGACAATTAGTGGTATTTTAATGCAGCAGCTTTATTGCTGTTAATTGAACGTACATGTTCATTTGTTCTGGGGGATGGCCTTGTAGGGTAAGTCATTGTTTCTTTGTACTTGAAAGTGTGCTTATTTGGTAGACTTTTTTGTTTTCAAGATTTTAACATATTTAATATTCATTGATTCAGTTGTCTCATTGCTATTATCTGAGGAAAAATTTCAGTTTACCAATTGTAGATCTTTTAATCCTGAACAAATCATGTGCTGTAGCAAATTACCACTATTGCTTTAATGATTAGTTTCTGCTTAGGAAGAATTATCTTTTAAAGAATATTTTAATTTTTTTAGAGTATTTTATTATATATGAAAAATTGTCTGTGCAGTTCTCGATATGCTTTTTGGCCTCATGTGGATCTTTTCCTTAATGTGGAAACATATATAATTGTGTGAGTCTCGGCTTGACTCTGTGGGGTGTTCTTGGCCTGTCTTATGACTGGGACATCCTAGGATCGTTGGCATTTTGCCTGGCCTTAAATTACAAACAGATGGAACTTTACCATTCTTTGCCCTTCTTTTGCTTTTTGCTAGGCAAATGTTTGAAGAAGGACCTGAAAGGAAAGGGGTGAGTAGGTTTTGAGTGCTGGAATCCAGAAAATGGCTTCAGGAACACACTTGGTTGACTGTCCGCCAGGCTGACCATCCTGAGCTTCCTGTGATCGTGACTCCACGTGTCCACAGCATCCAGGCTGCCTGCCTGGATTTCTTTCCCTTTGTCGTTGGCCATCTTTCAGTGGAGTGCCCAGATTATCGCACTGATGTGTCCAGTTTGCATTTTCATAGCTTGGTCATTTTGTCCTTCCTGGAATTCAGCAAATATTTCTTGATCTTCCTAAAGCCAGGTGAAATCTGACTGTGTCGACCCTGTCACCCCTCCTCTGTAGATTCCAGCGGCTCCCTATGCCCTCCAGAATCCAGTACAGAGTGCTCAGAGCCCTTCATGAGAGAGCGCCTGCCCCACCTTGGCGGTCTTTCTACACCTCCCCCCCCCCCCGCCTGGTTGTGGCTGTCCCGTGTTCCTGGACGCTGTCCTTCCTCATCTCTGCCGCCTGGCTTCCCCGGCTTTCTTCAGGTCCCAGTTAAAGTCTCACCTTTGCAAGAAATCTTTTCCAATCCCACTTAATTATCTCCAGTTTATCCTGCCTGTAGCGTGTTGGTACGTCATCGTTTGCGTGCTGTCTCCCTCTCCATCAGTGTTTATTGACTGACTAACTGTACTGAGTGAGCACCTATTGCAAGTACACAGTCCTTGGCTAATTGGAACATTAGATTATGCAGTATTGGGAGTAATTGTAAGATAATACAACCTGTATGATCTTTGGAAAAACAGAATCATAGAGTGCTTGCATTGGGAGATACCTCAGGTCCCCTTGGCCAGCCTGCTACTCTGCAGTAATCAGTACCTTTGACAGCATCCCTGACAATCTCTCCTTGACGGCTTCTGTCGACAAGGAGCTCATATACTCATAAGGCAGCTTATTTCCTTCTTACCCCAGATTGTTGGTCATGCCTTCTAGAGAGCTCAATCTGACACCACGTACCTTTTCCCCATCCTACTTTGACCTTTATTTTAGGCACTCTGCACAATGTTTCATTTCTCTTTTCCTATGACAGCTTTTCTACTGTTTTCAGATCTCTTCTATGTTTATTTAGATCTATGTTATTTTGATGACATTAAGCATCCCTTCAGTTCTTTGTCCAGTGGCATGATTCTAAGAATTCTCCCCGTTCTGGTTCCCTCTTAAAATGTAGCTCTAACTCTCATCCTTCTGGTAGAATGCCTCCCTAACCTTCCCATGCATGATCGCCTGGCGTCTTAGATTAACTTAGACTCCACCAAGAGTTATCTGAGTCATTGATGGAATTTGTAAAACTGCAGTCTTGCCGAAAGGTGTAGGCTTGCTACACATGAGTAGTTGAATAGCATCTGGACACAAGCCTGGCTTGGGCCATTCTCTTGTTCCATCCCCATAATGCTCTCAGATGTCTGTCTTTATATTTGCCCTCCTATAACATTTAACACGCACCAGCCTGGCTCGTGCCCCCAAGTCTGACTGAGCAAACGTAGCTTCCTAAGGGTGCTGGCCATCCTTGGATTCACCATTAGTTTTTTCTTTCTTGGCCTTAATAAATGCTGATGTACCAGCTGACTGCCTGTCACTGTAATTCTTCCTCCTTATCCTCGTTTTCCTTTCTCTTCTCTGGTCCAGCCCACGTGACTAGTCACCAAGTCTTAGAGCATTTTGCCATGTTGTCTACACCCAAGGTGGCACAATAGCCTTGGCGGTTTCTCTTTAGCTACCAGGTTCATTATCCAGTTATCAGACTTTTGTTCAGGCAGCTGACTTGGGGCCATTTCTTGCCTCATGTACAAATTAGGCTAGCTTTGAACTAGTTAAATCCTGAGGCTACTGTAACAGAGGGTTTAGAAGAGACAGGGGAACAGGGTTTTCTAGGAATAGAGGACAGGTTTGTAAACTGAGGTTGGGACAGTGGAAAGAGGGAGTTTGGAGTGAATGAATCAGAATGATGGGGGGGGCACTGGAACCTAGCCATGGAAATGGGGGCTGAGGGGAGGGGAATATGCATTTTTTGTGGACCTACCATGTGCCAAATACTGTGCAAAGTTCTTTACAAATATGGTCTCTTTTTGTAGTGGAAGGGGATAAGATCAAAGGTACAGAAGAAGAGATTAGATTGAGGACTTGGGGGGGATTGTAGGAGCTCCCATCAAATGGTCTTAATCTTAGCAAAATTGGAGGCTAAATCTCATTCTGTACCTGTGGTTGGGGGCTTAGGAGAGGGGCTTGGAGCACTTGTTAAAGAGAATGAGATAGGGGAACAAAAGAGAAGAATTTCCAAGCAGCAGCGAGGCCTAGCCCAGGTTCGTAGTGATTGAAGTCATTGTCATTTCATGATATCAGGGAAACTCAGCAGCCTGCAGACAGGAGGGGAGAAGTAAGTGGACTTGTCTCATCGTCTGACAGTGCCCACTGTTCTTATCCTGGACTGATATGCTTTCTAGGTGACTGGGTCACGTTATCTCTTAATTCTGGTGGCTTTCTTTTTATCTGCTCAGTCCTTCCTTTTAGAATGAAGCTCAGAGGGATAGTTTTCCATATTATTTCTTCTCCCTGTTGAGAGAGAATATTGTCCAGATAGCAAAGATTTGCTGCTCCATCTGCAGTTTCAAAGATTAATGGCAGCTGTAGAAAGAGTTGAGTCCCTGTCTCCACTCTAGCTTGCCAGTTTTGTGAGCCACACTGAAAAAGCATCAGTCCTATCCTCCATCTGCCTGGGCTGTCCGTGGCACAGTCCTGCGGTATGCTTCTTTCTGTTTCCTTTCATCAGCACAGGGTGCCCTCACAGGCAGATTTTCATCTGTAATGGGTAGCTCTATTCCCCTACCTTTCTGGGAGATGTTTCCTTTAAACAAGGTATGCCCTTTCTTTGCCATATTTCCATTATGAATTCCATCTCTGAAGTGCCGTTATTTACCTCTGTACTCAACAAAAGTGAGTTTGAAATGTTAGGACACATCTCCTCTGCATCAGCGTGTGGACATCTGAGTCCCTGAGGGCTTGTTCCTGACCTTCCCAGCTATTTTCTTTGGCGAGTTATGGAGCATTGCCTTCACTGTTTGTCTTTCTTTGTTTTATCTATTTTTCTTCCATTTTACTTAGTTTTTTAGTTAGAGCTGGGCCTTATTCTTCCCTGTAGGTTTCCAAGCCATGATCAGAAGAGAACACACTGAATTTTGATGCATTGTTGTATTGATGTATTATTTGAGGGTGAGAGGCAGCGAGCGCTGGTCTCAGAGCCAGGAAGATCCAGTTTCGGTTCCGTCCTTTGACTCCTGGGCTCAGGGCTCTAGCAAGCAGCTTGTGTTGGTTGAGGGAATTTCCTCCTCTGGGAGGGCCCTTTACCAACTAAGGTGCAGGTCCAGTCTCTGGGCCCTGTTATTTGAATCTATGTGATAAATTGTTTTTACATTGGTCGTTGCTGCAATTAGAGTTAAATGTTAGCCAGGGACGGATGTGCCCTTTGTCTCTGGACTGGAAGAGAGTGTGTTTTCATTGGATTGGAAATTGTTTCGGATTCTAACAGGGGTTAGCTCCCCCAGAACCCTTCTCCTCTCGCTCCCCGCCCCCCCCCCAGCCAGTTCCCGCCTACTGTAATAGCATTGATTCAGCATTCCTCCACCATTTACATTTTGTCCCTTGACTTTGCATGTGGAGTAGAGCGGGGAATGAGCAGGAGGCTAATTCCTCCACCCTGCTTGTCTTTCTGCCCCAGGTTGTTGCTGCTCATTAAACTCATCACCACCGTGGTCGCTGCCTTTGCTCTCTGCTGGCTGCCTTTTTTCACACAATTGGAACAGACCATGCAAGTGCTAAGAAGACTCTTCCCAGTTGGCCGGGGACTCTTTGAGGCATGTTTACTGACTTTCCTCCCGGCCCTTCCCTTGAGAAGCCTCCCCCGTGACCTTTAGGGGTTTCATGTGGAAGACATACAAGGGCTGGTAACTCGAAACGGGCCCCTCCTGCACTGCCTCTTTGCCAGTTATTTAATCCAGGATTTAACCCCGAGCTCAGCTGGCATCTTCTAGGACAGTATATGAGAAGGTAATATTGATGCCATCATCAGATCCATATTTCAGGCCTACATTTTTCCGCTGAAATGCATTCCGTAGTAAATGACGGTGTCAGAAGATGCGGCTATAAAGTTAGCTCCTCGGGGGAGAGGTTGGCATTCTTTTTCTTCTTCAGTCTAAGGACGTCACTTGGAAAACCTCAGAAACAATTAGTGGATGGTTTTATTGGCACTAATTTTTACTGAAAACGTTGAACTGTAATTCCAACTTTATCAGTCTTCTTTGATGTAGTATTATGTAAATAGTTCTAAGTGAAACTCAGTAATTAGGTTATACCAAAAACATTTTCCCCAGTGTAAAGGCTTTTAACTAAAGAGAAACCCGGCCAGCACATTCAGAGTCGTTCTCCTAAAACGAGTGCTAGTCAGAAGCCTGGGATGGCGTGTCCCTCAGAGCACTGACCCTGAAAATCTGTCACCTTTTGTAGGAGAAAAAAAGAAGTTTGAAAAGAATGCTATTTAAAGGCCAAAGTTGTATGTTTAGAATTTTAAAAAAAACAGTTTTATCATATTTTAAAATAATTTTTACATGTATCTAACCAGTATTTTTAAGGAACCCAAGAAGGTGGAGTTGGTACGGACACATGTATGCTTGTATGTTATTTTTACCTGTAATTGACTCAGATGGGTTTTAGGTTGAGCAGGAAATTATTTCCTTGGGCATTCATGTAAATAAATCAGATTAACTTTGTCAGCAGAGCCCACCAAGTGGAGGATTGTGTGCCTCTCACACGTTCTCTGACTCAGCTTCCATTTCTGAAATGGTAACAAATGCTGATGGTTAGAACATTTCTTGCTGGCATCTTAAGTGTTTGTTGGCCGGTACTGCCTTGTAATCCTCAGTCAGCAGGAAGACCATCTCCTGTGTGGCCGCGCAGCCTGGCGGGGGGGACGGCGCGCTTGTGGGGCAAGTCGCTTTCTTGATGTCAGGCCTTCACAGCTGTGATTGAAGCAGCTGTGGAGAGGGTGGGTTTCGGGAGCATGAGAGCTGGGTTACAAATTTAATTTTGAAAGTGATCCTAGCACAACTGCTAACGTCTTCAAACTGCTTGATTTATTAGTAGTTAACTCTGGCGTTGCCAGCCGTGAGTTAGGTTATTTTCCGTAATTCGGGTGGATAATAACAGCATTCTGGAAAAATAGCTTTTTCAGAGCATTTCCAAAGAAAATGATTTAAAGTACTCTATTTTAAAATTTTTGGTGACATCAACTGCCTGGAAGGCTGTGTGAGGAATTCTCGGCTATTTTAGGCACATTCGTTCCTAACCTTTCATTATGAACTGTACCTCAAAAGTCTGGACAAAGTTGCCCCCTCTCCCTTACCTTAGGGTAGAATACATGGGAAGATGAGCTTTACTAATTTTTAAAAATTTCTCTCAAATATAACAAAATCTAAAACGAGCAATTCTCTTTTAAGGACAAAGTAGCCAATTTCTGGTGCAGTCTCAATGTCCTTCTGAAGATAAAGAGCCTTCTTTCACCTCACACCCAGCTGATGTTCAGGTAGGAGTTCTTGGAGTAATTGCTCAGTGTCCATGAGTGCCCTGGGGTCGTCATCAGGGAATGACGTATTTTTCAGATAACTGAAGGCCTGACAGTGTTGTGTGTCAGCCATTTGGATGAGAGTATTTCTGAAATGGACTGTTTGCCTTTAAAAAAAAAAAAAGAAAGAAAGAAAGAGCACGACCCGATTTAGCCTCTGGACCGTGTCTTGGGCTCAGAGTGAATGTATCGCCTGGAGCTTGGCCCCAGGAGAGCCAGAGGGAGCTCCCTCCTGTCCGGAGCGACCCGGGTCTGTGCTGACTTTTGTTTCTCCCCCTCTTTCCTCACCACTGGCCAGCATTTCTTACTGCCTTTGATACTGCTCAAAGAGGCAAGGCCTTCTCCCTTCTAACTTGCTACTTGTGACCTGCTGTAGGTTGGGAGAGTGGATAAGCAAGGGGACGGGGAGATCTAATAATAATAATGATGACAACCACAACGACAGCACATAGCGACCATTTCTATGGCACCTTCTGTGTGCCAGGCACCGGGCTAAGCGCTTTATGATTATTACGTCACTTGACCCTTTGAGGTAGGTGCTAGTATTATTTCTATTTTCCGGTTAAGGAAACTGAAGCAGACAGAGATGAAGTGACTTGTCCAGGGTCTCGCATCTAGAAAATGTCTGAGACCGGATTTGAACTCGGACCTCCCTGATTCCAGGCCCAGCATTCTTTTGCCCTATGCCACTAGCTGCCTCTGTTACTGTTGTAGTTGTTGTTGTTATGTCCATAATTTATATATTCGTCTGTCTATAATTTAAAATTTCTTAGGTTGAAAAATATATTTATAATAAAAGTTGCATGGTGGGTTTTTTGGGGGGGGCACTGTGCTCAGTATTGGGGATGCTAACACAGAATGGGGGATAGTTGTGGCGTTAGGGTTCGACACATACATAAATATGTATATGCAGAATAAAGACCGGAAAGGGGCAGGAACAGCGATGCTGACCCGAGGGAGCCTCAGAGAGGAGGTCAGAGGGCGCGTGCCCAGCCCGGGCAGAGGCCATAGGATGGGAGGTGGGGCGCCATTTTGGGAGAATAGAGAATCTGCTCAATGAAACCCTGTAAACTCTTCTAGCTTTGCATTGACGTTCCTGAGCCTGCTTCCTGCGTGCCTAAAGCTCACCCTTCAGCCCAGTCTCAGAGGCTTCAAGTACGCTCTGGTAAGTGTTGTATGCCCTTCTAATAGGAGATTCTCCCTTTTTCACACACTCAGTGCTTTGGACTGGCTCATGGAGCAGACGGGCAGAACCGCTTTCTTCTCTAAGAGTGAATTTGTGCAGCTTGAGGTTTCTTTGGGCCAACTTGGAAAACCACGGGCTCCTGCTCAGTGGTCCTGCTTTGTCTTGAGTGGCTTTTCTCCTTGAAGAGAAAGAAAATGTATTTTATGGAAACAGTGGAGCCTAGTGGAGCTAGATGGGAACTGCAGCATAGAAACTGCCCAATCCCAGGATTCAGGTGCCGGTGCATTGGCAGGCCCCCTGCCCCCCGTCATTTGTTGTGCTTTTTTGGTGCATGGCTGTGTAAAATAGAGTTAGGTGTAGCCTTCCTGTCCCATTATTTTGGGGTTAGATTTTCCTGGGGATTTATTTGGTGGGTGACATTTTGAGTAGTTGTCTTTATAAGTGATAGGCTGTTCTCCGAGAACCTGGGGGCTTTCCAGGAGTGTGGGTCTAACAGGTGCTGGCTTTTGGCTTTAGGAATAGTGGAAAGTATTAAAACTGTTTGCAGGATTAGGGTAATAATTCTGTTCTTTTGAACAGTATGTTCAAATGTAATATATGTAATAATGTAAAAGTATAATAATGAATGTAATAATTCTGTCTTTTGGATAAAGATATGGTAGAAAACATTATTATAGGAGTGTTGGCTATAGTATAATCTTTATCTGTTTAGGTTTTTTGTTTTTCAGTTGTTTTTAGTCATGTCCAACTCTTCATGACCCCATTTGGGGTTTTCTTAGCAAAGATACTGGTTTGCCATTTCTTTCTCTAGCTCATTTTACAGATGAGGAAACTGAGGCAAACAGGTTTAAGTGACTTACCTAGGATCACAAAGCTAGTAAGAGTCTGAGGCCAGATTTGAACTCAGGTCTTTCTGACTCCAGTCCAGTGTACCATCCACTGTAATGCCATCTAGCTACCCAGTTAGGCTTTTAGAAGCACTTATCTCTGCCCTCCCACCCCACAGCCCTTAAATAACTTCTCTGTCTTCTAGTCCTAATTGAGGCTGTGTTGTGAACCCCTAAGTCTTCCCAACTGAACATTCCAAAACCCTCTGAAATTGTCACCATCCTGTCCTTTACTCCAGTGGCCCCTCTCCTGGTGCCTTTTGTACTCATCCCCTCTAGCAATCACTCCATCCGCATATAAGTGACATACAGGAATGATTTCCTTAATTTTGTTCACTCGTTTGAGTACGTATGATCCAGTAAGTTTTTTTAATGTCTCTATGGGTGACTCCTAGTACAGGTAATTTTTGAGCATAAAAATTTATATGCTAAAAACGATTTCTCCAAAATCTGGTTTCTTAAACTTGAAAAATCAAATTATGAATTTAAACATCTTATTCAATTTACAGCCCGCTTTTAGCATTAAGATAGCTTTGAGGAGTTAAGGTATAATTGTGACATTCTTACTCATCCATACTTTTTATTTTGACATCTCCACACTGTGAATGGAAGGTGAAGGTGCAGTTGTTTCTCTCCGAAAGCTGAGGTTTTGCTTTTTATTAAATGAATACATTGTAAGTAGTTGCGTGTAGCTTTTTAATAATAATGTTGCTCATAAGTATTTAGTGCAGATACTAGAATTGATCCGAATGAATTTTATCCCCATAGTATTCTGCATGTCTCACCGAAGCAATCCTGCTTAAATTACTGTGCACATTTTGTGTGTATTGATTTTATGTCCCCTCTTCTTTTTTTGCCTCCTGTACAGGTTAGCTGTGCTTTGTCATTCTTCTTGTTCTCCTTCCAAGTACATGAAAAATCCATCCTTTTGGTCTCCTTGTAAGTAAAATCTTTCGACATGTAATAAATCTGTGCTTTATAGATAGAAATGTGCACTATAATTAGCACACTAGCATGTATTAAGACTACAGCAAATAAGCTACGCCGCTGCACTTGGGCCCCACATAGAGTCAAGCAGGGCTTAATAATGTTTGTAGAATGGAGTGAGCGATGAATGAGGCTTATTAATCTCTTCAGCGGCTCCTGGGGTTCTAGACTCGGAGCCAGAGAGACCTTCGCGACCCCTTCCTGACGTCATTTTGATCCCTTCCCTCCCCGTACTTCTCTCTTCTTCTGGACGCCGAACCCCCAGCTGACTTCAGAAGGAGTACTGTCGTCAGGAGCACGTCCAGTCCCCTGGTGACTGGTGCCCAGGGTACATCACACGAGTCCTGTTTTCACCTGAGGTGACGTTCCTGTGAACCTCAGTTTGAGTATTTTCAGAACAGGGAAAGCCGCAGCTGCTGAAGACCAATTGTTGAGGGAGGGTGAAAGAAAAGGCTTGTTTACTTGTGGCTAATAATGGGAACCCAGCAGGTCTCCTTTCTCCCTTCCTCCCATTCTCAGGGTTTTAGGTGGGGGAGAGGTAGTGGCTCACAAGAGAGTGAGCAGGTGGGTGAGCATTGACACACCTTGGAAATCAGCAAGCTCCCAACAGGGCTTGGCTTACTGTAGTACTGATCTGTGTAGTCACAAGAAAGTGATAGAGAAAGTGTGAACAGTGCGTGTGAAACTTAAAAGCTAAGACACTTAGCACCCCATGCTCCAGGGCCTGACTCTGGGGCTGCCCTGGGGAGGGGAGAAAGTTACCTTACTTAGGCAGAAAAGCATCTCTGCCCCAGTAATGAGAAAGTTCTTGTCAGACTGGCTCTGGGCGAGGTCCCACGCAGAGCTCAGTGAGGAGCTTTTCATCTTTGATGACGTTGGTGGAGGAATGGAAAGAGCACACACAGAGTCCAGACGACCCATCTGGAGAAAAAATGCAGAGATGGCCGGTCCTGGCATTGTCGAGGAGATGCCTTGGATCCTTTGGGGAGCACGAGACAGTTTCATGTTGGCCAGGCTCTTCACCCTGCTCTGATGAGGTCACTGAGCACACGTCTGGTACAGACCTCTCTTTGGTGTCATTTTGTTAGCTTAGCCTTTGGACTCAAGCTCTAGCATGACCCGGCCCCTTATTGCTTCATCCCTCGTCCTCCTTTTGTCCTCTGTACAAACTCTTGGCCTCTCTGCTGTTGTCCTGGCTATTGGTTTTCTTTTCTTTGGGAAATTGGGTGGTATGGATTGTGAAGGCACATTAGGGTGAACAACACTACAAATTGCTGTCTTAAGGATTCATTTTTTCTTCTGGATAGCTCAGGAGGAGAGAATCAAGAGAGCTTCCCTCCTTTCCCTATACGTTTTCATTCTTCTGGTCATCAGAGAGGCCACTCAGTCTATCAGGAAGAGCCTGAAGTGGTCTGGGCCCATCTCTGCCGTCACTAGCCCTGGAATCTCGAGTCACTTGATCTCTCTGGGCCTCAGTTTCCTCATCTGTAAAATGGGAAGGTTGGACCAAACAAGTCCTAAATCCCTCCCAGTTGTACCATTTTGTGGGAGCCTGAGGCCCGTTTGTTGTAGCCTTGCTGGGGTTAGCTGTTTCTAGGAGAGAGGAAAGGTGCCATCCATTGGGCGGGTGAGGGGGTGGGCGATTAGAAGATGTTTTCTATGTAGTGAAGAGATGCCTGCAGCACAGGAGGCTGCCCAGGCAGTCTCTGTGGAGCTGGAGTCTTCCTTAGTTTGGCTTGTTAGAGAAAAGGAACGTGGCGCATTAGCTCCACATACCAGGTTCCATCTCAGCCCAGTAAGAAAACGTCAGGCAGATACAGTATTTTTACATTCTGGCTTAAGAGCAAAAGTCAGAATTACAATTCTGTGTATTAAAATATTTTTCTTTCTCATTTTAGACCAGTCTGCTTAATTCTAAACGAAGTTCCGTTTATGTCAATATGGTTTTTACTTGTGTCAACGTTCAGGTGAGTCAGAGTGGCCTCTGTATACAATCTCTCCTTCTTGGGTGTTCGTCCTCTCTGTGCTCCCCCAGAGGCTCCCTCGTGGAGTTTCACGTGGCTGTGTCTGGCTTGTTTCCCTCCCCAGCATGCTTCCTCTTCTTCTGAAGGACCAGCTAGCGCTGGCCTCCGTTGGAACGACACTAGGCTTTGGGGTAGCCTGTGCATCTTCCTTTTCGATATTTGAGAACATTTCTGAAGAAGAACTGCAATTAAGGTCCTTTTCCGTGTATGTTCGGAGGCATATCCCTGGTTTCAAGGTTCCTGCTAAGATGCTAAAAACTTGGGTAAGTCACGTCATTGTCTAGGAATTGCCCCGTATTGCCCATCTCTCTCTGTCGAGGCAGCAGTGCTTTCCTGATCATTACCAAAGTGTACCTTGCCCGCGACCAGAGGCTTGGAAGTCAAGAAGAAACTGCTTCCCCACTGACCACCGTGGCTCTGCATCTGTCCTGAGGGCCACGAGGTGCCGTTATCAGGGTGTCTGGGGGCAGAGAGTGTTGCGGGAAGCCATGTGGGATGTTAATCTGGTTTTCCCTGGGGTCTTTGATAAAGAATCCAGGAAAGCAGTAGGTTAGGGAGGGTGTGTGAGGCTTCTTGGCTGTAAGTACAGAAGTGCTACGTGAGTAAGCCATTTGCTAGATGCATTTTAAAATGTTTCCTCATCACATGATCGTAGTTTAAAATGAGGGCATTATTTGCATAATATAAAAAATATTGGCATCACATAAGTCATCTGACCAAAACAGACAGGACTATGTCCACGTAGTTTTTGCTCCAGAAAGTTTAAGAGAATATTTTTTCTAGACCAGAATTAATTCTTTTTGTCCTTTCATTTTCCCCCCAAAGGTTAATTCATTTGACAGTAATCTGTAGAGCACCTACTGTTTATTAAGTGTCATTCTGGTGCAGGGGGAGGGAGCATGCAAAGATGAATAAGAGGACCAGCCCTCAGCTAACATACAGTCTAGTAGGGGAGATGAAAAGATGGGCCCACGTGAAGAACCATGACAACAGCACCCATTTAAATCATACTTCTCGCCACCATCTTGGGAGGGAGGTAGTGCAAATTCTATTGTCCCCACTGTACAAATGAAGAAACTGAGGCATATTAGATCTGCCTTTGGCCAGGGGCAAAGCCAGAGTTCCTGACTCCATTCCAGAGAACTTTGTACCACCCCATGGCGCTGTCATAGCCAATAAGAAAGGTCACTTGGGGCTAAGGTCATCATGAACACCTGATGCCTAAGCAATGTGGTTTGTTGAAACTTCCTTAACAGACCCAGAAGGCAGAGCACCCAAAGTCTAGGGGCCCTTCCTCTTGTAAGTAGGTTTTTTTTGGGGGGGGGGAGCCCTTGCTGAACATTCTTTCCATGCCCCTGCCTGACCTGATATTTGTTGCTGGGGGGTCGAAGCCTTGTAGAGAGTGGAGGGACGGGCATTCTGGTCATCGATGTGACACTTCTCAGTGTAGACGCCCCACCAAGTAGTAACTCTACATGAGGCACTGACCTAGTCTCCCCAAGAAGAAGCTCTTCTGGCCACAGTCTCCTTGGGACTGGCCTTGACACCCCATTTATGGCATGTGAAGCTTGGGCTTCTCCATGCTCCGGAGACTGTCGCCATGAAGGGCCCACCCTTCAGGGCTCGGGTTTTCCTCTCCTCAGCATCTTCCTTCTCTAGGAAGTCTCTTGTCTTCCCTCATTTTGGCCCGTTCTCATTCTTTACTTCAGCGATTATGACCAGTGAAGCTCTAAGCTGCTGGTGCTCCAGCAGGGAGGGGCCATATCATTTGCATGTATTTCCTGTAGTACCATAGTAAGTGTTCAAATCTGTATTTGTTGAATTGAATCGATAACTAGCATCCTTAACAGCCTCGCAGTATGAACATGACATCAGACGGCATCTCAGGTGTGCCGCGGTCAGCTTGGATTTTCAGTCACTTAGTCATGGGGGGGGGGGGGGTGTGTGCATGTGTATGTAGAGGAGACGCCAAGAGTGAAATCTAGATTAGATCCAGCTTTTGTCCAAAACCTCTCAGTCCCAAGGGGACTCCTGGGAAAGATGCGTGTGGCGATGTTACTGCTGCTGATGTTGCACGGTGCCTCTACTCAGACCTTTTCTTCTCATTACAGTTTCTAGTCTCTGTGACGATGATGAGCCTTCTGACCCTCACGAGCATCACTGTAGAGCCTCCACACAAGCTGCCCGACCTCTTTCCTGTGCTGGTGTGTCTTGTTTCCTGTTTGCACTTTCTCCTTTTCTTGATCTACTTTAATGTTATAATTCTATGGGATCACAGAAATGGAAGAAGCCAGAAGAAAATCAACTAATTGTCCTCACAAAAACAGCAGAGCCAGATAATTTTCAAAATGTGACTGTTGCTGAAATTTCATTAACTTGTGCTGTCCAAAAGTGAAATTCTGTTGAGAATCGTGTATTTTAAAGCAGAGAGGCTGGGGAGCACGAGAGGCATCGTGGCAGGGTGGGGAAGGGCTGAAATCAGGAAGCCATGTCTGCCGTAGACTTTGGCCAAGTGACCCGGGCACATCAGCAGGGCTGGCGTTTCCACAACTAGAGTTCCTTACCCCAGTGAAGTCACCGGCTTGGGCCCCAAGCCCCCCATACACGGACCAAAGTCCAATTGAAGTTCTTTCTAGTTGTGCTTTAGCTGTGGCAAGGTAGGATCTCATAAATGTTGATAGTGAGAAGGGGGAATAGGTGTTTCTTGATGACCCTGTAAGGGATGTTTCCTAAATTATGCTTTGGGGTTGGTTGTACATACCCTGGAGTTTGATGAGACAACCTGGCCTTCTCTTTTTCAAGAGGGCACTCTTAGGATACTGAAATTCAGATGAAGACTTGCTTTAGGAGTTGTGGCTATCCCAAAAGAGCGTACATGGACTTTTCTACCAGTTTAGTTGGGTTCATCAAGCTAGAGTAGTTTTTAAACAGTCTTGGAAAATCAAACATCAGGTGATTTCTTAAAAAAAAATTTAGACAATATAAAATTGTTTGAAATTTGATGATTACATTCTTTCATTTGGACATATGTGTAATGGGCACATATTTATTTTTATAAGGCTGAAAGACTTAACTACCTAGAGTGCTAATGTACTTTATACAACTAGAAATTAGTTCTTCCCAATTTAAGTCCAAGCTCTCCAAGTTCTTGCCTCTTGTCCATGGTCTGCCCCCTTCTGGGGGGAGTTTCCTTAAGTTTACTTCAGTGGTCATCCACAGTATTTCATGCCTCTGGATCCTTTTCTCATGTGACACAGTGGAGCCTGCCAAGGTCACTCCAGCAATAACTGGGCCTCAGTATCAGACTTCATGTTAACATGACCCCTTAATAAGGTAGAATGAGGCTCCGTTTGCCAAAGCCCATTCCCAGCAAGGAATCTCAGTATGAATGTCATATCTTCTCCATGTCTTAACCTCTGCCATAGTTTCCTGTTGTACCTTGTGATAAAAAGTAAAGCAAATCATGTCACTGGCAATATTTTCTTTTTAAAAATGAATTCCTAGTAATCTAGAAATGAAAACGTGTTAGTAAAGTGCTAAAAGGTCACCCCCTTGATGGCATTTTCAAGGGTGGCCCTGGAGAGTGGCCGGCTTGCGGGTGTGAAGGCCCGGTGTGGGCAAGTCAGAAATCATGAAGTGTTTCTTTCTCAGAGTAAACGTGCACAACGGCACTCAGGGCGAGTCAGCACAGACGAGCAGCCTTGAATCCTTGCCACATCAGCAGGATCCCTGCTGCCCATCCATGGCCACCATCCGTAATCACTGCGCCTGCATGTCAACAGCGGGGCTGGCTGGCGGAGCCTAACGGGGAGGGTTTTTAGCACCATTTTTGTTTTTCGTGCATGACAGGGATTGGAACAAGATTCATGAGACGATGATACAAGTTTTAAGAAATTTCAAGTTTTATTTGTAACTGCTTTAATATAAATTGGAATAGAAAAATACTGAACAAAGCTCCATTATTCCTTAAACGATGAGTGAATCCAAAGCTTTCTGCCTCCCAGAAAGTTTCCTGCATGTCTGCTATGAATTCTTAACACCGTCTAGAATAGTAAACATGAAGGTTTTTACCTGTGAGAACTGAAAAATCAATGTCAATGATCTGAATAATTCAAGAGGAAAGCCGTTTTCCCTTAACCTTCTGGATTTTTCAGATCAAAGTAGTTGAGAGCATTTTGGTTCTCCATGAATTATACTTTTCCCGTATCGACACAGTTACCAAGCACTTCATCAGGCACTGTGCCAGATACAAGGGAGATGCAGACAAAGGCCGCCATCAAACACACAAGCTTGATGACTAAGAACACACTGCTTCTGAGTAGTTCCTGTGAAATGGAGACAAAATGTCCTCACCTTGAATCCTGTCTGAAAGACTTTACTGAAGTACCGTACACAAAGGATCTGCTTAGAAGACGGCATCACTGATACAGTCCCACAGAGTGTGTCACCAGGCCAGAGTTCCTAAGGAATTACTAGTACAGAGACTTTGGTCCCCCTCATAGTAGTTGAACTGCAGAAAAGGTGCGTTTTCTTTCCCTGGTATAAAGTATAACAAATGAATGTTTGCTCTGTCATTTAATGGTCCCTCTTCAGGGAGGGGCCGTTTATGAGAAATGCTGTTCTCTTTCCCTCTAGTAAAGTTAGTTGTGAGCCCCTTAAAACAAGGCAGTGGGCATACTCGCGTCAGATGTAAGCCATGTGTATGAGGTGAAGGGGGAAAAGCTCGATGGTGCATTCCGTCCAAAGACAAACCACAGCTCCGAGGCGGGCTGCGAAAGCCCCGTTGAATGGGATGACGGTGGGAGATGGATGTGGTGTGGCTCGCTAACAATGGTTTCGAATCTCCATCGGTCTTTTCCCCAGAGTCATTTGGAAACCAGGACCACGGGTTTCTCCTCCTTTTGCTTTTGTCCTTCTTGTGGCCTCCAGGGGTGATGAAGTGAAAACCACCCAGTCTACGCTGGGCCAGACTGGGGAACGGTGCACGGGCCAGCTTAGCTCTTCAGAAGCCAAAGCTTGGGATGTGCTCCTGTGTGGAGGTCAAACACACGGGGACTGGCTGAACAGCATTAAGCACATGCCTACACACCTGAGGAGCAAGGTCCTTAACCCCTTGTTTCCTATTCTATGCAAGCAGTCTTGGGTGTTGGGCCTGAGAGGCAAAGGTTGGTCTTAATGCAGAAACTCGCACTCGAGGCCCGTACTAATTTAATATATTATGATCCTGAAATTTGGGAAACTGCCTAAAATTAAGAGAAAAATCATTAGGTGCATAGAGTGGGTACTTGAGGGTAGGTTATCACGTCTTCGTCCCTTGAAGTGAGTCCCCAGCCTGGACCACCATTTCATGAGGGGCCCCAGCTGGGTTCACAGCATTCACGGCTTGACTCTCCGCCTTTTCTTCCTCCTCATCAATAGTCTCGCGACTTCCCCTTTACGCAGTGCACTCTCCCGTTAGAATGTAACCTCCCCGAGGTGAGCGACTCCCTCGTCGGCTTGTATTTGTACCCCTCGTGCCTGGGATGGTGCCTGGCACATAGCTCTGGTGGCCTGGTTAGCCTTCCTTTTTAAGAGGGATTTTATTATTTTTATTAATGGATGTCAAATTTCTCTTCACGGCAGATTTGTTTTGATTTTCGCCCTTTAGGTGTTCCATTCTAGGCACATTTCTCATACTGGCTCGGGTCTCCGACAGTGCTTTATAAAACAAATACGACATGCTTTTATCAGACAGCTCCTGTGTCTAGAGCACTGTCAGGCACCAGGGGAATCCTAGAATTCAGCAGAGTCTGGTAGAGGTTAAGACACCAACTGAGATCATTGTAGCACAGTCCTAGAGGTTGATCGAGGCTGAAAAAACGTACAGTGGGAAGTTGGAGAGCTGAGTGTTAATTTTTTCATGGAAGTGGGCTGGGCTTGGACCGCCAAGGATTGGGGAGTTTAGCTGGCAGAGGGGGAGAGAATGCATTCCAGGCATCAGGCGCAGCCCAGAGCAGAGGCATGAGAGGTTAGGCCTGAACCACAGTGGCCGCTGTTGTGAAATGATAAAGCTCTCTTTCTGTTCACGCAGCTAACATCACATGTGCTTTACTGGAATTCATGTCACACGGCGTCTGTGGCCAATCTAGCAGATGACCCAGGGAGAAGCTCAGGCCAAACAGTCCTTCCAGCCACTGCCTGCAGTGAGGTAGAGCCCACCACCCATTCCCCTTGGGGAGCTGTCATTATTAGGAAGTCTTTCCTGACACAAAGCTTTGCCCACTGCTCCCTTCCATTCGCTGCCGCCTGGGCCCCCAGCCCCTATCCCACACTATAGGCCTTCAGACACTCAAATAAAGCTGTCATGACCCGCCTTGCCCCAGCCTTCTCAAGGCCCTTCTCGTCACTCCAGTTTATCAGCATCCTTAAACTATGTCATGTCCGGAAAGGCAAAGAATACTACAGATGGGGTTTGACCAGGACAGAGATGGAAGACATCACTCCATGTTCCTGGAGGCCATGTCTTGGTGCAGGCCAAGATTGCCTTGGGGTTTTTTTCTTTTTGGTGGTCACAGCACATTGCTGATTCATATGGAGCTTGCAGTTCACTAAAACCCCAAGATCTTTCAGTATCTATCCATATATATTTAACTTTGTGTATGCATTCTATGGATTATATCTAATGAGATAACAATAGTAAATCACTTAGCACAGTGCCTGGCACATAGTAGATACCACAGAAATGCTTATTCCCTTTCTCAAATATGCATTTATACGTACATATACACACACACACACATAAAGATTTAAAAAAAAAACAGAAAACATAACTGGCACCTCTTCCTGACAATAACATGTGGGTTAAGTAAAAAAAATGAGAGGATGGTTTTTGATACATCAAATGGGAAAGTTGATGATCCCCTCCAGCCTTCTTCCCCTCAAAAACACACACGAGTTTGATGTTATCTGTCTCTTAATCTGGGAATCAGATTTAATTTGTGAAATTTAGTGCTTTTCTAAAACTGGGAGGAAAAAAAAAGAATTCCATCAAGTATACCATTATGTGCTTTATTAAACCTCCACATAAGAAACTGTACTTAAAGTATAAAAAATTGTGCTACAGAATAATAAATCAGGATCCTTTTACATACAAGCTTTCATAAAAGAGTCATGAAGAAATGTATTATTTACATTGAGATTATCTGCTGGTGTGTGTAGTAAAGTTTAAATTAGATGCAAGAAATTTTATCTCGATGTGCACCTGCCTAGTTCCGTGAGCCATCCTGAACTGGTATTTGCTAGGCAGATTGGTTTACAAACATTTCTTCTGTCCCTTTAAATATGACCAAACAGATGTCGAATTTGGTGTTCATACTGAATGCATTTCTTCCTAATGCCTGTGGGATATAAAAGATGATGATTAAGTCATCAGGCGTTAGGTTCTAAATTAACATATGCATACCACACTTGAGCTAAGAAATGATCAAGTACCCATTTCCAGATATTAAAAATAGCATTTACAAGCCAGCAAGAGTATTTAAAGGATTGCTTTTGCAACTCAACATTTTTCTCATACCTTTGAAAATTCAATTCTGGCCAGATACTTGCAGCTTCATAGCTGTTTGTTTGCTTATGTTTGAGTTAGCTATGCAAGATCCATGAGCATAATCATAAAATACTTTTACTTAATTAGGCGCAGTCAACATTTTTCTTCTGACATGGCGCTTTTCACCTTATGTCGACTGGACAAAAGCCTGAACAAACACGGATCTTGAAGCAAAGACCTCTGACGGTTTTAAATCCTGGAGTTATCAATTAAAAACACCAACCCAATGAGCCGCTTGAGTGGAAGCAGGGAAACCACCAGCAGGCGCTTTGGCGGACGGCTATCCGGCCACCCCAGTTTATCCGAGTCACTGCGTCCCACTAGGGTCTCCTGGTGGGGAGAGGGCTTCTTGTGGATGGAGCCCGGAGACTAAAGGTGACCTTGAGCAAAAGAGATGGGGTGATGGAATGTGGTCAAAAGAGAGGTACAAACCGTTCTCAGAAGGACGGCAAACTATTAGCCACGTCAAAGACTGCCACAGATTACCAGTAAGGAAAATGCAAAGCAAAACAATGCCGAGGTTCATGTCAGCCTATGGAGGGCTAAAAGAGACGGAAGCATTCTGGAAAGCACTTTCAAGTGATGGTGACCCACAGCGCCTGAAGCGTCTGCAGTCCTTGACCCGGAGATCCTGCCACCAGGCATATGCCCCTCGAGGTCAAAGGCAGAAGAGCCACATATGCACCAAAATGCCCAGTGCAGCACTTTTTGTGGTTGCAAAGAACCGGAAACGAAGTAGGGACCCCCAACTGAGAAACAGCTGAACGAGCTGCGATGCAGAAAGGTAATGGCATCAGGAATGCTGAATCTGAACAATTCAGAGAAACCTCGGTACATTTACATAAAGCAGTGTAGAGGGAAGGCCGTCACCCAGCATTCAGTAAGCCCCTGTGAGGTGCCAGGTACCGTGCTGACCACCAGAGCCAGAAAGAAGGGCTCTTGAGGAATCTAATGGGGCAGACAACATTCCCCCCCCATTATGGACAAACAAGGTATCTAGGAGAAAAGCGGGGGGTGGTCCCAAAAGGAAGGCACTGAGATTAAGGAGGGCTGGGAAAGGCCTCTGGCAGAAGGAGGGAAAAGCCAGGAGGTAGAGATGAGGCGGGACAGTGTTCCAGGCATGGGGGACAACCCGTGGGAAGGTCCAGAATCAAGAAACGGAGGGTCTTGTTTGAGGAACAGCAGGAGGCCAGTGGCGCTGAACTGCAGGGTAGATGGGGGAGACTAAGGTGTGAGACAACCGGGAAGAATAAGAGGCCGGGTTAGGGGCGGCTGTAAAAGCCAAATGCAGGAATTTATATTTGATTATGGAGGCAACTGAAGTGAGCAAAACTGGAACAGAGCCCTGAGCTAAACAGAAGTAATGAAAATTAATCACAGTAATTGTGATGACCAAGACTGGCCCCACAGAAAACAGGGAGAAAATGTACTTCTCTACCTTCACGCCTTGCCTTGGCTGCACTTTTTAAAGCTCCCTGGGTAGAGGAGGAAAGCACATAGAAATCAACGGGACAGGACCCCAAAAGGCATCACATCACGAGCTCCCTCTGTGACACCACGGCTCTGACCACATCTGGCCTACGTCCCCGAGACACTCACTATCAAGAGGTTCCTTGCAAAGGAGCAGAAGCAGGACTGTCCCCTGCCTCCATGGACGGGCGTGAAAACTGGCCACACGATCCGGTGGAGCCAGGAACACACAGGGAGGAGCAAGCAGTGTGTAGGCAGAGCTGCCTGTGTGAGAACACACAAGGGCCAAGCACCTCAGCAGCCCACCCAACTGAGGAAAAGAAGCTGCGTGCTAAGGGGCAGAGATCAAGAAATTTGCTGTCAGTGAGAACCATCCCCCCATTCTGGCTTCACGCATTGTGTGGAGAGGTTCGCTAATAGTGAATGTTACGATTTCCCTTTACTCAGTAACCTCTCTTTGAGGTTCATTCAATCCATATGGACCATGCAATCAAAATCCTGGTAGCTGTTACCCACTGTCCTTCAGGACACCCCCTTCCTTCCAAAGTGAGTTCTGTGCCTGCCTCGCTGTCTTTCCCCCTCAGCTCCTTCCCTCACGTGAGGGGGCTTCCACATAACATACTGAGATTCTCTCCGACACTGTCCTACTTCACCCAACCCTGGCCACACACATAAGATGGTCACATGCCCTTGATGTTGCCATCACTCACAAATGTTCCACTTTCATGAACTCTGAAATGCCCTCATCTGATCACAACTTACCGCATCTTATCGCCCCTTCTGCCTTGCATCCTGTTATCAATCCGCACCATGACCTCCAATCCTTCGACCCTTTGGTTCTCTCCCAGGCCATCACCCCTGCACTAGCTCTTCTCTGCCTTTCCTCGTCTTTACTCCTTGGTGAACCAGTTCAAGTATATACTGTTTTCATCTTGACTCCATATCACTGACCTTCTGCAGCTAAGCTTCTGGATCCCCCCCACCACCATCTGCTACCTTCACTCTTACACATGTGCTGCTGTCATAGCTGGAAAAAATCATGAAACTGGATTGACTAGATCCACTACAGATGTCTTACAGAACCTCAACTGAGCCCTCATTGCTATAAGGCATCTTTTTACACTTCCTTGATCAACTTTCTCTTCCACTCACACCAGCTCTTCCAGACCTTTTTGTCCTTCCTAAAACTTCCCAGAATTCCCTCTCCCCTCCCAACCTCTCAGCTGAAAAAATGGAGGCTGTTGGGGCAGTGAGGTGGCGCAGTGGATAGAGCACCGGTCCTGAAGTCAGGAGGACCTGAGTTCAAATCCGGCCTCAGACCAAACACTTGACACTTACTAGCTATGTGACCCTGGGCAAGTCACTTAACCCTAATTGCCCCCTCCTAAATTGAGGCTGTTCATTAAGAGCTTTCTCCCTTCCCCATTACATATCATCCAGATGCCAGTGTTCTGTCACTATTTTCTTCTTGACTCTGTCTCAAATGAAAAGCTGACCCTCTTCCTTACCTAGGCTAACCCCTCTACATGCACAACGATCTCATTCCATCCCATCTCTTCCAGGAGACTGCCCCTTTTGTTACCCCCCTCAATTATCTTCAATTTCTCTGCCTACTGGCTGCTCACATCCCTAAAAAACAAGAAACTTTCATTTGTTCCCTCCATCCCTACTGGCTATCATCCACCCCACACTGCTCCTTTTTTGTGACTCAACTCCTAGAGAAGGTTTTCTACAACAGATACCTCCTTCACTGCCTTTTCCTTCAGTCTGGCTTCTTACCTCATTATTCTTTCTCCAAAGTTACCAATGATCTTTTAATTGCCAAGTCTAACAGCCTTTTCTCACTCTTCATTCTCCTTGACCTCTCTGCAGCCTCTGACCCTGTCAGTCACCTTCTTCTCGATAGTTCTTCTTTCCAGAGTTTGGTGACACCACTCTATCCTGGTCCTCCTTCTACATATCTTACTGCTCCTTCTCAGTCTCCTTTGCTGGACCTTCTTTCTGGGCCCTCTTTTTTTTATCCCCCATCTATACTATTTCACATGGTAATCTCATCAACTCCTATGGATTCAATCATCATCTCTTTGCTGATGATTCTCTGATCTCTTTATCCAGCCCTAATCTCTAGTCTCTCATCTCCAATTGCCAGTTAGACATTGTGATGATTTCCTATAGACATCCAAAACTGAACGTCTTTCCCCCGACCCCTCTGCTCTTTCCTGATTTCCCTGCCACTGACAAGGGTGTCAGGTTCTCAAAACATGAAATAAAATCAAAGATGGGTTTTATGTCATGCAGGTTAAGATTGTTTTTGAAAAATAAAAATCAACAGTCTAACATGATATGCCTTTAGGGAAGCCATCCGGCACTTTGATGATCACCAATTCCTTTGTATAATACCGTATTCATTCACAAGCCACACGTCCAGAGTTTGGTCACAGAACTGAGGTCACGTACTGGAACATAGTTCTCAGTTCTGTCTCAGGGCCTCCCTATTGCCTCCAGGATCAAACATGACGTCCTACTTGGCTTTTAAATGCCTTCCTAACCTTTGCCATTTTCTTATACCTTACAGATACCCCCCACTACGGCTTCCCCATTGACTGGCCTCTCTGCCATTCCTCCCATCTCCTGGCCCCAGGCCTGGAATGCTCCCCGTCCTCTTCCCTAGCTGTTGGCTCGTCCTGGCTTCGAGTCCCAGTTAAAACCCCACCTTCTCCAAGAAGCTTCTCCCAATTTCTCTTCATGCCAGCATCTTCTTACTGGGGCTAGAGTTTGCATGTTGTCTCCTCCCATGAGACTGTAAGCTGTTTGCCTTTCTTTGCATCCCTCACACTTAGCAGTGTCGGACACACAGCAGGTACTAATAAATGCTTTCTCATTTGGCTAAGGTACTTCTCCCATATTCTTTATTGTTCAAAGACCTGTGACGGTGGATCCAGCAGGCCTCTCTGGATCCTGGCATGTAGCTCATCTGGGTCTGGTAACCTGAATGCATCACGGCAAAACCAGCGTGTTTCATGGTTTCATCAAGAACAGGTCACGCAGACACTATTTGCACAGAATTCAGCACAGTATTGACAAAGATGGGAGGAAGCATGGCATGATGACAGTTTGTGTGAAAAGGATTCGGGGCATGAGCAGACCATGATTTTAAGAGCAGTCAAAAAGTTAATACATTCTTGGGCTGCCTCACAAAAGTTGTGCCACAAATGAAGATCACAGTTCCAAGGAGGCCCTGCCTTGCTCCTGTTGGGAGCACAGTGTTAAGATGTAGGTGTCCCATTTTAGGACGGACATTGAGTGACCAGGATGGGGAGGGAGCCTGGGACCACGTCACACGAGGAATACCCGAAGGAGATGTCCATCATCGGCCTACAGAAGGGATACCAAAGGAGTCCCCAAGTACCTGAAGGGCTGTCCAGAGGAAGAGGGACTGGGCAAGTCTGGTGCCACGTGGCAGGGGTAAAAGCCGCAAAGGCAGGCCTAGGTGCAACAACTTCCAGATCACTAGTGCTAACTAAAAATGGAAGGGGCTGCCTCAGATGACTAGTGGGTGAGCCCAGTTAGGGATGCTGTAAGCCTAATTTCTGGTTCTGGGAAGCGCTGCAGCGGGACTGTTGAGGAAGATTCCAACTTAATTCCATGTGAATTTCCTAGCACAGTAAGACAAGTGATGCAGCATGGTGTAAGGGGGAGAACACTGGCCTCAGGAGATGTGGGTTCAGGTCCTGTCTCTGACATATCCTAGCTGTGACCCTGGTCTAGTGGTCTCACCTCTTAGTTCTGCAGGCAGCTCTGCAGAGAATGACCTGACCTACACCAGTCAAGGTCCTTTCCTTACGGGGAACTTCGTATACCAAGAAGTCACAGGCCCAGGCCCTCTCTCTGTCCTACCGTGATACCATCCTCCCCGAAGACAAGATGGCGACACAAAGCCCTCCACTGGGAATTGAGCCTCAGACTAGAGGAGAGTCCTGGCTGCTCACGACCTGTCCGACGTCACTTCTCTGGCCCCATGAGGAGTCCACTAAGACTGAGATGACAGTCTCCCTGGAACCTGCCCAGTATGGCCCTGATTGGGAATGGGTGCTGCTTGGCTGGGCGCCACACATTAGGGGGGACACCACACACTATCTGATCTTGTCTGGTTTTGCCTTTTCCCCTAGAGTGAGGATTTGGCTAACGTTCCTTTACAATGCATTGAAGTATCTGAAGTTGGCCACATCAGAACTGACATTCATCTGCATCGAGTATTCTTAACCAAGCACCCATGAACTTTTTAGAGAAACATTTTAATATCTATTTCAATGTAACTGTTTTTGTTTGTAATTCTATAGACTGTATTTTGTGCATTTAAAGACAATGTTCTGAGAAGGTGTCCATATACACCACCAAGCTACATACACAGAAAAAAGGGTAAGAACCCCAGTTCAACATGGAAGTCACAGACATTTCTTTCTAAGAAAATTTCCATTTCCCGTAATTTACTTTACGAACATTTTAAATGACATTAACCTTGCTATTTAGAGGCAGATATTTCAATACCACATTAGCAAGTGTTATTGAATTTTGCTTCAAGATTGGACTGTAATGCTATCTCTTTGGGGAGGCCAAAACAGGTCTGTGGTAGGCGGAGCTCAAACCTGCCCCTCACATCATCGTCTCAGTCTAAGAGGTGATACCACCCATATCTTAGCATAGGCTTTATGGTCTGGCAACCTTAGGTAAGAATAAAGCACCATTCAGAGCGGAGCAAAAGAAAGTCAGAAAATTAAATTATACGTCTGAAGCCCAATGAATCACTATTGGGAGCTGAGCTACCACTAACAAGTATGATAAGGCATTAGATGATAGAAGGCTTTGCTTAATCCCCTTGCTATGTTTCTGATACGCCCGCTCCATCAAGAGCTCACACCCAACATGTGACCTGGCACATGGGCAGCTGCTCACAACTCAGACTGCTGTTACCATTCAAGTCCCCCTTTACAATTATTCATGAGAAAGTTGCCATCTCTGAAACTGGTTGGTATTTCTCAAGGATGTTCTTTCTGTCTCTGCTGGACACTTGCTCCTACCATAATTTCTTACATAAAACTCAACAGAACAGCACTAGCTCAATTAAAGGACAATACCTATATTTTCTATTTTCTAACAGAAAATAAAAATAAGTGATAGAAGCAGTTTTCCCATTTAAACCAAAAACAAGGAAATTTTGTAGAATTTAGCCACACAAGCAAAATGTTACCTCAGTTAATAATGGATTTGAGGAACTCATAGCTGTTGAGATGACCAAAATCTGTGGGGAAAAAAAATATTAAGTGATCAAAAACTAGAAGTAAATATTTCCAATTAAATCAAATTACAATTAAAACAAATAAGCATTAATTAAGTGCCTACTAAGTTACAAGCACTGCTAAATGCTGGGGATAATCCTTCCCTTAAGGCGGAGCTCCCAGTGAAATGGGAGAGGCAGCTGCTAACAACTATCTATGCAGACACCCTACAAACAGGACCAATTGGAGAGAACCAAGGGAGGGAAGGAGGAACTAGGATTAAGGGGAATCAGGACAGGCTTCCTGGAGGAGGCAGGACTTTAGCTGGGACTTGGAGGAAGTCAAAGGAGGAGCCAGGAGGGAGCCAGAAACCGGTTACTAACACGATCTTTGTTTCTGAAAACGTGCAGTTGGTTGGCTCACCTGAGCAGGTCTGGGAGGGTCTACCCAAACCCTGCCCACTTTCTTCTATAAATGAGAAGGCGGCTTTCCTTGAGAACATCCATAACCACAAACTCCAGCCCTCCCCCAATCCCCCATCACCACTCTGGTGATTAGCCAGGCTGGCCCATTAATCAGTTAATCGGCGGATCAAAGCAGCATTTATTAACTGCCTACTGTGTGCCTGGTGTACACGACACAAAGATGGGATAATGAGACATTCCTGTAAACTTGCAACCTAAGAGAGGAGGGAAAAAGTGCCCCCAGGTCTAGGTAAAATACAAAAAATAAGGACAGTGTCATATTTGGGGGGAATCAGGACAATTTTATGCAGGTGTCATCTGAGCTGACTTTGAAGGATAAGAGGTGGCAGGAGTGAAGAGAAGGGTGTCCCAGGAATGCTGTGCATGGGCGGCAGCCGGAGGCTTGGCTGCAGTGAGAGGGAGAGGTGAAGACAGGCCAGAATCAGGGGGAGAGTGAAAGGCTCTGCTCACCGCTGATGACCACTAAGGGCATCTAGTGGAGAGGACACATGCTTGGAACGTGGGGCTGGGTTCAGTGCATGGTCGCTGGGGTGTCCAGAGCAGAGAGAATGCCATATGACTGAAGAACATGGAGATGTTGGGGCTGGAGAAGCCTGGGGGAAGATGTGCCGGAGCTTTCGGTTTTGAGGAGGTGTCAAATGGAAGCGGGATGAGCTGTTCCCTTTGGCTACAGGAAAAGACTAGAAGCAATGGGCGGAGTACAAAGAGTGGTCAAGTTAGGTTTGATCTAAGGATCAGGGAAGGGATGGGCACTGGCTCCAGAGAAGGAAACTCCCACACCTGATCCACAGCCCAGAGCACTGAGTGGCTAAGGGACTTAACCAGGGCAGCCTGGCCATCATGCCAGAGACAGGATTTGAATCCAGGTCTTCTTGGCTCTCCATCCACCACACCATGCTGCCTCCTTCCTAATAAAAACCATCACCAGCTGGAGGGGTCAAGGCTCTCCTGGGAGCTCTCCCACCACCGGCCAGATGCTTGTGGCGATGAAGCAAGGACTCTTGGTGAGTTTGGGCTGATGCAGATGGCTGCCAAGGTCACTTCCAAACTCTGATTCTGGACAGCCCAATAAGTCAGTTCAACAGCGCCCCTCCCTGGAGCAGACGCTGCAAAAAGACACCAGGCTGGCCCTGAGCTGAACAGGAAGGACGCAGCAGGGTGGGGGCTTTGGGGAAATTGTGCAGCACTGTCAATGATCCCAAACTGCTCCTTGAAATAAAAACCCATCTTTTAAACCCTGGGGTTCTCCTGGTACTGCTCCAGGGCAGTGAATCACAGAATATCACTCTGTCCAGTGAGGACAAATACAGGTGACTCCCAGGGCAATGGGAGAGGCCTGTCATGAAGCCTAATGATTGCATCCAGGAAGGGAGGCCCGCTGCAGAATGCCAGACAAACAGCCCCGAGCCCAGACTGGTACCTGCCCCCTGACCGGATCATCTCTGGAGGGCAAGAACAAGACTCCCAGGGCATGGGAAGGCCTGGATGGGTGGGATTTCCACGGAAAGAAAAGAGACCCCACTTTGAGGAGCTCCCAGATTCGTGAATTGTCTGGAGTGATCCACACTTACACTTCCATAGAGTTAATGAAGTAAGGAGGACAGGCATGTACATTATTTTAGACGTTAAGGACAAGCGCAGGCCTAGAGTAAGAAGGCATCAAAGGCCAGGAAGCTAATATTAGACCAGATCCTAATGCACCTCGGAGGAGAGTACCTTAAATGCAATCAGCAGCACTAAGGTCATAAGCTGTTGGCACATACAGATGCTCCTTGAAACGAAATAAATTATTTTTATCACACTGGCGAAGAAAGGAAGTGCTGGTGAGAATTTCTGCAAACTCATACTTTTTTTTTTTTAACTCATGACGTTGTTTTAAATACAAAACACCAACTGAAATGGGTTGTTTACGTTTCAGATTATATAACAGAACCCTACTGCTTAAGGCAGCTTCTGTTACACAGAAGATTCTCCATAATCACTTAAAAATATAAGTCAATGTTATGATTAGTCTTTCACCTTTTGGGGGTTAGATGTCAGTCCACACTTGAAATGAGAAAATATGCCTTTTTAGCTAGAGTTCAGAAACAACTTTTGGGCCGACTGAGCCTCCTTGAGAAAAGAGGATTTAATAAATCTTGTCTCAGCTTACTTGCTAATTAAACCACGGGTGGAGTGACTGACTGGCATGGTGAAGCCTTGCCTGGACCGAGCTTTGGAATGGGACTGATGGCTAGCTAAAAATGGTTCTGCATATTACCGTGAAGGTAGACGATGCCTCCGGAAAACTAGGCTCACCAATGACAAAAACACAGCCGCTCTCAGAGTTGTGTCTCTACTTTCTATTACATCACGGCTGAATTTAATCAACGTAACTCATGTGAAAATTCTCATTTTCCTCTGGATTGGTCTCCCTCCTTTATGGTTTGAATAAAAACAAAATTTTTTCTTCAGTGTGAGGCCTGAAATCAATCCAATGTCTTCTCCATTCCCCTCCCTACTATTAATTACTATGCAACCCACCAGTTTAATGATGTACCTTTCATAAATATGTAAGCTGCCAATTCCACCAGAACTTGTCTAACCTTTCAAAGTTTTCTTTTTTTTTTTTTTTGGTGGGGGGGAGGAAGGGGAGGACAGAGGGAGGACAAGTTCTAGTACTCTATAACATTTACAGAGCTAAAACAGGAAAAAAAATGTTCACCTGTCGGGTAATATAAAACCAATCTTCTCCTAAATGTAGCAGAATAATTTTCTCCACCTCAAGCACAGTTAAAGCCTTCAGTCTATTCATTACTGTCTTTTTATAGTATTTTTATTTAATAAAACCTATTAAGACTACCATACAAATCTCTTTACTTATGCTTTTATCTTTTAACTGATCAATTTTTATATTGCTGACATCCCTTCTTGCCCATCTGCTCATTTAAACATTCATAGTATCTGAGATATGTCTCTGGAGAAAATGTCGGTAAAATTTGTTAGAGCTGGCAAATGTGTGCGAGTCAGTGATAGCACATGACGAAATGCTTCTCACAGAATCAAATTTGTTTCTGTAGTAAGCAGAACTGTTTAAATGTTATTTATTTTTATGTTTCAAAGAAAATATATTGTGAAGTGCTGCATTGATTTAATACGCACCAATGTCTGTGTACACGCTGGAGAAGGAGAATTTATGAAAGCTTTGCACAAGCCCTTTAATTGAATTTTCCAAATCTCTCACCACACACAAATAATCAATACCTTCTGCAGAGAAAACCAGTCAGAATTATTACGGTCTTTCTTTTTCATTTTGCTGTCATCAGCACACCCCCAGCACCTGGGTAGCTGCAATGCCTGCGGAGCACTTTGTTTAGGCCTCTCCTACACATAATTGTTGCTAAGTGGGTCCAACCCGACAGTACTTCTCAGAATTATTTACTCATTATTTAAATGATCAAATGATGTTCCTTTTTAGAAAAAGAAACTGAATATGGCAGAAATTACTGAGTAGCCCCTGAATATTAATGGACCAGTTTAAGTATTTCATTAAACCCGTGGGCAAATTAAAGTAGTCATTTTTAAATAATCTGTACAACTGTTACAAAAACATTGGTAAACCGAGTGCCAGAATCAGAAGCCTGCCAGTCGTCTCTCTGGGCTCTGGCCGAGGCCAGCAGACAGACGTGAACGTACACTGAAGGGTCAGAAAAAGAAGACTTTCATTTCTCTTCTCCAAGAACATGGAATGTAAGGACATTAGAGCAGGATCTTTTTTGTTGTTTTTCCCCAAAAATTCATCTTTAAAACTTCAAAACAAGGCTTTTTTCAACTGAAACACATCTTTGGGACAAGACTGTAGACTAATGTACACATAAAAAAGAAACAAAGAGTCATCTTATGGGAATAAAAGTGTGTAGCTTGGAGGCTGGATTTTTTCCTCCAAGGAAGGCTCTGAGTGGGAGAGAGAGTCACACATTTTTAAGTTAAAGGGGAAAAAACCCTACTCTATTGGGTGGTGGAAAGAAAAGGCGATATTCAATCCACAATATCGTCTGAGAATAATGGAAGAATTTGGTCATTTAAAAATCCTTCCACCAAGCCTCCCTTTGCAACATAAAAAGAACACAGCAGACTGTGAAAACATAGACATTTTGGTTCCGACAAATTTTTGTCAAGCCTAGACCTAGAAATTCTGCAATATTTTCTATAGTAAACAGCTGAAACAGTCAGGCTTTCTTTCTTTTTTTTTCTTTTTCTTCTGGAATACTGTTTGCTATCAGCACACAAAGTTCAGCCTTACATTTTCATTTAAAATATGCATAACCTAACCTACACATATCTTCTCAGAACAGAATAAAATGTGTTTTGGACTGAAGCTCATGGTCTAGATTTCATCTCTTGGCAAATGCTGTGCAGTCTGCTTACACTCTAATCAAAAACATTTTGTTTATTCTAAGTGCTAGTCACGGACAAACAATGAAGCTACTTTTTTATGTCCCTAACAAAAACTGAATGCGCCAGATGCTGAAGAATGCTGCCCATTGACCAAGGAATGTTTTGTATCGAGTTGTTTTAAGTAGAGGCTGTTTATGTAAAGTAAATAAATTTCATGCCTTACCATGTGATGATAATGTGACATTCCATCTGTCTCAACCCACAGAATGGGCCTGGGTTTTAAATCTTCAGCATAACTAATTAAAAATAATTATGAAAATCCACATCCAAATCCAAAAGTCAAAGAACCTTTCATTCCACTGTTGGCCAAATGGCCACAAAGTTAACATTCTTGGGGAACATGGAGTCAGGAGTACTTCCTACTGTACTTTATTAAAACAAAGAAAGGACCCTTCTTTGAAGCAAGTTTCTATTTGGAAGTGAAATCCCTTCTATTCTGGGCACTCCACATGCATCCCCAATCCTCACAAAATTGAATTCATTCCATTGTATTTCTTCACTCCGGTAAGAAGATTCACATTCCCTCTAGCCAATGTACACACTTCATTCGAATGAACTGGGAAGTATCTACTTATCTGAAACAATAGTCTCATTTTCCTCATTTTCTTCTTATTGATGATATGAGAAATGCGACTCCCACTGAGCAAAATAAGATCAGTAATGAAATGGACATAAAATCCTAAAGTCGAGGGCCAGGGGTAGGAACTCTCCTGATGCTGCTGATTCCATAAATATTTTACAAGTGCCCTCCATAAGCCCATGAAAATTCTAACCTCGCTGGATAATCTTTGAACAGTGAAAACAATCATGTATTTATTTGGGGCTTCACAATTACGTTAAATGGCAAAACCCAATATATCTTGCTAAGGCTGTCTAATTTTTATAATTCTCAGTACTATCAAAATTCCTGGAATCCGAAAAATTAGCCGGTATTTCCCCGTGTTAACTCTTGAAACCTTTAATGGTACAGTAGAGAAAAGAGATATCAAAGGAAAATGTAAAAAAAGAAAAAGCTGGAAGCAAGCACCAACATGAGATTAGGTCAAAGCTGATCCTTTCCGAATCTGGGTTAAAATTCACTTAAAAGAAACCTTGCCTACATTTACCTTCTTCAGATCTGCTGATGTCTGACACTGAGAGCACAGGTCAGCGACAACCAAAATGGCAGACCCGCTACCCCTTCACTACCAACAATACACAAAGTTGGGCAAAAGAAGCAGTGAGTTCAGAAAGGCAGAGACTTCTTGTGCTGCCTCTGACCAGGGCACCACCCAAGAACAAGGCAGAGAGTCATGAGAAATATTTAACCGTATTAGCTCAGAGACGGGAAAAACAAGCTTTAACCCACCTCTTCGGGGGCATCGATTTTCAAAAAATATCTGAAAATTGAGAGGCTGCATACATCAACCCGGGGAAAAGGAGGAGCTGTTCTCTCAGAAACCCAAGGGGAGGCCTTCAGAACGATGTGTGGATACAGTTTTTCTTTGCTTGTTGTTAACTTCAGCCATCATGTGCCACACAATGAATCCATGCTGAGAAGTTTTTAATCACAACTCAGATCACCAGATCTTCGTAATGTTTTAGGGATGGAAGAGGGGGAGGGGGAGTTATTTATACATGTGAAAATGCCCTCCGCAGATGTAGAAGCTGATCAACAACTTGGAGACTTAAAACAGGTCCTCAGGGGAGTTAAGTAACTCGCCTCCTGTCACAAAATGGGCACGAACCAGGTGGGATCTGAACCCAGGACTTCCTGGCTCAAAGACCAGCATGCTGACAAATAAACAAACAGCGCAGCTCTGTCTCACAGAAAGAAACCACTAAGTTTAAGCGAGGGCCATCCGCACTTAACACACTGGCACAGGCTCAAGCTAACTTCATCAAAGACACTAAGCCACAAAGGATAAAGCCAAGAAAAATCACTGGAGATTTCTGAGGTAGCAGGAACCGTGTAGACACAAGCTGAGAAAACTCAACTTTGTGTCTCAGAGTGGGAAACACTCATGGGCAAGAGAGCGGTTGACGGAACGGCGTTAATGACTTTTAAATCTCCCCAACGCTGGTTACAGGTGACTTTCCTGGCCTTTGTGGGTGACGAGCACCAAACCCCAACAAACGGGGGCCCTGGGGGCTCTGATCATCTGTCTGCTGGGTGACCAGTTCTGCCTGTTTCTCAAAAGAAAAAGGCTCAATTAACGCCACAAACTCAAAGTTGTGCTCAAATGACATAAGAGTGTTGTCCAAGGGGGAGGTCTCAGGCCTCAGCTTCTCTCCAGTTTCTCACAGGAAGTTCACAGCCTTTCCCAGGACACGTGGCTCCGAAGGACTCAGTGGGGATGGATCGGAGGCGCTACCATACACAAGAGAGGACAACAAGACACCCTTACCTCTTGGGAAATGTTTCAGTGTTTCCTTTTTCAGCTGTTCCTGTTTTCTTACTTTCATCACTGAAAAATAAAAATCATCTTTCAAAGTTAACATTCACCAGCTCTCCGGTAACCCTAAACATAAAGAGCAGCTTTTTCAGGAAAAGAAAGAGAAATCACACAGAATTGCAGGCCTAAGACCCATAACCTTAATACACATCCCTTCAGGGTTTCCTAAACCAAGTTAGGCCTGGGACCTCTGGGGCTTGGGAGAAGGCCAGACACAGGAGACATGGTCTGGGGGACTGGTGGTCTTGGAATCCTCGTTGGATCAAGAGGAGCTGGGAAGCCTTGGGCATAAAAAGAGGAAATTAAAACTGTTTGCATCCTGAAAAAATTTGCATGAAATAAGTATTTTTAATAACTGCATATGTGATATTTTAGATGGAAAAATATCACCAGCACTGAAATTCTTTCATGGAACCCAATTCACAGGATGATGATATTAACCTACTAAGCACCTTAAGGTGTGCAATTTGTTTTCCATTCATTATCTTCCTTGATCCTCAGAACGACCTGTGAGATGGCTGTCACTTTCCCAATTTCTCAGACAGGAAAACTGAGGTTTCCAGATCTTCCATGACCCAAGGGCAGGAGGCGGGGCAGCATCAAGGGCTCCTCTAGTGCTCTTCCCAAGCACTTTAGTAAACACCCACCACACAAGAAATGGCCTTCACTATATATAAAAACCTACGGCAAGTTTTTCAGTCTCACTCTTTGGAAATGCCACGGCTCTACTGAGGAGCAGCTAAGTGGCTCTCTCTCATTTTACCTGGAGTCACAGCATCCCTGCCACCACTGAGGAGTACAGTAGTGGCATCAATCATGTTTGACTTATTTAAGAATTTTAGCAAACCAGAAAATATTAAATCCTTCCCCAAATGGCTAATTATAGAAGGACCATCTTCTTTTGCACAAACTGCAAAGCTTAGGAAACAATTTGGAAAAGTGCAGAAAGTGTATCTGCTCCACTTCTGCTCATGAAAACTCCCCAGTGATCATTACTCAGTTCTCTGGTCTTCCGCACTTGGCTTCTCAAATCCAGTGACGTACACGAAACACCGATGAGATTTTCCAGCTCTGGCCGGCCCAACAAGGCCTGAAACAAAGGGGGAGGATGTTAAAATTCTGCGTTAAGCCTGTGTGCTGGACATTTTATACAGTGTTCTGCTTGGCCAAACAAAAAATCCTGTTGCCGTTTTCTTCCTTTGAAATTGTAAGCTCTTCATTGTTAAGGAAGGAACTGCCCAAAGGGCCGACATATCCCAAGCACAGCAATGCTTCAGGGGAATTCACTGACCACTCATGAAAGGCCTCTGCTGTGGGGAAGGCAGGCCTTCCTGGAGCTCACAGCACTGACAGGATCACAAAGCTGCTTTAAAAAGCACTGAACGCTGCTAATACAACGGGACGTATAAACTGTGTTATGATGGTGCTTACAAGACGCGTACAAGTAACTACTGGAAAATGTATCACTATCAATGAATAAAAGAAGGACAAACTACTTATTATGTGAGGTCAGGAGAAGGAAAGATCTGAAAATCTACAACTAGTTAAATGTCCTCAAATTTCTCTTAAGTTTTCAAAAAGTCAATTTTATTGGGGAAAAAACCCCAGGAAATAAAAATGGTAAGTTTCACAGAATTGTTTAAAAATCAAGTGAAAAAAATAAAGTTGTCATTATCAAATGTAATGAAACATAAGCAGTGGGCTGAACTCTCATTCCCAAAACTCTGCTAGATTTAGTTCTCTTTTGATAACACGCAGGAAATTTTTTTTTGCTCCTAGTATCATGATCAAATTAAAATGTCAGAAAATAATAACCAATAAAAAGACACACCTGTAAACGTTTTAAACTTTTCCATGTTTCTGTGAATTTTTCTAAGGAGCTGTCAATTTTATAGAGTAATATCATGATGCTAGAAAAGGGAAAAAAAAAACACAAAAATTACACGGAGCAGGATTATATACTTAAACATCTTAAGTCATTTTCACAACTTTTAATAATCCTTCCTCTTTAGAAATGATATTAGATGTAGCCTCCTAGGGTTTTTTGCACAAATACGAGTTTCTTCACTTCTCAGCACCCATCCTTTTTGTATGACCTAGTTAAGATGCTGGTAGTTTGCAATCTACCAACTGCATCTGGTGGCACAGTGGGGTAGAGCACTGGGCCTGGAGGAAGGCTTGAGTACAAATCCAGCCTCAAACACTTACTAGCTGTGTGATCCTGGGCAAGTCATTGAAGCATTGTTTGCCTCAGTTTCCCCAAATGTAAAATGTGGATAATGAGTGCACATTGCAGGTTGTTGTGAGGATCTAAAGAGATACTTGTAAATCACTTAGCATAGCGCCTGGTACACAGTCATCACTATAGAAATGCTTATGATTCCCTTCCCTCTACTGACCCCAGGACAACGCCTCCTTCCTCCTCTCATCTCAGTGACACTTCCCAGTCCCCTAACTACTCAATTCCCTGACTTACTACCCCATTCTGTCTTCGCTGCACATAGACACTGCCATGCCTGGATCCTGCCTTCACACACGGGTGTTCATGAACCCCAAAATTTCTTTATCTGATCATAACCTTTTATCATTACATCTTTCCTCCTGGCTTACGACCCCTAACTGTTCTTCATCCTCCCTGTGACCTCAGATCCCTCCACAGTTCAGTTCAATTTTTAGCGCATGGCCTCCCCTATTAGAATGTAAGCTCCTTGAGGGCAGGAACTTGTTTTGGCCTTTCTTGGCTGCTGACTGCTGGCACACTGGCTCAGCGGTGAAAGTGACCTTGCTAGCCATTTTCTCATAGATACACCTTCTCGCCCTCCCTCTGTCTCACTCAGTAGGACAGGTGAAGGCCAGCCTGTCCTCATTCCTCTGAAGTCCATGCCTCCATGCTGATACCCATCGATCTTTTGTGGATCCTCTAACAGTCCTACCATGGCCATTGCACCTTAGGTCACCCTAAAGCCTCCAATCCTCAGCAGAGGGCTGAGGCGCCTGAGCCGGAGGCTGAGGATCCAGAACGCTGGCATCAGGCCGGCCGCAGCGAATGCCTTTCTGAATTGTCCTGGGGGCCCACTCCACTCAACTTGTATTCACCAAAGTCACCACACACCTTCGTCATTGTGTATGTGAGTGTGTGTACAAGCCAAATTTATGGCTGAAGGCTATTCCTGAGAGATCTGGAGAGATCTCATTAAAAACTTCAAGACCCCAGCGGCTTCTGGGGAACTTCCGAATCACAGTTAGAAGTCTGCTTCTGGTTCCTGAATCATGGCTTCTGATAAGAGCGCCACGAGGGCAAGGGAAGCCCCCTCGTGTGGTCACTGTTCCTCGGCTCCTTCATCCCACACGTCCCGCACCTTAACCCTGCATCTGTCCCAAGCTTCAGCTCCATCTAATGAAGGCGACAACAAGCAACACCTACGTGCACACAAGCTCCTACAGAGAGAATAAGAAGGAAGGACCTACCCGACACAGGGAAGGCACTGGAAGGAAGAGGGCTTGGGAAAGGCTTCCTCGAGAAGCTGGCACACAGGAAGCGTGTGATGAATGCTTGTAGTTAGACTGAAACGGACATTTTCTGGTGATGCAACAGAAGCATCACCCTCTTTTAGAGACATAAAAGATTGAGTACTTGTACCTTTTAAAACGCTGCTGAGCATCCCAGGGTGCAAAAGGCCGTCCCTTTTTGAGGTATGATTTTGTGATCTAGAATGTTAGCAAGGGCACAAGGGGGGCCTTCCAGTGACCTCACTGCGTGGCCTCCCACCAGGCACCACCCCCTGCTCGGCCCCTAGGTCAACCTCCTTCCTGAAGGGATCTTTCCAACCTAACCATTATAACTCGACACATTTTGTCTGTTAAAGTACACAACTGAGACAAATCTTGGCTGTGATGACATAGTTGCCGTAAGTGTATTACGTAACACATGCCTACCAAGGTGGTTTACGTGTTTTTTGGTCAGAAAAATACCATCTCTTTCCACATCCAGAGAAAGAACTACGGAGTTTGAATGCAGACTGAAGCATACTATTTGCTATTTTTTTTCTTCTGTTTTGTTTTGTTTCCTCTTTCTTGTGGTTCCTCCTATTGGTTCTAATTCTTATTTACAACATCACTAATGTGAAAAATATGTTTAATAGGAATGTATACGTATAGCCTATATCAGATTGCGCGCTGTCTTGGGGAAGAAGGCAGGGAGAGAGGAGGAGAAAAATTTAAAACTCAAAAGCTTATGGAAGTGATTGTTGATAAATCAAAATAAATTAATAAAAAAAAAGAAAAGAAAAAAAAAAGAAAAATACTATCTCTGGACATTGGTGAAATATACCTTTTTCAGACTCCAAAAGGACCTTGACCTCACCAGAAATCAGCTTTTAAAATGATGCTTATGGAAAATGCAAAGTCACTATGATTATGTTTTCTGCAGCAGCAGATGGTACCAACGGACGAAATGCCAATGGTAGTGTATTATACAGTTTCCTCTTAGAACATAAAGTGTATGGAAGATCACATAAAATATTAGTGTGTAGGTGTTTGTTTATAAATGTGCTTTATTGGCGTGAAACTAAAGGCTTCCCTTTGAACAATTTTTTAAAAATCCAATGCAAAGTAGTAGATTTCTGTGTTAAGAGAATTCTGACAATCCTGTTCCTCTTTAGATTGTTACTCACTTAAAAAAGAATGCCACACGTTTAGTACGCAAGCACAGCTTCAAAGGACAATAGGACTGTTTTTTGTTTACAGTCAAGCAAGAATCATTCCACTTTTCTATGATGACATGGAGATTTGAGAATCTGAAAATTCAAGTATTAAAAAAGGCTGCATTGTTAGATAGCTCAGGAGAAAGTATGTTTATATTTTGACTGGATTAGTTAGATAAATTTATTTGAAATAAGTGAATGCATCTCTGCAATGGAGCCATTACTGGTCATGTGGCCAGGAGCCAGTTAAACACCCTCAGGCCTTCATTTTCTCACGTACAAAATGGGGATAAAAATGTTTTCACCTTCTACCTACTTACATGTCTTTGGTCAACTACAGAGTGCTACACAGGTGGGGCATAATGCTTCCCTAGGAACTATCCTTAAGAAGAAACACATTTTGGATTTATTTGAATCGATCAATAGCAACAAATCTCCTCTCATCATTGACCCTCTGTGAACTTATATTCGAAATCTGATTTCTATTTCTCAAACTGCAGCTCCATGAAATAACAATCATGCACCACCTCAGTCCCACTGTCTATCTGGTCATTCTAACCTGGCAAGGATAACCTGAGGTTATCTGGCCCCATTTCCCCACCTCTGGACTAGAGTCTAATAAAAGCAGCAGTTCTTAGCCTTTTGTGTCCTGGACTGTTTGGGCATCTGGTGAAGCCTCAGGACCACTTCTCAGAATCATGTTTTTAAAGGTCTGAAGTTTATGTCTTTGAAGGAGTCTCAGGTAATTTTGATATATGGATAAGAGACACCTTATTGAAGAAAATCCTTTTAAAAAAACAGTGCTGTACTCTGTTGCCTGGATGCTTAACCCTCCTGAGTGTCCTGGAGCTCTCAGTACAGTCTTGTGAAGCTTATGGACCCCTGCCCAGAATCATGTTTTTAAATGAATAAAATAAAATACCCAGGATTGGAAAGGAAAACACAGATTAGTGAAAATACAGATGAGATTTTCCCCCCATCCAATCAGTCAGTTAATAAGCATTTATTAAGTGCTTCTTATGTGCCAGGCTGGCATGGGGTAGAGGTAATATTGCAGGACTCTTCAGTCTTTTTTATTTTAAATCTTATGACCTATAAGTAGAGGGATAATAGGTCACTGGTTGTGACATGGATAGAAATCCTGGCTGGACCACCTGCTACCCGTTTAACCCCAACAGTAACTGAGCCTCGATTTCCTTTTCTAGAAAGATAATTTTGGGAGCAACAATGACAGTACCTTCCATACCACTAGTCTTACTTTCAGCCACTGCTTCTGGGGAGAAAGGTCCAGCCTTCCCCACCAATTGCCAATGACTGCCACTCACAGGGCAGGCCAACCTAGATGAAGCAGCCAGGCATCCTGAAGGATAGACAGGAGGTAGCATGTGCCAGGCATAGTCCACCATCACAATCCTCTTGGCCACCGTCTCCCTTTAGATCCTGACATAATGAACCCAGGACCCTGAACCCTAGGGCCTTGGGAACACCAATGCTTCCAGCCCAGGGCCCCCAGCCATCATCCTGGGAAGCATAGAGATGCAGCCTGGTCACTGCTCCTGCAGAGGCTGCAGCCCCGGCTACTGGAGACCCTCAACAGAAAGTTCTTGCCACTGATGTCCCTGGTTCTGTTCACTGGTTTAACATCAGAAGCTCACGTGATTTTGTCAGAGGAAATGACATGAAACAAGAGGCTGGACCATCTGCCTTGCTACAGTACCCTAAGGACCATGGAACCTTCCTTTCCACTGGACCCGCAGCTGTTGTTTCGACCATCACCTCCCACAAGAGCCCCTTGAGAGCACAGACTGTCTTTACTTTTCTACTTGTCTCCCCAGCACTTGGCATACACACAGGAAGAGCTTCATTCATTCATCCATTATCTCCTTCATTTATAATATCTGTCTTCTTGCCTTGTGGAAGGAGGAGGAGATTCAAAACATCAAACAAGAAAATGAATGTTAAAGTACTTTACAACTATAAGAAATGGGAGCTATTATTTACTGAGGAGAGTTATCACTTATATATCATTTACTCAGAAACCAAGGTTTTTTTACATTGAACCAAAACTCTACTTCATTATAGCTCCTCCTTCTCCTCATGGTTAACTGGTTTCGCCCTCAGTCGATAACAGCTCATCTTAGTTTTAAACTTCTGGTTTTACTGGAAGTACGTTAATGCATCACTTCTCCAGGCAACACATTGTGAGATTTTCTGCAGTCAGTGCCTTACTCCAAAAATAGCACAGGAAGGGCAGCAGTGGTGAAGATGCTGGGTTTGCAGAGGCCTTTCAGCTTCCTCACAGGGCCCTCTTTGCTGTCCTGGATGCACTGGGAGCTCTCTCTTAAAGCCCCTCGGCTGCATCTTAACATTTCTGCAATGTAGAGCACATGCCTTCCCCTCCAAGTAAGCCTCCAGAGAAGGCTCTTCCTCAGGAAACCTATGCGAGCCACAGGATTGAGATCTGGGACTAGTGAATCTCAAAATTGTAGTAGCTATAACCTAGGAGGTGAGCACATCAAAATAGAATACAATCATGGTATTTTTCTTTTCTAATGGTTAAATTTTATTAAGAAGATAGACACTGTTATTTTAACAAGGCTTAATAGTACCTAGCCCTATGAGGAAATTATTTCTGTTACGTTATCATTTCCACAACAACATCAAGTCTTCCCAGAGAGAGAGAGAGATGGCGCCGTTTCTAGCAGACTTACTCATCTTTGTCCTCTGCTCGAGGCTGCCCTCTTCTGGAGAACGCGTGAGGCTGATCAAGTTCCATTTGCCCTGTGAGACAATGTAGAAATAGAAAGGACACACATTCAAAGGAAACCCGTAAGATCAAATGAAGTTTCCAAACTGCTCATAAAGCTGCTGGATTTCCTAAGGGAAGAAGGAGAACTTTTCTCACAGGCACCGATAAATGTCAGCAACTCGCCTGACTGTCCTTTTCCTTTCACTCCTGCTCCAAATGGATTTGTTCTTTTAAACAGATACCAAGGATCTTCCCTATGGCATTTCCACTGGAATATTCATTAAAGAGAAAGCTATTTTGGAACACACTTAGACTGACCAGGACCCTGCAAACATTAATTTTCCAAAACAGGAAGATCTCAGAATTAGCCCTAGACAGGGCCTTAAGACATCCTCAAGCCAGCCTTTCCCTTCATTTTTACAAACAAGACCCAGCAAGGTCCAAAGATTTACCCAAGATCAGATAAGAAATAGATAGTCCAGCTGGGGCCTTATACTCTCTCACTGAAGCAAAAGTCACACTAAGCCTACTTATAAAATTCATTAATCCCTCTGGTATACCTTTTCTTTCAAATACTATTTTTCTCTTAAAGAACAACATGATTTTGGTGGGACTATTTTTAATTTTTAATTAAGTAAAAGAGACACATAATAGATGATTGTCAAGACTAACCATGGTAAAATAATAGCGACAGAAGTCAAGCTGCCTGCTTCTGAAAGTATTTATTTACTGTGTTTTGAAAATCATGACTTTTTTCTTTTTAAAAAAGGCCTTAGGATATCCATATATTTATGAAAGTATTTCTTGTCAGGTAATAATACCTGTAACAGCAAAAAAATCACTTTAACTTCATTTCAGAAAGGAAAACAAGTCTCTCCAGCTCTTCTAAGTAGTGCAAATGAATGCCACAGACAAAGGCCCTCTGTAGAAAGGGCCCCAATTCCTAATTCACCAAATAGTAAGGAGGAAGCCATCGTTAGGGATGTGCCAGGCCATCTTAACTGCTCTGAGGATGACTCCCTAGGGGAACTTGGACTCGCACCAAGCCTAGGGGGTCCGTGGTGCTTTTTCTGGAGAGACCACCCTTGGACGGCACCAATGGCCACTGTTACCACCACAAACATGCCATTAGGCAATGGCACAAGCCCCTGTCCACCTAACAAAGGAGCTACCAGCTTTGAATCAACTGGGGGCTGATAACGCTCCTTAAAAATGAATGTTAATCAAACCTGCCCAGGGAACATCCTCCTTTCATGATAAAAAGAATCTCGTAACAGTTAGAAATCCTGCTAAACCACAGGAGTCAGAAAATCAAGTCGATGGGTTCATTCCCCACTCCAACACTTACCTGCCATGCCCCTGGGCAAGTCACCGAATAACAAGCAATTTCACACACACACACACACACACATCTCATACACAGCCTTCTCTGGACCTCAGTTTTCCTGGCTACAAAGTGAAGATGATAATGCATGAAGTGCCCACCCTACACAGAGCAGCAGTCCAGCTGTGTGGAAGTGCAGATGGTCTGGAAGGTGGCAAGCCCAGCCTCAAGGCTGGCCACTGACACATCTGGCCTGGGTGGCCCTGGACCTCACTAAGGCTCTCAGATGCAAAGGCCAATCTGCACTGGTAAAGGGCATTTCTCACAAGGAGCTCCTTTCAGAACAAGGATAAGGCTCTGATTTGACAGATCAGTCACAGATAATGATCACTGACTGTTTATAAGTTTGGGTCACTCAGTTTCTCTGCATCCTAAAATTAAGAGCCAAACAGAGTATAATGATGTGATCTAAAGCACATTTCATGGAAAATGGGGAAAGGAAAGGAGAAACATTCTAGTGACTAATTTCAGGAAAAAAGACTAGCAGCTAAAAACCTGTCATTTCTGCCTCTACCCACAGCCCGTCTCTGACCCTCCATGCACACGGCAGCCATCTTAGTGCAGGCCCTCACTGCCTCTCCCTACACTATTACAGGGCTCCCCAGCCTGCACATGGCTGCTGAGGGTGATTTTTCCTTAATTGGAGATGTGACGAGGTCACTCTCCTACTTAATAAACCCCAGTGGCTGCCTCCATGGCAATATATAAACAGACTGGCTTCTAAACCTCTTTAGAACCTGGCTCTAACTTACCCTTCCAATATCATTACCAACACGGATGGACGTTCCAGCTCCCTTCAGGACTCAGCCCAGCCCCACCTTCTGCATGAAGCCTTTCTGGACAGCCTCCCTCCCCGCCAGCAGTGGTCCCCTTATCAATACACCTTACATTGATTATTTTGGCCTAACAATTAACACCAAGAAAATACAGGTGCTCCATCAGCCACCACCACACCATCCATACATGGAGCCATCAGTTATAACAAATGGAAAAGTTTTGAATGCTGTAAGTTCACTTACTTTGGCAGTATGCTTTCTAGGGGTGTGCACAATGAAAATGATGTTGATGCACTCATTGCCAGAGCTAGCTCAGTGTTTGGGAAGCTCCGAAGGACAGTGTGGGAGAGAAGAGGTATTAGACTGACTACCAAACTGAAGGTTTACAGAGCCATTGTGCTGACCTCATTGTTGTATGCCTGTGAAACCCGGACAGTGTATCAGTGCCATGCCAGGAAACTGAATCACTTCCATCTGAATTGTCTCAGGAAGATTCTGACGATCACCTGGTAGGATAAAATACCAGATACTGAGGTCCTTTCTCGAACTAAACTGCCACGCATTCAAACCCTCCTGCAGAGAGTGCAACTCCAATGGACTGGCCACGTTGTTTGAACACAAAATGTATGCTCGCCAAAAAGATTATTTTATGGAGAACTCACACAGGGCAAGCCCTCCCATGGTGGTCAGAAGAAGCCACACTGGTTGGGGCAGCTAGGTGGCACAGTGGATAGAGCACTGGCCCTGAAGTCAGGAGGAGCTGAGTTCAAATCCGGCCTCAGACCAACCACTTGACACTTACCAGCTGTGTGACCCTGGGCAAGTCACTTAACCCCAATTGCCAAAAAAAAAAAAAAAAAAAAAAAAAAAAAAAGAAGCCACACTGGCACAGGACCACCCAGCATGACGTTCCCTCATCAGAGAAGGTGCTGCGCTCTGTCAGCAAAGCAGAATTGAAGTAGCTCAAAGAAACGTGAGATGCACAAATTTGGAGAGTGCACCTCAAACGTCCACGTGGACTATTTGTGCCCGAGCCATGGGACAGCCTTCTGAGCTCACACTGCTCTGATCAGCCACGGTCGGACGCGCTGAAACTCCAGCATAGTGCCGTCACGCTAGTCCTCTCTGAGACAAAAGACAACGACCAGTCATTTATTCCGTGCGCCCCTGTGAGGACACGTGCGGTTTCCCCTCAAAGGCCACCAGTCTTTGAGGGCAGGGACTTTTCCCATCCCCAGTGCCTGGCACAATGACGGCACGGAGCATGTGCTGGATAAACGTTTGCTGAGTGGTTGGAAACTGGCTATACAAGAAGGCAACAGGAGAAAATCTATCTGCTTTTCTTTCTCCCTCCAAAAACAGAACAAAACTAATGATGTCAGGAAAATACACATACAAACAGCCAACTTCAATGAGAGCAGCCACGAACAGAAACGAACCTCTGTGCCTTACCAAAACCTAAGAATCTGTTTACATATTTTGTGTTTCAAATGGACTGCCAGTCATTCCTACGAGATAACAGTATGATGGAGTGGAAAGGGCACAGGACTAGGAGTCAGGCAAGACTTGGATTCAAATTCCACCATCAACATTTATTAACTGTGTAGGCAAGTCCTTCCAGCTCTCTGAGACTCAGTTTCACCATCTGTAACATGTGGATAATAATCCCTGTGCTACTGCGCTCCCAGGGCTGTGGTGAGGACCGGAATGTTGGCTTTTCCCAAGATACTCAAGGGTCTCCCATCTTATCCATTCATTGTTCCCTCCACCCACTGTCCACGACCCGTCCGCGCCCGCACACCATGGGCATCTCTCATCACAACATGGCCAGGGGCCCCGTGGCCGCCCCTGATGTTCAAGGACATCAGCAGAGCATCCAGCTGTCTACCTTCGCTTCCTTACCCTCGCCACACGGCCAGCACATCCCCTTTTGCTATGATACAGTGTCCTGAGGCCTTCCTTCACTCCTGTTCTTCAAAATACCTCATTTGTTAGATACGGGCGCCGTGCACACCCAACACACACTGTTCCCCGGCTCTCTGGGTGACATTCATTCTTACTTCTTTGCACGGTGTTACACACACTCCATGACCCGGAGGCACACACCACCAGCAGCATATTGGCATTACAAGGATGGCCCTTTGTTTCTGGGTCACTAGAGAAGCCCTGTCATTGCTCAAAAGCGTCCCCTCTACTTCCCGTCTGTTTGATAACGGGTCTGACGTGTCCGTCTTCCAAGGCGTCCATTACACAGTGAGAGCCAAGCTCCATCAGCAGGCACTCTGCCCACCCGAATGCCAAAATCTGGGCAGTGGGCATTCTCTATCCGCTAGGTTTTCTCGTGCGGTGACTTCCCGAGTGCCCGACACACCTCTTCCTGGGGAGACTGCAGTGTTCCAGGCTTGATGTGATTAGCCCGAGCACATCCTCAAGAGCAGCCTCTGGAGGGCCTTGTCCTGAACAGAGAACAGCTCTTCCATGTAGACCTTTGCTGTCCCAGCGTATAAAACCCCTCTGCCAAGAGCACATTCCCTTCTCGTCTCCCCTGAGATGAGATTAGCACACTCCTGAACAAGGTTCTCTCTAATGACTGTGAGGCGTGGGTGCCTGTGGGAGCACTCCCACACCTGTGGGAGTGGGTGACTGTGAGAGCCTGGTGAAAGAAAGCCTTCTGAGGCAGCGGTGCTTTCCCAGGTAGCCCCGTGGGTGCCACCACCTACAAGACAGTAAAGGTGTGTCCACAGTGGAATGTGGCTTGTGCCCTCCTCATGCTCTCGATGTGAGTGGGGATGCTCCCAGAGATGGGCTGGGCATGTCGGGCTGCACTCAGGGCCCTTTTATGGTACTAAGAAGGTCTATGAGTTTTTCCACGCCTTTGACGTCTTCCCCTCTCCCCCCACCCTTATTACTACTATCCTAATAACCCACAAAGTCAGCTTTCCAAAATAAGCCTAATTATTAACGTAGCAAGACCCATTCTTCCAAACGTTCTTCAGACTTCTCAGTGAAGATTATTATCTGGAAAAGCATTTTCACTACTTCTTTACAAAGACTATTCGTTCCAGAACAGGAGCTTTTAACCTTTTTTGTGGGTCACGGCCCCTCTTTACAGGCTGGTGAAGCCTAAGGACCCCTACTCTTCTAAATACATGAATTAAACTATGCAAGATTACAAAGGAATCCAATTACACTGAAATGTAGCTATCCAAATATTTTAAAAACAAGATCATGGACCCCAGGATAAGACCCCCTGGCTCCTCAGATCCATTGGCTGGTGTTTTTCCCTTCATTTCATCATTCTGCCTTGCTCTTTCTGTAAGAAAACCAAACCAAACACTGCTTTTCAGGAGCAACCACCATCCACTTGTATGGTTTGCCTTTGTTTAATCAAGCTCCGTGAACATCAGCAGTAACAGAAATGCCCTTCTTGCAGGCTGTGAAAAGCGACAGCCTACATCGGCTTCTGTCCTCGATTAAATTCAGTCTGTATTTAAACTTTCTGGCAGGACTCCAAGACTACAGTCTTGGTTCTCACTGTCAACTGAATGCAGAGGTGCAACCAGGGGTCAGTTTAATCCATCGGTCAACAAGCTTGTTGGTACCTTTTCCTAGCTTGTGGTCTCCTCCGTCAGACCCCTAGAAGGAGGGTCTTTTGCTTCTTTTTTGTACCTTCCAACAGCTTAGCACGATGCCTGGCACCTAGTAGGTGTTTAATAAATGTTTACTAAGTGGAGATGTAAACATGTGCAGATTACTTTTTTTTTTCTTTTTAGGCAATTGGGGGTAAGTGACTTGCCCAGGATCACACAGCTAGTAAGTGTCAAGTGTTTGGTCTGAGGCCGGATTTGAACTCAGGTCCTCCCGACTTCAGGGCCACCTAGCTGCCCCTCGATTACATCTTAATGTTGTAAGTGGAGCCCAATACGTGAATTAAGCTCTAGGCTATGAAAACAATTACAGACTTGAGACGACTCTTCTCCTAAGAGGCCATCCTACCTCTTCCAAGGTGAATCCATTAAAGCACTGGAGACAATCCACTCTGCTTTCAGACAGCTCAGTTATACAATTCTTTCTTCTCCTTCCTAAGTCTCTCTACCATTTCCCTGCTGGAGCCAAGAACAAGCTTACTCCCTCTTCCATATGCTAGTCTTTCAAATGTGCCAACAAAATACCATCACGGTTTTAAAACGCAAACAAGTGCTTCTTGCTCACTTCAACAGACTATTTCTGTTCTCTCTTCCATGATGTTAAAAGCAGACTCTTGAGACATTCATCTTCACTGCTCAGTACCAAGCCTGATTTAGAAGGAAGGCAGGAGAAGATTTCACCCTTCCTCTAAGGCAGAGAGACGGTGAGGTGGCACACACTAAAACCTAACCCTATGCTACCTCGTAGAGAATGCACGTAAAACTGCTTGAGTTGGCAGTCTTCGCTAGGTCAGGGATCCCTGGCCCACACTGAATCTGAGCAGAGACTAATGGAAGGGGTTGGAAAGTTCTTCTTCCTTCTGTAACCAGGGAAAGCAGGATGTAATTGGGTTTAAGATTAAGTGTTCTATTTATATTCAAGTTACACACAAAGAAAGCCATAAGCTTTTAGTAGATTAACAAACCATAAATAATCAAACCATTAATGTTTGTCTAATTTGTAAAAATTAACAGAAGTAAAATTAAGTGAATTAAAATTCTATTTTCCTAGTTAATAGGTTTTCTAGTTAATAGGTTTAGAATGTTAAACGATATTAAAATCATAAGTTTTAGAATGTAAGCTCGTTTCTTAAATGTTCAGTGCCTTAGCCATGGTAGATACTCAACATATGTTTACACATGCCAAGATAAAAATATCGCTATTTCTTATTAGCATTTACCTAATGATGAGGGATAAAAATAATCAACTTTTCCAAAGTGCTGTGCTTGTCTCATCTTAAAGAAAACATAATCAGTATCAATTTGTGATGATTGGAGTGTTCAATAAGGGCCCACTCTATGTAGAGCGTACTGCTGATATCCAAATGTTGAACATTGGCAGTCTGAAAGTACAGTCTCTAACTGCCTGGTACAAATGGTGTTTCTTACACATCTGGGTCCCCAGGTCCAGAAGGAGAAGGAGTAAACAGATGAGCCTTCTCGAATCCCTTTATCTTCACCATCATTCAAAGACACGGGGATCCGAAACGAGGCTCAAACTCAAGTTTCTCGACTACATTCATCACTCTTCCACTAACCATACTGCATCTCAATTCTTCGTGTTAAATGAACTCTGACTAATTACGCTTAAATGTTGATCTGAGACCTGTCCCTCTTCCCCCTAGATCAGAACTTAGGTTCTTGTGCTACAAATAAGAACCCAAACCAGCCTCATGACTGGACAGCACTTTAATGCTCCATGTTTGCCTGGTCCATGGTCTCACGTGACCGGCCTTCATCCAAGCAGGGGGATTCACAATCATCAATCCAGAAGCAGGCGGTGACAACAAAGGGCCAATTCCATGGAAAATGGGGGTCTGCGGCTCTCCTCTGATCCTCTAAGAAATAGTGTACTATAGTGGCAAGAACACTGGCTTTCCTACTTCCCAGCTCTATGGTCTTAGGGGTCCCTCAACATCCTCTTTTAAGCCTCAGCCTCTCCTCTCTAAATGGGGATGATAATGCTTTCACCATTCCACACAGCTGGTGTGAGAAAAGCACTTTATAAACAGTCAAGTCCCTATCCATGTGAGATGCTATCATTCCAAGAAGCCCAGACAGTGATTAGGGCTCACGGGGTACCTGCAAGGTGTCTGACTTCCATTCTGGGACGCCCACAATCTCCCTAACCAGGGCGGGTTAGTAAAGACAAGATGAGACAAAGTCTGAAAGGTTCTCTATATGCGAAAGAGAGAGGCACATTGGGGCAGCTGCTGTCCCCATGGAGCTACCCAGCAGGTGAGGAGAAGCAGCTCCTGTCCTGGCACAGTCTGGAAGTGAGGCTACGTGAACCAATGAGAACGTCTTCCTTCAGCTCTTCCCGTGTCCCCAGCTCTCAGGATTTATCCTATTCATCCTCAATAGCGTGCAGGTCCACAGCTGCTGGCTTGTCGTTGGCCCCATTGGACTGTGAGACTCTTCAGGCCACAGACCGTCTTTCCCCCTTTTTTGTGTCCCCAGTGCTTAGCAGAGTGCCCAGCACATAGTAGGCACTTAATAAATGTGGACTGACTGAGTGCTGGGGATTCACAGACTTTAAAAAGCTAGAGTTGATGCTCTCAAGAAGCTCATATTCACACTGGGAGAGGCCACACAGACATCCTGGGGGTCAGCTGCTGGGCACATGGGCAGCCCCTGCCACTGTAGGCAGGGCAGAGGAAGACACATGGTCCTGAAGACGTACTCCCAGGACAGTCAGCAAGGCCCTGGGGTCCTCCATCGTGATTCCTCTCTCTTCACAAAGGTGAGGTGAGCCGCCACGTTGGACCAGTAGTAGCAGCTGTGACAGCGGTGGCTGTGGGCATGATCCCGGGAAGGGGATGTCCTCAGTGGGATATGGCCTTGAGGACACACATAAACATCATGTTCTTTGTAAGAATAGTTTAATTTTTGCTCTGTAAAGAAGTTTTTAACCTCAATTGACTGAAAAAAGGACAGGGCAGCAAAAATTAGATGAACCTCTTTTACAATAGTTATTCATGATGAAGAAGGAATTCTTTAAAAACATTTTTATTTGGAAATTAAAGTGGTACCGTCTTGAAAACACCGTGATTCATCAGGATTTGTGTGGCTATCATTTTACTGCTCAGGGAACTTTGGACCCTGGAGGGACGATGCTCTGCCCGGGGATGTGCCAAATGAGGGTCACTAATATTGCAACCCAAGAGCTCCCAGAGGAACCTCTGTGACCAAGAGTCCAGACTCCTCCTGTGTATGGCCCTCTGGGGGCAGCAGCCTAAACAAAGCTTGTATTCCTCCCTTCTCTTTAAAATCTCCTACAAAGTGGCAACATCAAATAAGCTTAGGCACTTGTAAGCAAATCACTCTTAAGCTGGATGCAACATAAGACAGTCTCCACTGACTGATAAATATGAATTCTACTCTAACCACAAGTCTGCTGACAATGAAGTAGACATAATAAGGATTCTTTTTGGTCCAACAGAGGAATCATTGTCAGATATACAACACATATCAAATCAGTTCAAACAGAACTACTGTGGAACAATTAATATTTCTAAATCACCTTGTTATACAAAGTACTTTCCTGACAACAGTTCCATGACTTAGGTCCTGCAAATATTAATATTGCCACCTTATTGATGAGAAAACTGCAACCTGTATTGTAAAGCAGATCCGCCCAAGGTCATAAGGTAAATAAGTAGCAAAGTAAATTTGAACATAGGTCCTCCTGATTTCAAGTTCAAAGATTAAAAAAAAATTCTGGTTAATATGACAGAAAAGGAAAATGACAAATGATGGAAGGGATGTGGGAAAACTGGGACACTAATGCGCTGTTGGTGGAGATGTGAACTTGTCCAACCATTCTGGAGAGCAATTTGGAACAATGCCTGACGGGCTGCAAAACTGTGCTCACCCTCTGACTCAGCAATACCACCACTAGGTCTGAATCCCAGAGATTAAAAAAAAGAAAGAAAAGGAAAATGACCTATATGTATAAAAATATTTATAACAGCTCTTTTTGTGGTGGCAAAATATTAGAATTTGAGGGGATGCCCATCAACTGGGGAATGGCTAAAGAAATTGTGGAATGTGATTGTGATGGAATATTATTGTGCTGTAAGAAATGACAAGCAGGATGATTTCAGAAAGATGTAGATGAACTGATGCAAAGTGAAGTGAACAGAACCAAGAGAACACTGTACACAGTAACAGCAACATGGTACAATGACCAATTGTGAATGACTTAGCTATTCTCAGCAATACAATAATCCAAAACAATTTTGAAGGACGTATGATGAAAAATGCTATCGGCCTCCAGAGAAAGAATAGAGGAATCTGAATGCAGATTGAAGCATACTTTTTTTTTACTTTATTTTTTGTGGGTGTTTTTGGCCTGTGTTTTCTTTCACAACATGACTAATATGGAAATATATTTTGCAAGACTGCACATGTACAACCTATATCAAATTGCTTGCCTTCTCAGTGACAGGGGAGTAAAGTGAGGGAAGAAGAGAATTTGGAACTTGAAATTAAAAAAAAAAGTTAAAATTTTATTTTTAAATGTAATTGGAAAAAATATTTAAAAACAAAAACAAAATCTCTTTAAAATCATGAATTAACAAGTAACAAAAAACAGCAAACACTTCCATATACAAAGTAGAACAGAAAAGAAGAATATAATGAAATTATGAATTTCTATTACAAGATCCTATTTTGTAAAGAATATATTAAAAAACACAACACTGTTACTTTCCAAGTTACCATGCTTATGTATTTTCCTTGCCATTTCCTTCCAGAGCTTCTCCCACTTTGCCACACAAAACTGAGAACTACTTATTCTGCCTTAAGTATGATTTGCATTCTGAAAAACTACACTGAACCCTAGCAACTTTGACTATTTATCTGTAGATCATACAAATGCAAATGCACTTCAGAATTAAATAAAAGAAACAGAGCCTACTTTTTAAAACGCTGTTTCTTAAGATCTTTTAAGACTTTCTGGGGAAGGTTTTGTGCAATATTATTTTTTTTTAATTTTTTTTGTTTTTAGGCAGTTGGGGTTAAGTGACTTGCCCAGGGTCACACTGCTAGTAAGCGTCAAGGGTTTGTCTCAGGCCAGATTTGAACTCAGGTCCTCCTGACTTCGAGGCCAGTGCTCTATCCACTACACCACCTAGCTGCCCCTGTTTTGTGCAATATTAAAAAGGGAGAAATGTTCACCCAGGTGATAGGTTTATGGACAATTCAAATGGTTGAGTTTTTTTTACCTTTTGTCATGAACAGAATTAGAAATTAGGAAAAGTTGAGGACTGGTGGGTTACAAAGATCAAAACTGTGGTCTACCAGAGAACCTAAGCCACCATTTTGTTTCCATATAACTCTAGGAAAAGAGCTCATCACTACATGTTGGAATAATTATCTACCTAAATGTCAAATGTGAGCATGGGACCAGTCTTTTTATACTAAAAAGAATATTCCCTTCAATCCATACACAGCACATATGCCCTTCAAAGCCGTTCCCAATTCAGCGTGTGGATATGTTCAGTCTATTTTCATGTTTATTTTTTAACTTGATTATCATATGCACACATAATCCCATAGAACTGTAAGTCTTTAAAAATGTATAATTCATTCCGTGCTTTTGGGACTATAATCCTAATCAAAGTAGCTATAGGATAAAAATGACGTCGGGCTAGAATCAAACCAGAAAATCCTCCATGAGTTTAAGTGCTCATTTGTCTCATATCTAAGAAGCTCATGTAAAAGCACAGCCACCGTGGATGGTCCTGCTTTTTTGTGTCATTTCTTGTGAATGTTTACAGTATAAGAAATGCTAAACAAAAGAATATGAATCAGGCTTATCATATCTAAAAGATATTTTATTAAATGGGCTTATTTAACATTTTATATTATAAAAACTGGACAGCTACGTGGATCAGTGGATACAGTACCAGGACTGGAGTCAGAAAGACTCATCTTCATGAGTTCAAATCTGGCCTCAGACTCTTACTAGTAGTTTGTGATCCTGGGCAAATCACTTAACCCTGGTGGCCTCAGTTTCCTCATCTTTAAAATGAACTAGAAGGGGCAATGAGGTGGTGCAGTGGATAGAGCTCTAGACTTGGAGTCAGGAGGACCTGAGTTCAAATCTGACCTCAGTCTTGACACTTACTAGTTGTGTGACCCTGGGCAAGTCACTTAACCCCGACTGCCTCACCAAAAAGAAAAAAAAAGTTGCCCTAAAATGAACTAGAGAAGGAAATGGCCTAATACTACTGAACAACAATTATAAAAACTATCAGATATATCACTGACTCACAGTCATTAAAAAGTGTTACTATTTAAACAATCCACGCAATCTATAGCACTGCATCTTTCTAAATATATTAACAATATATTATAAGGGAACAATAAAAACTATGAGTAATCTAGCTGTACCAGATCTCAAACTATATTATAAAGTGGTAACTATCAAAATAATCTGGTATTGGCTAAGAAATAGAGTGGCGAATCAGTAAAATAGATTAGGTACAAATTATGTTATAGTAATTGACCATAGTAATCTGGCATAGAATAAATCCAAAGATCCAAGTTTTTGGAACAAAAACTCATTATTTCACAAAAACTGCTGGGAAAACTGTGAAACAGAATGGAAGAAACTAGGTATAAACCAACATCTCACACCATATACCAAGATAAGGCCAAAATGAGTGCATGATTTACACATTAAGAGTGATACCATAAGCAAATCAGGAGAGGAAGGAATAGTTTATCTGTCAGATCTATGGCTAAGGGAAGAATTTATGACCAAAAAAAGACATAGAGAGCTTTACAAAATGCAAAATAGCTAATTTTGATTATCTAATTAGTTTGATTTTTTAAAAATAAATTTGATTATCTATTATCATTGATTTTCTTTTTTATTATTTTTGATATTTTTTATCATTGATTATCTATTAAAAACTTTTAGCACAAAAAAACCCAATGCAACCAAAATTATAAGAAAAGCAGAAAACCGGGGGAAAATTTTTGCAACTAGTATATCTGATAAAGGCCTCATTTCTCAAATATATAGAGAACTGAGTCTAATTTATAAAAATACAAGTCATTCCCCAATTGATAAATGGTCAAAGGATATGAACAGGCAGTTTTCAGATAAAGAAATCAAAGCTATCTATAGTCATGTGAAAAAATGCTCTAAATCACTATTGATTAGAGAAATGCAAATTAAAACAACTCTGAGGTACCACCTCACACCTATCAGATTGGCTAATATGGCAAAAGAAGGAAAATGATAAATGTTGGAGAAGATGTGAGAAAACTGGGACACTAATGCATTGTTAGTGGAGTTGTGAACTGATCCAAGCATTCTGGAGAGCAATTTGGAACTATGCCCAAAGGGCTATAAAAATGTGCATACCCTTTGACCCAGTAATATCCTTCTAGGTCTATATCCCAAAGATATAAAAAAGAGAAAAGAATCTATTTGTATGAAAATATTTACAGCAGCTTTTTTTGTGGTGGCTAAGAATTGGAAATTGAAGGGATGCCCATCAATTGGGGAATGGCTAAACAAGCTGTGGTATATGATTGTGATGGAATATTATTGTGCTGTAAGAAATGACAAGCAGAATGATTTCAGAAAAACCTGGAAAGATTTACATGAACTGATGCAAAGTGAAGTGAACAGAACTAGGAGAACATTATACACAGTGACAGCAATACTGTTTGACGAAGAACTGTGAATGACTTAGCTATTCTCAGCAACACAATGATCCAAGAAAATCCTAAAGGACTAATGATAAAGCATACTATTTACCTCCAGAGAAAGAACTGATATTGTTCGAATACAGACTGAAGTGTGCAATTTTTCACTTTCTTCCATTCCTTTTTTTTTTTATTCGAGTCTTCCTGTACAAAGTGAGTAATATGGAAATGTTTTACGTGACTGCACATGTATAACCTATATCTCTCTAGAGGAGAGAGAAAGGGAGAGAGGGATGGAATTTGGAACTCAAAAATTAAAAAAATGTTTAAAAGAATTGTTTTAACATGTAATTGGGGGAAAAATAAAATACATTTTAAAAAAACTATATATAAGCAAAATCAAGCTCAAAGTATTAAAAATAAAAGATTTTCATATAGACACACAAGTCTTTCTCTGGTAAAGATGTAAGCCAATTTAAAACTGCTTTCAGAATTGTGTGAACATACTACAGGGTCAGAAGTTAATTTGTCAGTGGGTTTTGCTTACATTTTTCTTTGTTACAAAGGAGGATTTACAAGGAAAAAGTGAATATTGGAGGTTGATCTGACCATTCAAAAAAGGCATGAGTTATAAAATGGAAAAAAAAATTTAAATGTGAAAAAGGTATGATTTTGAGGCAATAACAATAATAGCTAGCATCTATATAGCCGATGCTATGTGCCAGACACTGCACTGTGCTAAGTACTTTAGAGAGATTATCTGATTTGATCCTTACAACAACCCTGGGAGATAAGTGTTATTATCATCCCCATTTTACAGATGGGAAAACTGAGTCAAATAGTGGTTAAGTGATTTGCCCCAGGTTGCAGAGCTAAGTTAAGTGTCTGAGGCTGGATTTGAATTCAGGCCTTCTTGATTTCGGCAATGTACACGCTACTAAATAGATGACAGGTAAAAGAAACAAACATTTAGAAATATTTCAAAACTCTAGGAGCAACAGCGATAGAATCTAGGCTTCCTTCAGTGTGTGACTAGTAGCTTGTTAACGTAAGCACCCTCATCGGTTATAATCAGCAGTTGGTAGCTGAAAGCAAGCAAAGCACAATTTCTACTTAATAAATGTAATGGTATAGGAAGAAATTTTGCAATAGTATCTTAAGATAAGAGTTCTGAACGTTTATGTTGATGTCAAAACTGTCTTAACGCTGTTTCTCCATGTCTAAATTCTTTCAGTGATGGGGAGGAGAGAAAATCAGAGACAATGTGACCCATATATCATATATTCAAATCCTTGATTTAACCAATAACTAGCAAAATTTTACAGTAAATGGAAAAGAATGCTCAACTAACCATTTGATGGTCCATTTCTGAGCTCTCGTCCATGATGACGTCTGGGAGGTGAATATGGGCTGATCTGGCGAGTTCCTGTTGTCGGTGAGTAAGATGCCATTAACTGTCCTCTGGTTTGCCGAGATTTAGGGGACTAGTACAAATAATAATTTTCAGAGAAATATTGAGATAAGGTTTAAGGATCTTTACGTATCTTCCATCACGCAGTACAAATCCATCCCAAGTTCCTTCTCAACGCAAATCCTACTTTGCTCATTTTCCAATTTCACACACTCCTCCACTCCCTTCGAAGCTAACAAAGCCATTTTTACAGACATTTCAGATCAGCTCAATGATTTTTAAGATCCTCAGTCTAGATATGTGAACTCTTACCCAATGCAGTCATTCCTTTTCAGCAGGTCATCCCCAAATGGGATGGAATGGGCAAGTAAATAGCAAGCTCAGATTTTGGTTTGGGCTGAACACAAAATGTGAATTCAGGAAACTAATCCTAGAAACTGGACCACTTCTTCTGTAAACTTAAAATGCTCCGTGGGAACAGGACAGAATGTCTACTTCTAACTGCCCGGGTTCCTCCTGAATTTAATAGAAAAGAAATATGGGGACAGGGATCTATAACACCTAGGCAAAGAAGAACAGGACCCAGGGATTGCACTACCACTGGAACCAATCAAGCAAGCAACAGGCATTCATTAAGTGCCTGCTGTGTGCCAGATGCTGTAAAGAGAAAGACAAGGAAATTAAACAATCCCTACACTCAAGGAGATTAAATTTTGGTGAGGCAGACCAGAAGTACAATTACAAATATATTCAGACAAAATGTGAAGAGAATACAAATACATGGGAAGTAGTGAAATTCCAAGTATTTAGCTTTTGGAAATTGTGAGCTGTAAGAATGGAGCAGCTTGGGAGCCAACTTGGAGAGATTGTTGAAGGTCAAAGGAATGTCTTTTAGCAAAAGACATCCACAATTAGAATGTTCTGCTTTAATAGGTAGTGAGCTCTCTGTCACTGAATGTCTTCCAAAAGAAGCTGGAAGACCAATGGTTGGGAATCATAGCATCTACATATTAGAAGGGATCTCAGAGGCCGTTAACTAGGTTCAATCCATCCCTGAGCAACAGCTCCCTCTGGTGGTCACTGACAAGCAGCCATCCAGCCTCTGCCCATCGCCTGTTGGAGAAATCTAAGGAAGGTTTCTTTACTGCCATCTCCCATCTCCCTCTAAAGCCTCCACCCCCCAAATGCCAAAGCCAGGCATGGACTGGCCCAGCCATCCTCTGAGCTTCCTTCCAAATACACGGTTGTCTCACTCTAGGCTTGTACTGCACAGAAAACAGCCACGACATATTTCCCTATGACCAAAAATGAGCCTTCTTGGTAGAGGGGTGTGTGTGTGGTGGGGGCCTACAGGTGGGGAGCACCATTTGTGGTAACTGTCCACTTGGCACGCCCATTCCTTTTGCTCACCTGCTCTTTTCCTTCTCTCCTTTTCTACGTGCGCTGGGGGTTTGCCAGCCTGGCGCACACCCGCACCACTGCCATAGCTGCTGGTTGGTCTCCCTGACACAAGTCTCTCTCCACTCCAGTCCACCCTGCGTGCCGCTGTCAAAGTGATTTTTCTAAAGTGCAGGTCTGACCAGATCACCACTTCCTCAATCTCAAACTCCAGTGGCTCCCTATTATCTCCAGGGGCATTCTCTGTGTCCGGCAAAGCCCTTCCTAACCTGCTTCTGACCCCAACCTAGTCTCCTTACACCTTTACACGTGTCCCCCCATTTTCTCTTCAGTCCAGTGACTCTGGCCTTGCTGCCTCTCTAATAAGACACCGCCTCACCTGACTCCAGGTGTTTTTACTGGCCTCCTTTCTTCTTTCAAGTTCCAACTAAAACCCCACCTTTTACAAGAAGTTTTCCCTAACCCCACGAATTCTAATGCCTTTCCTTTGTGAATTATTTCCAATTTATCTCGTACATATTTTATCTGTACATCCCAGAAAGCAGGGGCTGTCTTCAGCCTTCTTTGTATCCCCTGGACTTAGCAAGTATGTGCCTGGCACACAGTAGGACCTTAATAAATGTTTATTGACTGCCATGATACTGCAATAGCCACCGCATGACATAATACGGGCCCAGTAGAGAAGATGGAAATGAGGAAAATCACTAAGCACTTATTATGCGCCAGTCAAGCTTTGTGCTGGGAGCCAGGGACACAATGATGAACAATGAAACCATTCTTCCTCTCAGGGACCTTAAGAAAGAAGAATGAAATGCAACGGAGCGACTAAATGGATATGGACCCAGCAGTGAGAGGTGTCCAGGGGGACTGGGCAGGGGCAGAAGCGCTCCATGACAAACCTAGGGAAAGCCCAGTGATGCACTGGCCAAGCAACTGCCTGAAAACTGGGCGCGGCACGGGCTGGAGGCCGATGTCCAAAAGGCGCCGCCAGCCAGGCTGTCATGAGGATCTACAGAGCACGCATGTGCAGGCCAGCGAAGGTTCTCATCATCATCTTCACTAAAGGAACGTGAAAGTAACCCAACGTGGCTGAGAAGAAAAGAAATCGACCTGGTGGGATTCTGGTGAAAGAGGGAAGAGACGGCAAACCCCCAGGAAGAGGGGCGTGCCAGTCAGGATCCCTTAGCGCTGAATCACTCTGACATCTCAGAAAATTCAAAAACCAGATCACTTTTCCACTAATCTTCGTATCAATGCCAGACTCTACATAGCACCAAATGCACTGCAGTAAAGTCCTTCTCACAGTCATGATTTTAAAATGTAAAAATACTGGAGAACATAGAGAATTCTGCGCTGAGATCTGATCGCTGGGTTCCCTTATCACATCTGCCAACAGTAAGTAACCTTGACCTCAGCCCATATCTGAAAAGACTCTGTCTGGTGGGGTGAGCAGGTTCTGAGTACCCTTATCATGCGGCTGTCACTATCTCTGCATCTTGAGTGCCTGTGTTCATACGTATTCAGTCATAACCTCTGACATTTGCCCAATCCCTACCTTACTTGTCCAGGAATTTATTGCCCAGAACTATTTCACAGTGTATGTACAAGAAATGAAAGTCACTACCCTAATGTACGTTTGTGTTGATGTTTTCCTATTTGCACCAAAAAATCACTTTATCCAATTGCCAAGCGTCTAAACACTTCCACTGTATATCACACATTTCTCCTTGAAAACAAATATCTACTTTTCAGAAAATATCTTTTTTATATTTATTTTTTTGGCCCCTTAAACAAAAAACTAACCTGAATCTTTGTTCCGTTTGAGTTTGAAAATAAACCATCATTGTATAACTACTAAAGGTTAGAAATGAAAACCAGCTTTTCCTTCTGTTCCACTAAGAATTCTCTTAACAAGAATTTAATGTTTTAGATCTTCATAATGACATGTATACATAAAGAAGTAAGCTTTCTTATCTGTGCTAAGTCCTTTTACCTTCAGGTTCAGTAACTCCTAGTAGCTATTAACCTATGCAGCTGGTGGGGCTGTGGGTAGAGCGCCAGGCCCGAAGTCAGAAAGACCTGAGTTTAAATCCAGCCTCAGACACTTACTAGCAGTTCGACTCTGGACAAGTCATTTAATCTCCATTTGCCTTAGTTTCCTCAATTACAAAATGGGGATCATAATAGCAGCTACTTCGCCAGGCTGTTTTGAAGATGAAATGAGATAATAATTGTAAAAGTGCTCACCACAGTGACTGGCACATAGTAGGCATTTAATAAATGCTTTTGCCCAACCACTTTTTAGCCCTGAAGATGCCTATCAAGCACTCTAAACTGTAGCTAGCGCTCAACTAAAGATGTGCTACTTACAGACCCTCCAGCTCAAAGCGGTCTCCCTGGGGCCTGGGCTGTGTCACTAGGCGTGTGTGCTAGGGACAGAGCATAACACTCGGGGGCTGCCACAGGAGGATTAGGGGACAGCCTCCACACTCAGGGAGAACACAGACAGCCCTGTCCCTCCCTTGCAGGAGCAGCAGTGGAAAGAAGTGACACGAGGTATGGGTGGAGGAAGGAAATGATCTGGATGCCTCACTCCTGGCAGACACTCATTAATAAACAGAACGGTCTCATGTTTTGGGGGCTCTGAGGTTCTGACTGCTCGGGGCTAGCCAGATCCCTCTATACTTTTGAGAAGCAGGTTAAGCCTAGTGTGTTAGCCAAACTGAAATTTAACCATTGATTTCCTGCCTGAAAATTCCACTCTTCCTATAATTTCAAATAGACGTGACTTTTTGCTTCAATACCTATCACAAACTGTGATATGATCTTGTACTATTTAAAGCATCTTCTACAAAAATACTTTACTGAACATCGCCTATTAAAATAATCTCTAAGGATTAGGTGTTCCAAAAGATGAAATGTAGTACATAAATGTATTATTATTATTATGAACCACCAGACTCTACTGTCATTAGGATATTTAAAACCCAGATACCATGGGTGTTTGGACAATCAAGAATAACCAAAAAACATGGGATGGGAGGGTAATGATATCACTAATAACAATGTAACACTGGTCCCCAAATAAGCAAACAGGAAGAATCATCTAAGCAGGGGTGGGGAACCTGCAGGCATGAGGCCACGTGTGGCCCTCTAGATCCTCAAGTGCGTGCGGCCCTTTGACTGAATCCAAAAATCTAAAATCCAAAAACTTTGTTTTGTGAAATTTGGATTCAGTTCTTGGGAACATGGTGATAGCAGAGGGAACAACCCAAGCCAGAGAGCGGTGGGTAACTGAAATCATGATAAACTCAATTAGGGAAATTCAGGGAGTGGGTGTCCAGAAACATCTCATTATGGATAGTAACAGAATTATGGCATTAATAAGGATCTGAAAATTCATCCCGTCAACACTACACTGCACGTGGCCTGGTCTGTGCCAAGGTGGAGGTGACGGGCTGGCTGCACCTCTCTCCCGCATGGGGCTCGTCCCAGCCAGCCCTGGCGGTCTCCCCATGGGGGCTCCCCACAGGGACCCACGCAGACAGAGAAACGCCTGTGCAGACAGCCTGCGCACACGCGCACACACACACACACCACACATACACACACTCACACACACACACACACCCCGATAAACAGAAGGAGGCTTTTCACCTCCCTTGCTCGGACCCATTCAGTCTCACAGGAATTTCCTTCCGGCCTCCGCAAGCAGCTGGCTACAACTACCTCCTGATATAACAACGAACACTTGTGTTGCTCATTTAGACTTGCACAGCACTCGACAATTATTATGACATTTGATACTCACAAAAACCCCAGGAGGTAGGTGCTATGTGTTATTGTTTTCTGAGGTCACTGGGTGGTGCCACAGGGAACAGAGTGCTGGACCTAGAGTCCAGAGGAAGACCTGAGTTCAAATCCAGCCTCAGACACTCAGCCAGGGTGACCCTGGGCAAGTCACTTCACCTCTGTCTCAGTTTCCTCATCTGTAAACTGGGGATAGTAAAAGCATCTGTTCCCCAGGGTTGTTGTGAGGGTCAACTGAGATAATAATTGTAAAGCACTTGGTACAGCGCCTGGCACGTAGCAGTACTACATAAACGCTGGCTGTCATTGTCGTTATTATTGTTACCATTGTTACTATTTCACAAAAGGCCTCACTGGATACTGGGGCCTTTCTGCTTTAGGCAGAACAAAGTAAACAAGATGATTCCATCTCCTGCTTGATTCATTTGTACTTGCAAACTAACTGTCCTTCCCCACCTTCGGTGAAGATTTCCTGCTTCTTTCCTCATCACCTTTCCCTCATTATCATGAAATCCTCAAGGCTGCTTTTTAGAACTGTCATTTGCAAGACTCTTATTCTGCCTGAGTTGTTTTCCCTCCATACTTCTGCTGTTCCTAGGAACAGGTGAGATGATTTCCACTTTAAGCATTAAGAAATGTTTAATCAATGAAGTCACTACCTAAAAAAACCCAGACCAAATATTTTACAAAGAGAGAGTCCCCAGCTATTCCAACGATTGAACTGAAGGGTCACATCTATTTTTCCAACAAAGCACATTGGTCGTGGCAACGGGCATTCTGGCCAGCAAGTTCACCCCTGTGACCACTATACCGCACAGAAAGAATGAACTCTAAAAAGCAGTTCTCTTCAGTTCAAATCATTTTGTTCCTATCTCCCAAAGAACAGCCTTGGGGCAGAAAAGAACTGCACTGAATTTCTGGCTGGACTCCTCATCTCCCAAATCCTACTCTGACTCAAGAAACAGATGCAGAATTACAGTCACAGCTGCATGCTGAACCCAACAAGTTGGATAATGGTCCACTAAACTGCTAATTAAACTGCTAATGATTTTTTTAGTGCCATTGCAGTATTTTGCCACCTTTGTTTAAATAAAAGAAAAGTATCTCGGAGATTTTAAAAATTTCAAGTTTCTGTTTTGCTAAATACCACAGAGACATCCAAAGAGGAATTATACATAAACATATTTCTCTAAAATGACATTGCCATATGGGAAAGAGGGGAAGCTCGTTTACTGACCAGACTTTTGTTTTAATTTACTTTCACATGAACTGACTTCCCTCTCATCTTACTATCTCTATGAATGTCCCAGTATCAGGGTTTGAAGCAACACCCACTGTCGGTATGAGAACATCATAAACTGACATACGTCCTGACACGCTAGCACCAAGAATGTACTGACCCGGTTTACAAAAAGGGATTGCAACCTCACAATTCTAGTGTATTGTGACAATGGGAGTGAAATTTATTAGAGTGCTGCTACTGTTTTGTTCAATCAAACCAGTTCAGCTGACAGAGGTAAATATAACTCTGACCTAAAGCTGTTAATGTTCATGTTTCTGTTCTGTTTTTGTACAATAATCTACACAACGTGTACGTGAAAGTTCTCATAATTCCAGAGTTATTTATGCTTTTTTGCGTCAGAACATTTGCTCCTACAATTAAGACACTAATTTCTAACACACTGTTTCATAAAAGTTTGTCATTCACGTTTGCCTCCTAACCAGTAAATATTAAGAAGACTGATCATTAATTCTTTATTTGTAAAAAATTAACATTATAAAAAGTAACAACCAACATGAGATAAGGACTTATCAAAAATAACAGCTCATTTTAGTAAATTATTTCCCTTGCTTAGTGATAAAGCTTTTAAATAAATAAATGGAATTTTAAAAGGTCTAATAATCCACATAATTTTCCTGCATATAATCAGAACATAGAATTAGATACTTACATTTTCCTGTAATAAGACATCCAACTCCAGAGATCTTTTCACACTGTAAACAAAATATTTAAAGAGATCTCAAATTTTACAAGCCTCAAGTAACCACATTTTCATAGGCACTATGCACAAGCAAAGTTTTTAAGAGTCAATTTTGCAACTCAATTTCATCTATTTTACAAAACTGGAAAATGGCATATACTAGGAAAAGCAACTCTCAAGAGGCAGTTTATTGTACCTTGTTTTGTGTTTTAATACTATGCAAGATAGTACACCTTCAGAAATGATATTATGTCTATAAATATTTCTATTTTCAAAACACATTTATAGATTCGCGGCATGCCATCCTAATCACACAAGTATTAAGATTACATTATTGAATGCACCCAGCTTCAAAACATCCCTCTCCTTGTTGCCTTCCCAGAAAATTATCCCCAACAAACCCAACTCTTTACAAGAGTCCAATCACTTACATACCGTTCGTGTGGGTATTGAAAGTAACTTGTCATTAATAGGGGAGACTCAAGGTGAAACAAAGTTGTTCATCCCATCCTCTGAGCTCTTAACATGATTCAGTGCTACCAGAGTATGGCTTAACTGGGGAACAGATGCTCCATGTCTTTACAAGTCCCCAACCCATAAGAAACTATTTTTTTTGTCTTCTTTACTAAACTGAATCAGGCACATACCCAGCTTTCCATGTACAAAATCTGTTCTGATGAACTGGATGCCCAGCTGTTCATGAAAATACTCAGAAAGGAAAAGCGGAATATTTATAAGACTTTATTTCGTGCAGCTGTCTTCTAAAGAGCAGTCATCAAAATTTTATTGAATGCAGACTAAATACTCCAAGGAGAAAAAGGTCAACATAAATTTGGTCTAGTTTTCTCAGTGACAAATGCAGCTTTAGAAGCACCTTCTTGGTCCTTGCAAAATAGAAACTAAACTAATTACATAAAAATTAAAGCAGAAAACAGGTCAGGAACATGGTGATAGTTCAGAGAGTGGAGTTTTAGAAAAATCTCCATTTCAAACCAAAAAAGAAAAACACTGAAAAATGCATCTTTGTTTGGTGATGGTCTTATCTAGCATTTGTTGGCAACCACCAGAGAGGGATCCAAGACCAGGAGGGTTTGGACCAAAACATATTCCTTAATAATCAACAGAGATACAAAATTGAAGATATATCAAACTACATACAAGATGACTGCCATTATCAATAGTCCACAAAATTATTTCTAAGAAGTATCTAAAGTCATTTAAAATAAACCTTAAAAAAAAAGATCTTTCAGAAATCTATTTAAAATCAAATGACAATATACTCTCAATCAAACATGGACAGCTTCACATTTGAACAGCTCAAAATGGGAAATGATAAAAAGAAACTATTTACATTTGGTTTAAAATAAATATTACTCTACATTGTACATGTTCTAAAAGTTCATAACTCTTAAAAACACCTTCAATTAAGTTCAATTAATCAGAGTTCTTGATGCCTGCTATACGCAAGACACAATTCTAGGCCAAGATGACAGTCAATGGAAATGGGGTACAGATACTGGCCTCGAGGAATGAACACTCTAACAAGGGAAAGGTGGAATATGATGATTGCAAAGAAGAGTCCCAGAGTCTATGAGAGAGGAAGAGGAGATTCCACACAGCTACAAGGGTCTGGGAAGGGTTTGTGAGGAAGGCGACACCTGAGGCCGGTCCTTAAGGAAGAGAAGAATTTAACAGGTGGAGATGGAGGAAGGCAGGGGGACATCCAGCTTGCAGCAAATGGGAACAAGGGCACCGAATGTACAGGACGAGGCCGAGGGGCGCGGGCCACACTCCAGAGGAACAAGGAGAAAAGGGTTTCAGTTTCCCTCACGTTTACTGAAGTCGGAGGGTTAGGGAGGGGAGATACTAGAGGTTAAAACAAGGTCACAGGCCACAGGGTAAACTCTAACACAGAGCTCGATCCCACAACGTCCACGGCAGTCTCCTGCAAGCTCAAAGAGTGAGACTGTACAAAGTGTTTGTTACAGGGGGTCAGAGAAGGCCCTGGAAGCAGAAAAGGCCAAATGAGGGCCAAAGGTCTTCAGGTGGACTGAGCTGGTTGGTCAAAGGGAAGGGCTCTAGGAGGACGTGCCTAAAGGACAGGCGCAGGGACAGAAGGCTTGTTATGTGATAGGGAGGGCCCAGTCTTAAAGACATGAAAGAGTCCTATTAGGAAGCAGTGGGAAGTGATGTCAGACAGGTAAATGGGGTGGGATTATGGAATTCTTTGAAGGAGGGAGGATTTAAAGTTCATGATGCTCGAGGGCCTTAACAGCAACAGTTTTGCCCTTAAGCAGCACCTGGTATGTAGGAGGCGCTTAATAAGCATTAATTGATATTCTCAATAATAATATTCTCTTACTGTCACATTCTGACTTATTTTGTTTGAAACCTGATTCATCAGATCACAAAAATTAGGTGAGGTTTAATTACATATCGCTGAATGAGATCAGTACTGAAAAACTTCAATTAGTTATCTCCAAACAAATAAAATTAATGGTGGTCTTGGCTTGAGCTCTCCTCCCTACTTCCTGAATATTTCCAAAGCTACACAACGTGGGGGTATGAATGCCACACAGAGGTTTAGGAAAATAATGTGAATCGTGGCTAATTAGGGTAGAAGCCTGACCAGTATTCTAAACAGGTAAAAACTAAAGGCTCTGTCATGGGATTTCTAAAAACAGGGATTGAACACGGAATGGCTATCAGGGGTGATGGTGGCAAGAAGAAGAAATGCAGTCACGTGGATACAACTTTGGGAGCCCTGATGCCATGCCAAATTCTTCCCTGAAGGTTGGGCAAATCACATAATCTCACTAAGCTTCATAGAGTTGATAATAACACTGGCCTGTAAAGTACTGTGAAATCTCTGAATGGAAGATAAAAATATCACTGAGTATCTCTCTGCTTCCATTTACTCTCCACTATAATGGAGATGATAATATTGCCAGCCACCGACTGCACTGGGGTGTTTAGAGGATTACTGAGTGTGCTTGTGAGATGATCAGAAATCCTCTGATGAAAGGCAATGACCAAATTCATATCCCATGTGACTCCTTGTACGTAAATCGAGATATTAAATATGATTTATTTTCCATCCTATACTGGGGAATGAGTGAAGAAGGTAGGAGGGGCTCTATCGACCCTTTTGTCCTTTCATACGCTCCTTTGACATGAGCTGGGTGATGAACAAGCATGAAACACACACAGGTGGGAGGTGGAAGGGAGACACACACCCCTCTCGTCATTCCATGAAAGATCTGATAGCTCTCTCATCATGCAGTGAGACTGCTCTTCTCCAGTTCATGATGGCAAAACCAACAACAAATACTTACCATTACTGTGAGATGTGGTTTCAAAAATTTGTCCAAAGGTTACCAGAGAAGCAAACTTTGCAAAAGACATGTTTAAGTATACACATTTTAAGGGATAGGAGATTTAAGTGAAATACTCAAAAGACAAGTAAAATAATTACTATAAAATTGTTTCAAGCTTAAAGTATACTCCCAGTTGCAAATATTAAAAAATTCCTAATTGGCATCATGACAACTGTCATTTATCCGTATCCCTTTTTCTTTTTTCTTCTCTTGGCCACTCCTCACCTTCATCCAGAGAAGAAAGCGGTGAGAAGGGAAGTGATCAACACCGGTAATCTGTAATTGAAGTGATCTGCTCCCACGGCACTGCACCGCCTCTCTACCTTCCCCCACACCACATTCCTGGTTCTTACACTTTCTCCTTTGCTTTTAATCCTCCATATTCTCTTCCTAACTCTATCCTCATCTTAAACTGTATCCCCTTTCCCTAATCTGACTGTTTCCCTGTTAAGTTTAAAGTCTTACTCTACCAAATGCTGTGTGTGTTCATACAGGTGTATGTGCCATGTGTACCTGAGTCCTTTCAATCCTTTGTGGTTCGGATGAGAGCAAGCATTCAGATGGTGCCTGGTGCCCTCATCCCTCGCCTCCATTTTTGCACTCCCTTCTTCTCATGTACTCCAGTGAAAATAAATAGGAAGTTCTTTCCTAATATATTTCTTTTTGATTCCTCTCAAGACCATCAAAACAGAATAAATCCACCCTCAGTCCTTTTGTCTCATTCAATTCCTTCTGTAACCCTTGAAGTCATGAGATTCTGAAGGGAAACTTAGCTCTTCCCCTACTGTATTCACCTTTCCAGGATTCCCTTGACTCATGTGTTTGCATTTCAAGCTATCTAATAAGCTGTGGTCTTTTCATAAAAAACGCCTGAAAGCCCCCTATTCCACTAAAAGTTCTTTTATTTCCCTATATGTCTTTCAGCATACTTTATTCTAGTTGTCAGATTTTGTTTTTGAAATACTGTATTCTCAGATTATGTCTCTTTTGAGGTGGCAGTTGCCAGGTCTTGTGTGAAACTGATCGTGGTTCCTTAGTACATGAGCCTTTTCTTTCTAGCTGTTTCGAGTATTTTTCTTTGATCTGTAAACTCTGGATTTTGGCTATGCTATTCCTGGGTATTTTTAATTCATGGTTGCTTTCAGGAAGTGATTAGTGGATTTTATTTTCACTTGGTCCTCTGAGAAATTTTATTATTTCTTGAAACGTGGCTGTTCTGGGGAGTGTGGAGGGTCATAGTTTTTATTAAAGATTCTCTCTTCTGGGCTTGTTTTCCCTATCAATTGTTTTTAAAAGGAGATACCTGACATTTTCTTCAATTTTTTTAATATTTGAATTTTGTTCCAACATTTCTTATTGTCTCTTTAAGTTGCTGAGTTCTGTCTGAGCTATTCTGACATCCAGGGTAAGGGATCCCACTTTCTGTTCTAAGCTATTTATTCTCCCAATATTCTCCAGAGGACTTGAACAATTTTTATCCTTTTCTTCATTGATTTTAAGTGTTCTTAAAGACCTTTTTCCCGAATCTGTTTGTTGACTTTTCCTCTGAAGCTCTGCTTGTGGCTATGGAGTTATTTCTTTTTGGGATTTCCTCTTAAGTGATTCTTGACCCATTTTTCTTCATAAAATGCTTAGCATTTTATTTTATTTACTCTTACCTCTCATTTCTGTTCCTGGTCAAGGACCCTGTGCCAGATCAAGTCTCTGAGTCATTCCACACACCCTTGAATGGGTTGGTCCTGACCTCACTTTCCTGAACTCCTATCACAGCTGGCCTCCAATTCCATTGTGTTTCTGGGCTCAGAGAACTAGGAAGTTTCAATGTCTCTTTAACAGAGCTTTGCAATTGAGTGTCCTCAGTAAGGGTGATGCCATAGTCTTCAATCCCTGCTGGGGCTTATCCTCGTCCAGGCTTTACCATTTTTGTCCCTCTCTCTCACTCCTTGATTTTCCCAATCAGGGCACAGCTGGGGCCTTCTGTCCTAACTGGGGCTTCCCTGATCAGGTGTTTCTCCTATTTATCTGGTGCATAAGGTCAGCTTAAGCAGGAGTGTCATACACATGGCCTACAACATTCCTGAATGCAGCCCAAACCAGATTCGGTGAATCTTTAACAAATATTTATTTGTTTAATACGTAACAGTATTTAACAAAATAAATAAAAATATAATGCTAATATGTGTTTTTTTTTTCAGTCAATACACACCCACAAGGAGTCTAATGTATGGTTCAGCAGCCCCATAACTAATTGAGTTTGACACCACTGAGCTTGAGTACATCAGATTATCAAACTCAACATGCCCAAACAGACCTCATTATCTTTCCCCCCAAACCCATCAATTACTGTTGAGGGTACCACCATCCCTCCAGCCACACAGGTTTGCAACCACTCACTGTTACATCCAATCAAATGCCAGATCTTATTGCTGCTATTTTCTAAACGCCTCTCCCACTCACACAACCACCACCCTAGTTTGGGGCTTTATCACCTTTCATCTAAACTATTATAATAGCCTCCTTTTTGGTGTCCCTGTCTCAAGCACCTTCCTTTCCCATCCATCCATCACCAAAATCTCATTTGGAACAGGTGGAGGGACGCCTGCCCCCCACACCTTCTCTTTGTCACTCCCCCTCTGGCTACTTAGGGCCTTTTAGATCAGCAGCCAAAAAGAGTGACATCACTGTTCAAACTGACTGGACTGATGTGGGACTCATCATCTCTAAACCTTCTGGTGAAAGAGAGGACCACTAGGCTTCACTATAACCCCTGCCAGTACGCCGTCCAGACTCCTACCCCGGGATCAAACCAGTTGATACAACTTATAAAGTTACGGACGTGGTCATCTACCCTGCAGCTAAAACACTCTTATGTATCCACCCAATTAAAACAGAAGTCCTTTAAGATCAGGGACCCTCTTGATATTTCTATATATATCCTCATTGTTAAACATAGTGCTTGGCTCACACTAAGTGCTTAATAAATGTTTTTCATCCATCCATCTACAAAGCTGCCAAAGTGATTTTCCTGAAGCACAGGCCAGATCATGCCAGGGCCTATTCCACAGACTCCGCTGGCTCCCCACGTGAGCCTTAGGATCAAATATAAACTCCCCTGTTTGTCATCTGAAACTTTTCAGAGCCTGGCCTCTCTCTACCGGCCCGCTGGCAGTTACGGCACGTGACGCTCCCTTTACCCATCCCCACGCCTCAGCCCTTCACATCTGCCCCTTGGGATGCCTGGTTCCCTTCAAGGCAGATAAAGCACTGCCCTTTTCAAGAAGCTCTGACTGGTCCTCTTGGCTGCTAAGGCTCCTATGGCCAAAACCACTTTTTTCCACTTTGAGATTCTGCACGAACACCTGTGTCGATGTTGTCTCCCCAGTAAGAAGTAACCTCCTTGAGAGCAGGGACTGATCCACTTCGGTCTTTTATCTCTAGCACTTATCACTGTACCTTATACATACTAAGTGCTTAATCAATAATTAGATTATTTGGACTGTCTAGGTCAGTATCCTGCTTTAAAATCCTGTCTCTGTTACATCATTCTAGGAAGTTTAGTTATGGGTTTCAAAAAGACCTCGTGAGGCGTCTCCTCTTAAAAGGCAGACCTTTGGTCTACAACTCCAACAAGTAATATGTCCTTTTCTTATGGCCTGCTGGATTTGGTGGAAGCTGCAAAGAAAGGAGAACTGTCCAAAGGGGGAATCAGCTGCCTTCTCAGAGGTCCCCTTGGAGAGGCTAGAACATCAACTGTCAAGTATGTTTTAGTAGGAGCTCCTTTCAGGTTCAGGTTGGACTAGATTCCCGCTTAAAACCAATAATCTCTATTATTTTGGCTAAGTGGAAAATACCACATTATTGGCAGAATACTTTGAGATGCACCCTATACCATCTATATGTAGACCTTTAAATACTAGCCAATTACAATCCATAACTCCCTCTCCTGGATTCTAACTGTCCTTACGGGCCTAGCTCTTATCTCAACTCCTCCACGAACCTTTCCCTGACAATGTCCATCCATTATTTTTGAGTCTAGACAACTCGAAACGCCTGAAGGGAATGTCTAATCTGCCCAGTTAGAGGTTTTATTATTGTTTAGTCTTTTTTTCAGCTGTGCTTGACTCTGCGTGACCCCATCTGAGGTTTTCTTGGCAGAAATACTGCAGTGGTTTGTCATTTCCTTCTCCAGCTCATTTTACAGATGAGGAAACTGAGGCAAACAGAGGTTAAATGACTCGCCCAGGGTCACACAGCTAGTAAATGTCTGAGGCTGGATTTGAACTCAGGAAAACCAGTCTTTCTGACTCCAGGCCTGGTGCTCTATGCACTATGGTGGCCCCTTGCCGCCCAGTCAGAGCTTCCGATCCTTAAGAGCAGATACTTTGTAGCTTCCACAGCTTCTCCGGAGTCACCTTTCAAACTGCAGGTGCTTGACAGATACTTGTTACTTGATCCCAGACACAGAAGGCCTGGACTTTGAATTCTCTTGTCAATGGGAGTAGATTTCTTCCCATCTATGATCTACCCTTCCCTCATCATCCGTGGTCAACAAGAGTAATCGTTTCCAAGAGGGCTGGATGGCACTAGGGTGCGACACAGAAAAAGGTTCCAGGAGTTACTCGAGGGCAGGAGCTATGGTCTCCTAGAGCGCCAAGCCCTAGGTAAAAGCTGCTGTGCAGTCACTGCTGGTGAGACCTCTGGGATGAAGGGGGCACCCCAGAGCAAAGTTGGGGGGAAGGAGTACAGAGCAATCTGTCGAGGCAGCCATCCACAGCCAAAGCTGGGAAATGGAAATCTAAGGTTAAAAAAAAACCAAGAAAACAAAGAAAAACAGCACAAAGAAATGAACAGAAGCATGGGGGCAGAGTGTCGGTGACAACCACATTTTAACCCACGATGCCCTAAATCTAAAGAACATGGCTGAAATAGCGTCATGACGAGCAAAGCGACTGCACGGAGTCTGCGTGCGGTAAACATGTCTGGAGGATGTCAAAAAATTCCCAGCATGACAGGAGGCAGCATCCTTAATCAATCAAATTCGAATCCAATCAACTCAATCCAACCCTAATTAAGGATGGGCAGCCTTTGTTGTTTCCAGATCTCTTTAGGTCACATTTGTTTCCAAAATCACTACATTTTACAGATTTGGGAGTTCTCCCCTAAGCGAGGTCCAGGACTAAAAGCAGAAATAGGACAGGAGCAGTCTTACGAAAGGTCAGAACAAGAGCTGGATTATGACGACCCATAATTCATCTGTATCACACGTTCACTATCTCAAGTTACACCTCAACCATTTTTTAACTGGCGAATTCTCATGAGGATTTTTATCTTATGTGAGGTGGGAGAACAAGGTGGGCAGAAAAGCTGAGATCTGCAGTGAGAGGCCACAGAACGACCAAGGGGGCAGAGCTCTCTGCAGCAGGTGCTCCACAAGGATCGGAAAACCCTTCCACCTGAGTCCTCATCAAGGACTTACCAAGCCCAGGTTAGCACAGGGAGACAGACGAGAAGATCTTTGGACACTGGGACCCGGGCAGGAAAAGGTTCCAGATGTGCCACAGGGGCCCGACCTTGTGGGGGGTGTAGGAAGCGATGCCACGTGGCTGCTCACCACCAATGCTGGCTCACATGTCCAATTTAGGCAGGACAGGAGACCTGTGGCTGGGCCGGCAGCCCAGGAAAGGAGCAGCAGCATAAGCTGTGTAGTGTGGAAGGAGCCATTATGATGACAAGGACTTTCAAGACACAAATACAGAAAAAAATGACTCCAAAGCGTTTAAGTAAAGTCTCAAAGAAAAACACAGATTTAGCACAAGTTCCTGAAAGAGATGAAGCAAGAGTTAAAAATATAAAGAACATTAAAAAGATTTCATAAATGAAATAAGTGAACTAGAGGAAAAAACTGAAAACGAAATAAGGGAACTGTGGGAAAGTTGGAGAAGAAATGAAGAGTTATGGAAGGAAAAGCTAGAAAGAGAATTAACAGCTTGGCATAAAACTTTACCCATGCAGAAGACTCCTTGAAAAGTAGCATGGACCAGGGGCAGCTAGGTGGCGTAGTGGATAGAGCACCAGCCCTTAAGTCAGGAGGACCCGAGTTCAAATCCAGCCTCAGGCCAAACACTTGACACTTACTAGTGTGACCCTGGGCAAGTCACTTAACCCCAACTGCCTAAAAAGGAAAAAAAAAGAAAAAAGAAAAGTAGCATGGACCAATTAGAAGTCAATGACTCCATGAAATATGAAGAAACATTAAAAGAAAGTCAAAAGACTGAGGAAAAAAAAAGTGCAAGGTATCATATCAAAAAAAAAACAAAAACAAACTGACCTAGAAAGGAGTCAGGAAGACCTAAATTCAAATCTGTCCTCAAACACTATTTCCCTCAGTTTCCTCATCTATAAAACAGGATAGAGAAGGGAATAACAAACCACTCCAGTATCTTTGCTAAGAAAACTCCAAATGGGGTCAAGAACAGTTGGACACAACTGAAAAACAACAACTGCCCAACTCCAGGCCTAGCACTCTATTTATTTTGACACGGAGCTGCTCTAGATCAGAGTGAAAGAATCCACCAGTCATCTTCTGAAAGAAACCTCAACATGAAAACTCCCATGAACATGATAGCTGAACCCAGAGCTTCCAAGTCAAAGAAAAACATATAGCAAGGAACTAAAAAATAAGACTTGAAGCACTGGGGAGCCATGTCAGCATCAAGATGTAGCAGCCACCGCTAGAATGGAGTAAGAGAGCTTAAAATACAATTCTTCACAAGGCAAAGGATACCGGTGTACAACCAAGAGTAACTTACCCAGCAAAACTGAATATAATCCTACATAAGTGAAAATAAAAATAGACCTTTAATGAAATAAGAGGACTTTGTAAGCATTCCTCATAAAGACCAGAGCTACAAAGAAATTTTGAAATACAAACTCAGGAGGCGAGAGAAACACAAAAAGGTAAGTACCAATGAGTAATGAAAAGAGACTAAAAAAAAGAAATGCTATGTATTCATTTGTTATCTAACTAGTATAGTGTCCAATTCATAGATTCCAGTCAAATCTTTCTCCCTGAAACATGCTCTTCTTCTTAAGTAATTCTATACTGGCATTAATATTTTTTTCCTTAGTTCTATCCAGTGCTTCTTAAACTCTAGAATGGAGACCCAAAGTTTAAGAAGTGCTGAAGGAGCCGAGAGTGAAAAGTTTAAGAAGCCCTGCAATGGACTAACTCAATGTATTATGTCTCTTAGCAATATCCATGGCTTCAATTTGATGTGATGAATACCAAATCTATTATCTCCATACACTCTTCAAAGCCCAACTCAAATGTTACTGCCTTATGGAGTTTTTTTTTTCTGATTCTCCTCTTTCTGCATTCCAGCCAACCTGGACTAATGGCTCCTCCCTGAGGTAGCATCACAGTGGAAAGGACAATGAACTTGGAAGCAAATTGACTGGTTTTACACACCGCTTTACTTAGCACTTGTGTGACTGTGGGTAATTCAATTCCTCAAACATTTAATGCCTACTAAATGCAGTTAGATAGTGTATGAGATAGAGAGCCCCAGATCTGGAGTCAGGAAAACTGGAGTTCAAACCTCACCTCAGATACCTGTTAGTTGTGTGATTTTAGGCAAGTCATTTAACCTCTGCCTCAGTATTCCCATTATGTAAAATGGAGATGATAATAATAGTATCTACCTCCCAGGATTACGAGGATCCAATAAGAGAGTATCTGTCAAGTGCTCTACATAGATGTTAGTGATGATGATGATAATGATGTTAACATAAGGCTCTATGCTAGGCACTGGAGATATTAAACCAAAAATGAAAGAGACCTTACCCTCAAGGAGCCGCCTTTCCACTGGGGGAAGAGGGCACATACACAGGTAAGCAAGGCAAACACAAAACTGAAGAAAGTAATGGGGGAAATCGGTAAAGGCTTCATGGAGGAGCTAGCATCTGAGTGGGTCCTTTAAGGAAGAAAACGATTCTGGGAGATGAAGAGAGCTTGCGTGCCAGGCTTGGTGAATGGCCCCAATGGACAATTTAAGTTGGCAGAAAATCTAATGTTCATTTGATGGAATGGCTGGTTATCAATCTGGTTTGATTTAAATATAAGAATGTGTTAACAGGAAGAGTGTAAAATATGGTCAAAATGTCAGGTGGGAGCCAGCCTGTGGAAGGCCTTAATTGCCAGGCTAAGAAGCTTTTATTTTATCCTATAAGCAATGGAGAACCACTGGAGGTTTTGAGTCACGTCAACAAGCACCCTGACTCCAGATCCAGCGCTCTCCAAACAGGCTACGCCTCTCCACCAAGCCTTTATTAAGCACCTACTTACAAGGTGAAAGGCATAGCGCCGGTACGAGCTGTTCCACGTGAGGAACCGCTAAGTCGGTCTAGGAGATGCCCAAAGTCTCTGCGGATGGGCACGTTCCTCGGACAGCGGGGCAGAGTGGGCCGGGATGACGTCGGAGCGCCGAGGGGCCGCCTACCCCGGGCTGAAAGCACGGGCTCTGGGGGCAGCGTCCATCCCAGCGTGGGCGGGGCGAGCCTCGCGCTCTGCAGAAGCACAGCTGGCCCCCCCGACCCCCCAACCTGTCGGGGCCGCGGCCCTCGAAGGGCCTGGTCTGCCTCCTCCGTAAAGGAGAAAGCTGGGCTGACAAGGTGACCTCCCAGGCGCTTCTTCCTCTGGGCCTCAGTTTCCACATCTGTAAAAGGGGATGGGATGGGGGTGCTCTAAATGGCTTCCGAGGTGCCCTAGTCTACCCCGGCCTCTGAAGCTTACAAATTGGATGACTGTGGGCCTCAGTTTCCCCTTCAGTAACATGGGGGGAGAGGGCCTGGGACGAGGTATAGCGCTCGTAAACCGTATCCGACCAACCCCGCAACGCCGCGCCCTCCCCGCCCCAGGCCCCGCCCGGGATACGTACGGCATCTCGCACTACCGGAACCGGAATGGCTTCCACCTCCTCCGAGGCGCTCCCGCTCCGCCCCACGCTGGGGCGCTGTTCCGCGAATCCCCGCTGGCCGGAAACTGGGGCCTCTCCGCGAGGGCCAGGCGCACGCGCATGCGCATGCGGCCCCCTACGTCTCCGACGTTAAAGCCGCCTGCGCGAGCCCACGCTTGTGCCGCCACACCCCGCCCACCGCCCTCTCGCCACTTCCGACTTCCGGTGGCGGTCGTTGCCAGGGTAACGAGAAGACGGCGAAGGTGTTCAGGATCCGGGACCGAGGGGGAAGCTCGAGACCCTGAAGTGAAGAGGGTCGGCGGCGGCGCCTTTGCCTCGTTCGTGACCCAGAGCTAGGTAAGAAGCCGGCCACGGCGCCCGCCGCTCGCCCTGCTTCGGGGTCCTCCTCGGGGGCTTCTTCGGCGTGAGGGAGGGGCCGGCTGGGAGGCCCCCAGGGGGAGGGGTTCGGGGAGGGCCCCCCAAGAGTGACCCTGATGACCCCACCTGCGGCGGGGACCTCCGGCCCCTGGGGCCGCCGGGATGGGGGCTGCAAACTCCCCCCCCCTTACACAGACACACGTCCATCACCTGGCTCGGATCCAGCGCCTGCTGTGTGCGGGCCTACTGTGTGCGGGCCGGACCCGGCCTGCCTGGGGTGTCCTGGTGGCCAGAGCCCCGGGGATGCTCGGCAGCGTCACTGAGCATCGTCGTCGTGATCCTCGGCGTTACTGTTACTGTTTTATCGTTATTGTACAGAAGTAGAGCTCCCTCCTCACTCATGGGGGAAGAGGGGACAGGGCCTGGGCCTGCCGGGGGTGGCCTGGAACCAGATCTCCCCGGG
>NW_020949602.1:10573201-10677132 GCF_900497805.2 Vombatus ursinus
GGGGGTGGCCAGGAGCCAGATCTCCCGGGATCCTCATCCGCATCACTTATTAATATTATTATTATTAAGCCTGGGTCTGGTCTAGGCCAGTACCTTTCCCTGTACGGAAAGACCTCACTGATAACATGCCTTTTTATTGCTGGTTTCATCATCATATTATTCCCATGAGGTCATTGAAGGAAGGCACTTTACACACCTGAAGAGATGGGGGTGGGACTTCACAGGAAAGAGGCGTGTGCTGGTTAATCAATCATCTTCATGATTGTTGTCATGGTGAGGATGCCTGCGAAGGAGGAAGCCGATGGCCCTGGACTTCCCTGGTCCAGGGCCTGGTCTGCGGTGAGGACGCCCCCTCCCTGCAGTCTGGAGGGTAATTCCTGGGTCATGTCAGCCTGCATCAGCCTCACCTGAAGCCACCCTGTACACGCTTCTGTCATGTTGATGATGATGCCAAGATAAGAGATGTCTCCCGCAAAGTGATACGTGAATGTGCTGGTCACTAGTCATGTCACTGGCATCTTCTGGCTGCTCTGCCCAGTCAGGGCAGGTGCTGTGTTGCTGTCCCACGGGGGCTTTTGCTAAAGACTCAGCTTCTCTCTCATTGGTCCCCAGCGTACCCTTGGCTCCTGAGCCGCTGCTGCCACCCCTGCCAGTCCTTCATCTTACAGCCCTCTGGGTCCTGGTCTCCAGCTGCAATGAAGGAAGGTTTCCCATCTTCTAGGCAGGATTTTAAATTTAATTTAAAGGTTCACTTCTAGTGTTTGCTGGTTTGCCTGGCTTCCTTCTGCAAGAAGCCTTTCCTCCTCCCCCTTCATGCTCTCTGTTAATCTCTAATTTATCCTGTACCTCTTATTTGTACATAGTTGTTTAGATGTTGTCTCTTCCATTAGACCGGGAGCTCCTTGAGGACAGGGACTGTTTTTTGCCTTTCTTTGTATCCTCAGCACTTAGCACATAGGAGACCACTCTTTCTCTCCTCTTTATCTCATATCACAGCCTTATACCACGAATTGCTCCCTTATCCCTGGCTCACATGAAGAGGTAGCCCTTCTCCTTTCCAAGGCAAAACCCTCTTCCAGCACAAGTGATTGCATCCCTTCCCTTGCCCCCAAGAAGATTACCTCTGCTATCATCCCAATCCAGTAAACATGTATTAAGCACCTACTGTGTGCTAGGCACTGTGCTAAGTGCTGGGGATACAATTAATAAAAAGAAAGACAGCCCTTGCCTTCAAGGAATTTACAATCTAATCTCTCCCTTGTCTTGGATCTCATCCTGTCAGCTGACTACTTCCCTTCTACAAATATTGACATGTCCCCCATCCTCGAACCGCCCCCCCCTTGACGATTCCATCCCCTATCTCCCTGTAGCTCTTCTGTCCTTTGTACTGACCTTAAGAAGACGCTGCCTTTGCTCTCTCTCCTCTCACTGCCTTCCTAACCACTTAAAATCTGGCTTCCAGCCTCATCATTCAGCCAGCGCTGCTCTCTCCAAAGTTAGCAGTGATCTCTTAACTGTCAGATCCGATAACCTTCTCTGAGTCCTCGTCCTTGACCTTTCCACACTGACACTGTGGATTGCCCTCTTCTCGACACTCCACCTCGGGGCTCCAGACCTTTCCTCTGGCTGTCCCCCATGCCTGGAATGCTTTCCCTCCTCACCTTCACCTCTTGGCATCCCAGCTAAAATCCCACCTTTCTTACCCCTCTGGTGCCTTCCTTCCCGTGGTTATTTCCTGTCTGGCCCATCTTGAGCTTTTTTGCACATCGTTGTTTGCATGCTGTCTCCCCCATCAGACTGTGAACTCCTGGAGGGGCGGGGACTGTCCTTTGGTTTTCTTTACATCTCTAGCACTTAGCTCAGTACCTGACACATAGTAGGTGCTTAATAAAGGCTTATTGACTGACTGACTACTGGAGACATGGGTCCCTCAAGAAAAGGCTGTTTTCAAAAACAGTTGGGGGTGGCAGGGAGGAAGGATGGATTGAGAGGCCTTTCTTTGACAGGAAGACGGGACTCCTAGATCTCATGGTTTTCTGCTGGGAGAGATCTGAGGGGTCATGCTGTGCTCCTCCTTCCCCACCTCCTCCCATTTAACAGAGCACGGGCTGGAGACACTGCCTTTGAATTCAGGCTTGGGGATCTGTTCCACTAACCCCCCTGGCTGCCGTCATGGAGCATTGCACGTTGGCTGTCCTGTCTCTTATTGTAGGGATTCCTTTCGTGTGTGGGTTGGACCAGGGACCTCTCAGGTCCCTTCCCCTTCTCCAGTTCTGTGATTCTGGAGCGTTTCCTCAGCAATGGCTTCAGTGCCCAAGTCTGCCTTCCCTTCCTAGGGCGGGAGGAGGCAAGTCGAGTCAGGCAGTGAGTAAACATTTCTTAAGTGCCTGCTGTTGCCAGGTTCTGTGCCGAGTGCTGGGCATATAAAGAGGCAGAGCATGGCCCCTGCTCTCAAGGAGCTCCCAGTCCTGTGGGGGAGATGTCACGAACACAGTGACATACAAGCACCAGGGATGCAAATAGGATAAATTGGAGCGAATCGCCAGAGGAAAGACACTACCCGAGTGAAACAAGCTACATCTCTTGTAAAAATTACTTGTTGGGAAATGAACATTTGTTTTCTCTCTCCTTCTTGCTATTAATGGTTTCTTGTCACCATTTATAAGCCTCTGTGTTTAAAGCACTGATTCTTAATTATAGTGAACCCAATTTGCAGTAGCCAGACTGTGACACCACATCCCTATGGGGTCCTTCTCAATCTGGTGTAATAGGAAAGTGTCAGCCATGCCGGCTGTGTATTATAAATAGGGCACTTCATCCATGAGAAGTGATGATTATCTTTCTTTCCCAAGTGTGAAAGACCTATATGCTTCAGGAAGGGGCAGATCATTTAGGCCCCCGAGGAAAGATCCAATGAGTCCTGAAGGGGACCCAAGTCCTTGTGTCGCCTTGTTGTTGAACTTGAAATATCCAGTTTATTAGGGTGAATATATTTTCAGAAGTCCACGCTAAGTAAAATAATGTTGGGAGCTGTTAGAGCAACGGCAGGATTGAATGTCCCTCGGTGATGGCCTTCCTGAAAGCCTTCATCAGGAATGATGAAGAGGGAAACCACCTCCAAAGTAGACTAGCCTTTTACTACAAATAATAACATTTTGAATTTCTATAGCATCTCTCCTGGTAGCAGCTCAAAACCTTTCACACATCTTGTTTTAGCCTCTTCTCAAAGGACAAATATTTTAATGCCCATTTTATAGATGAGGAAACAGCATTGAGAGATTTTCTTAAGAGCCCGGCCCCACTCATTTACCAGATGAGGAAGCCAGCCTAGAGAGGTTGAGTCCTTTTCTAAGGTCACATAGGTTGTGAGTAGCAAAGCTGGAATGTGAACTGAGCTTCGCCATGGGCCTAAGCCCCAAGTGCAAGGGTCTCACCATCACCCGCTTCTAGCTTGCCGTCTAAAGCAGGGCTCTTGCTCCGTCGGCCTGGGCAGTTTCCACGACTGCTGTGCTTTTGTTTGGGATCAATACATTTTTCAGTGAGAAGCAAACATATTGGCTGGAAGATAACTGAATGCCTGGCTAACTCTGTAACCTTTTTCCAGCCTTTCAGTGGGCACCCATTTTACAGATTTGAAATTTCTATACATTATCTGCATTTAGTTATCTTCATCTAAGTCTTTCCCTATTTCTCTGCAGGCCACATTTATAACTCTTTATGGCAGTCTTACTCGATTCACCCACATTTCTTTTTTTTTTTAATTAATTTATTTTGATTTATCAATAATCACTTCCATATGCTTTTGAGTTTAAAATTTTTCTCCCCCATCCTCTCCACCACCCTCCCCAAGATGGCGCACAATCTGATATAGGCTATACATTTACATTCATATTAAACATATTTTCACATTAGTGATGTTGTAAGTAGAAATTAAAACCAATAGGAGGAATCATCAGAAAGAGGAAACAAAATTCAACAAAAGAGAAAAAAAATAACAATTCAGCTTCCATAGTTCTTTCTTTGGATGTGGATAGCATTTTCTATCCAAGGCCCCTGGAGATGTCTTAGATCCTTGTATTGCCAGGAAGGATTAAGTTTATCAATATTAGTCATCACACAGTGTGGCTGTTATTATGTACAACGTTCTTCTGGTTCTGCTCACTTCACTCAGCATCAGACCATACAAGTCTTTCCAGGTTTTTGTGAAGTCAGCCTGTTCATCATTTCTTATAGCACAATAGAATTCCATCACATTCATATACCACAACTTGCTCAGCCGTTCCCCAATTGATGGGGCATCCTCTCAATTTCCAGTTCTTTGCCACACCCACATTTCTTAAGCACTGTCTCCTACACTGTGCTAGGTCCTCAGGACCTCCTCAGGGGAGACAGCATGTCCTCCCACGTGTGACAGTGTATAAAATACAACACAAGTTAGATGGGAAGGAGAAGAGACGGGCATCGGGTACCCTTGGGGAAGGTGTAGTGTAGGCAGCGGCATTGGAACCGAGCTGCGAAGGAAACCAAGTTCTCCAAAGCACAAGGTGAAGGGGGAGTGCATTCCAGGCAGGGGGGCCAGCCTGGATAAAGACAAGGTGGCTGCAGATGGAGCATTATGTGTGAGGAACAGAGAGGGTCAGTTTGTCTGGACCTTAGCGTATGTGAAGAGGGATCCAGACAGTGAGCAAAGTGCTGAGGATAGAAATAGAAGCCGGCGTGACTTTGGGACTTCACCTCTGCAATGTCTCTCAAATCTGCTCCCTTCTCTCCTCTGACTCTGCCCCCACCCTGGTGCAGACCCTTATCACCTCATGCTTGAACTATTACAACAGCTGCTGGGCTGGGGGTCTGCCTACCTCGGGTCTCCCCCTCCCCACCACCTCCAGTCTGTCCTCCATTCAGCCACTAAAGTGACCATGTCACCCCCTACCTCAGAGCTCTCCGTCACCCGCCCCCTGCTACCTCTCCAGTCTTCTTACACTTTACTCCCCTAGGCATACTCTTTGATCCAGTGCCGCTGGCTTCCTGGTTATCCCTAGGATAAGACACTTCATTCTCAGCTCCGGGCATTTTCTGTGGTTGTGCGCCGTGCCAGAAAGCCCTCCCTTTTCTGCTGTGATGACAGACCTCCCCTTTAAGGCCCAGATAAAATCTCCCCCCTCTGCCAGAAGCCTCCCCCTAGCTCTTCCCAATTCCAGGGCCTTTCTTCAGGTGGCTGTTTCCTTCTTACCCTGTGGATAGCTTGCTTCCACCATTCAATAGTGAGCACCCTGAGGGCACGCATTGCCTTTTGTCTCTTTGTCTCCGTCTCCCTTAGCCTGGTGCCTGGCACAGAGTAGGTGGGCACTTAATAAACTTTTATTGACTGACTGAGTAGACATGCTAAACCCACGGCTGTCAATCTTGAATCCCGGGGCCAAGGCAGTATAAGACTTTGGAAGCTCGAATGTTAGCATTTGGAGCCGAAAAGTTCAAGGGCATTCAAGGTTTTAGGGGGAGGTGGTGAAGATAGTGACCTGAGTAGAGGAAGTAAGCAGCTTGTGCTGAAACTTAAGGGTCACAAGGAGTCAGAAGTTGTTGGGTTGGGCATGACACCGTCCTCGACTCTGGCTGGAGGGAAGGAGGCCAGGTAGGAGGCTCCTGCAGCATCCCAGGGAAGGGGAGAGGCGGGTCTGAACTAGCCTGTGACCTGTTAGTGTCGAGGAGACACGTGGGTGATGAAAGGAGAGATTCCAGGGTCACTCAGAGGTTGTGAACCCGGGCCCTTGGAAGAAGGGGGATGTGACCCTTGATAGAAATTGGGAAGTATATGGCAGGGGTCGGCAAAGGGCAGGGTAGTAGATTTTATAGGCTTTGTAGGCCAAGAGACAAAAGTGAGGCTATTATATTGATACTTAGATAACGGTGTAGAAAACTCATTTTCACAAAGTTTAATGACAAAATTAAAAATATAATAATAATAAAGTACGGGTTTTTTTTTTGTATTATAGGTCTGTTAATGAGAAGAATGGAATTCTTTTTGGGGGAATAACATTTTGCTTAATTGGGGTTCAAACTGAATGTTTCCTGTCACAAAAATCAGTTGCAAGTGTTCATCTATTATATTGATGTGTAATGAGATTTTCCATATTTCATCTTTGAAAATGGCTTTTCACACAGATAAATACCGTCAAATACTGATAACAGTCCATAAGCATATGATTTTAATTGAGCCAAAAAACTAATAATGTTAAATGAACTTATTTTGTCCGGACACATTTCTTCAGCTGTTGGAACCAGACTCAATTTAATTAACGCACCAGCAGTAAACAGCTTTCCTTGCTTGAGTAACAGATGAGCCATTCGGAATCTTACTTGGTCTGAGCTTCATTTCCATTTTTTTATTTTTGTTAAATTCTGCTGTGATAAGATAATCTCTTTTAAAATTTCGAATTGTTGTGTTGTCTGCTTTCCTGTGTATCTGGGAATATTGGGATGAATGCTTTCCCTGGTAATGTTGATGTATATTGTATTCTTTTGGCACCCCTCTACTGTCGTTGCATAATAAACACGATGCTATCTAATTCAATAATAAAATAGGCCACACTCCGCTGAGTCCTAAAAGCACAACCGTGGAAGTCTCCTTTTGTTTTCTTGGGTTGACATGATGGGTGTGCTCTGGTAATGATAACATAAAATCGCATGGCGCTAACAACGCTGTTGAGTTCTAATTGCCTCCCTGCGATTGGCAGTGCGCCTGAGCAGCAGCAGTAGGACGCAGTGAGCGCCACGCACCATCTCTGCGGCCCCTCACCTCTGCCTTTGTGTCAGAAAAGTCGCGGAGACAGCGCATGAACAGTACAACTTTACTGAAAGAATACAGACATATGAATTTCACATCATTTTCATTTCATTACAGATTATTCACTTGATTTTTTTCAACTATTTAAAAATGTAAAAGCCATTCTTAGCTCATGGACAGGAGGATATATTTGGCCCATGGTATGCTGACCTCGTTGCATTCATGTTCCAGTCTGCCTGGCCATTTCCCTGCCTTTAGACTTTTCGGCCTTGTTTAGTTTTTTCACTACTAAGTATAGTGAACCTATAAATATTTTAATACAAAAGGGTCTTTCTCCTTTTTGATTGTTTATTTCCTTGAGAAATATTCTCAGTGGCACGGTTAGCAAGTCAAAGGGTATATGACCTGAGTTTTTTTTGTTTTGTTTTGTTTTTGGCTAGGCAGTGGGGTTAAGTGACCTGCCCAGGGTCACACAGCTGGTAAGTGTTAAGTGTCTGAGGCTGGATTTGAACTCAGTTCCTCCTGACTTCAGGGATGGAACTGTATCCTCTGTGCCACCTAGCTGCCCCAGGACCTGAGTTTTTGAAAAAGAAAAGACTTCTGCCTTGAGTTGCTTCATGTATATGTTATAACATTGGCGATCTTCCGTTCTCTCAAGGACATAATTTAAGATCTAGCATTCTTGATGAAATTGTTTAACTATCTTCATTTTCAATTTGAAAATGTGCTTTTTTAGGGGCAGCTAGGTGGCACAGTGGATAGAGCACCGGTCCTTGAGTCAGGAGGACCTGAGTTCAAATCCAGCCTCAGACACTTGACACTTACTAGCTGTGTTACCCTAGACAGGTCACTTAACCCCATTGCCTAGTTTTAAAAAAAAAAATGTGCTTTTAAAAAAAATATCACGAATTTCTCATTTGTTTCCATGTTTAATTGACACTGTTCTGTCTTAAAATTTATCAATGAAGTTTTGAGCAAAGCATGACAATTTTTGTGTCACTCTAAAATACTCTTTTTTGCAAACATTTTAGTGGGTAACATGTTGAATATATTCCTTTTGTACAGTGTAGCAATTAAAAATAACCTAGAGAAATTCTGGAATGATATAAATGAGTTGGTACACAGTGTTGCACTTAGTAAGTTGCTATTCTTAAATATTGAGAATTTCTTCAGGACTTTGTTTCTCAATCAGTGATTATTACATGAAGAGAAACACCAGCCAAGGGGGTTAGTTTAGTCCCTGCCATTCCTATTGTGCACAGCGTTTTTTGTATGTGAATGTGTTTAACTATACATAGATAGGTAAATGTACTTTGGGGGTTTTTTCCTCTGACTTGAGAAGCAAGATGGATGTTATCTTTAGTTTCGTAAGGAATCCAAACATGAGCATCTTTGCATTTTTTGTAGAATGGCCAGCAGCCCAGGAGGTCACGCATCTGTCTCCAGTCAGAAATCGACACTTTGGGAATGTTCTCGACCGAAGAAATTACAGGTCACTGAAGAGGAGTTGTTTTACATGAATTGTAGAGCTGCCTATCTAACTGTTTTTAAAAGCAGTTTAGAAAGTATTATGTCAAGAGATCAACTTTGCCTAGGTAAATACTCTTTTAATTTTCAGCATGTGTGTTAATTTTTACTTGTAAATTGAGAAAAGCAAAAAGATAAGATGTCATATTTCAATCCTAAACTGTTTTCATTGCTTAATAAAGCTTGGCTAATAAAATCATACTCTTTTTAGATGACCACATGCTATAAAATAAAGCTCCAAAATTATAAAATAAAAAATCAAGCAAATGCCATGTTGTAGAAGCTTAAAATTTTTGTTTTATTTTGAATATATTTCAAGCTATCATTATCTAGGGATTAGTGCTTTATAATGATATAGTTAGGAACTTGTACATTCTAAGTAAGTTTGAATTTCACCAATTTGAGGGAATGAATGAAAAAGAATTGATGAGACCTTACTATATGACACTTAGCAGTGTGCTGAGTACTGGGGCTACATACAGACCCAGAAGGAGAAGCCTGCCACCCAAATAAGAGAGTGATCTCCAGGGAAATGAATTCAGTCCAGCAAGTCACTGGCATAGTGATTTGATGTATAGGGCAGTCAGATGACACACCTTAACAGAAGCAGTGGTACTGTTGATTTGATTGCTGTGTCTAGAAAAAGGAGGAAAGATAGGCTGCACTTCTCAGCAGGCAGATGATAAGGTGGCTTAGGTAGACAGCCAGATAGAAGGTGAAGGTGAGGGATGGTCTAGCCTGGGGCCTGAGACCAGCTGGATAGAGTGGGCTGATTCAGTTTGTACTCTCTCAGCCACCAGTTAAGGTGTCTGGGCTCTAGAGCAGGAGTTCCAAAGATGGGTGAATTGATTTTCCTAAGTACTGGGAATGCAGTGCAGAAGGTGGTGGTCCAGGTGGGAAGAAGCAGGTCAGTAAGAGCAGGTAAATAGTAAGATGGCTTAGCTGGGTGAGTGGGTAGGAAATCTGTGCAGAGTCTGGGGCCAGCATTCGTAGAGGATGAGGTAAATTCGCAACTACGTTGTCACAGTCAAGATGGCTGAGGCCCAGGGTGGGAAGGATGAAGGCAAAGAGAATGTTTGAATTATGTTACTGGGTACATATTTGAAGGTGGGGAAAGAGAGAGCGGAATGAAAAGACAAGAAGGAAAGGAAAAAAGAAAGAAAAATTTATTTTCGTTGTGTTGTCGCCCCTTATCACAAGTCCCCTGAGGACTGGTCCTAGGAAGTCTTAGAACATGGTCAGCCCCATCTATGTGAAAAAGAAAAAAAGGCTTAGTTATCTTAGTGTATGGTGGTCAAGAACATTGTGACCATCAATAGGTAAGGCTTCAGATACTTTGGCCATTAAGACCAGAGATGAACGCAGTTACCAAGCTATTCTCTTCACTTAGTGAGTCGTTTCTTAAAGACAGAACTTTGGCATGCTGCTAGAGTTGAAGAAGGGAATTCTGTGCTCTCCTTCAAAGACTTCCATTTATGGGGCCACATGGGATGAATTCCTGAAGCAGTCCTTAAATGCCCACTATGTGCACATTGTTGGGGGATAGAAGAATGAAAAACATCACAGTCCCTGCCCTCAGAGAGCCGACCTTCAGTGCCGGGATCATGCCAAAGAGCCCACAGGAGCCAGGCCAGTCCCTCTGTCCTTGACGAGAAGATGGCCCGGGGGGCGATGATATGTGAAGAGCTGAGCAGTTATTACCAAGGAGGGAACCTCCAGGAAAGAAGGCGCTTTCAGGCGTGATGGCCGAGAGGAGCGTGAACCAGTGCTATCCATCGTGGTGCCCAGAAGGATCAGGGCCAGGCTTCCATGTCTGGGGCTCCTGTGCAGCCTGGCGCAGGCCCTCGTTACCTCCAGCCTGGACTGTCGTCCAATAATAGCTAGCATTTACGTAGCTTTTGGGTGTGCCAAGTGCTTTACAAATATTATCCTGTTTGATTCTAACAACACCCCTGGGAGGGAGGTGCTATTATTCCCATTTTACAGATGAGGAAACAGAGGCAAATAAAGATGAAGTGACTTGCCCAGGGTCACACAGCTGGTAAGTATCTGAATCAGGAATCGAATTCAGATCTTCCTGACTTCATTGCACCACCTTGTGCTCTTCTGATTACTCTCCCTGCCTCAGGTCTCTTTCCCCTTCTGATCCCTCCACTTACCTGCCAAAATGACTTTCTTTAAACATAAGTCTGACCATGCCACACTTAATGTGGGGCTCATGGATGGGGTATCATGGATTTAGAACTTTTAATCCTCTGGTAACTACATTTCAGTATAACTGATTTCCTTTGCAATCCTGTGTATTTCACTTTATGCATTTAAAAACATGATTCTGGGAAGGAGCCCATAAGCTTCCCCAGACTGATTGCCAAAGGGGTCTAGGGCAGGAAAAAAAGATGAAGACGCCTGGTCTAACCTCTCAAGCTCCTGGGATTCTGACTGGTCACGCTGAGGGTTAGCTCTCCCTCTCAGCTCGATGGCTTTTGCAGTTCTGATGAACATGCCAGCCACGCCTTTTATCCAAGCCATTGAGCAGGATGTCCTGTGGCCCATGGCTTAGTTTGGGATCTCAGGGGAACTCCGCCAGAGACCCACAGCCATCGCGCCTCCTTCTTGAGTTCTGCCACCCGGCCCATCCCAGATTCACTCTGTTAGATGGTCTTGTCCCACGAGAACACCGTGAGATGCTTTATCTGGAAACGGCATCCATCCCCTGACACACCGGTTTGGTCACCAGGTCAGAAACTGAAGTCAGAACAGCACGGTTCCTCCCTAAGGAAGCTTGGCGGCCTCTCGGGGCACAGTCTCCTCTTCCAGATGATCACTAACCGCCTCTCCCATGAGATACTGGAGAATTCTACCAGGAATTGAAGCTCCACTACGACTTTCCGAATTTTGTCATCTTCCCCTTTTTTAAATGAGGATGTCATTTCCTTGCTCGAGTCCTCCGGTGCCTCCCCAGCTCTCCGGGGTCTTTCATCTGTCGCCAGCATCTGCCAGTTCATCCGGGCCACGCTCATCAGGGCTCTCTGAGTGCTTTTTCACCATCTTCTTATCTTGGGTTTCACCTCCCTCATAGTGCCTTTTGTTCATCCTTTTCTGCCCATAGCAAAGGACACAGCGATAAAATACACATCCAGCGGCGGAGGCTTCTGTCCTCTCAGGCGTCTTTGTCTCCTGCCCTGTCTTGGAGCCTCATCTTCTACCCCATGTTATTTTAAGAACTCTTTCATCGGTAGCTTTCTATGGCCAGCTCCAGCTCATCTGGAGTTCTAGTATTCTGGCACTCTCATAGTCCTGGGCCATACCTTTGTACTCCTCAGGTTCTTGCTCTTGATTCTATCTCTGCACACGGGTTTTCTTCAGATCTGAAATCTGCTATGTTACTTGTGCATCCACATTGGTCTCTTCGGACAGCTCCTTTTTTTTACTTCCAGTATTATCTCTCTGTGTTTTCAGGATTTCATTCATGAGAGTTTCTTATCTCTCCTGGACTAACTTTTAAAGAATTTCAGTCAATAGTGTGCCACCCATCTCACTCTGAACCCTTTGAAATCTGTTCTCTCAAAATCAAGGATGCGTGTCAAACAACAAGGGAGTCACAGTTAACTTATCCACATTCAGCTGGACAAGCTTGGGCAGAGGGAAGGAGGAAACACGCAGGTGCTTGCGAGAGAGAGAGAACAATTTAATGAAGGTGGGCAGCCTCACCCACCATTTTATTTTCATTTGGTTTCAGTTCTCAAGTGCTTTTTATAGAATAAGCATCTTGCTGCCAAGCATGAGTCTAGAATCTTCTCTTTATCAGATCCACGGGCAGTCTATTCATTTCCTTTAGGCAAACTGAACCAAGATTCATTCTTAATTGGAATTCCTGTGGTTCCTGCCTGATCAGCTAGAAGATGCCTGCTGTGTGACTCCCCTTTGACTTCCTGCACTCCTCCCTTTTTTCCTAGGGAAGCAAGAAGAAATAGTTCTGTGCTGGTGTGATCCGCTTCTGACGCAAGGACACTTAGGTGTGAAGCTCTGTCAGAATGGTTTTGTCCCTAATCATTGCTTTTCCTGCCAGCTAAGTTTTAACTGTTTTTATTTTCTTCCATTTTAAAAGGAATCCTGATTCTTACCTCTTTCCTGATTAATAGCTTAGTGAAGTACTGTGGAGGGAAAGGACGTTTCGGTGTTTCCGTGGCACCCGTCTTAGATCCATCTGCTCCCCAATACCGATATTCTAAGTAGAATGAGACCCCAGCCCAGGGGTGGGGAACCTGCAGCCTTGAGGCCACATGTGACCTTCTAGATCCTTAAGCGTGGGCCTTTTGACTGAATCCAAGGTTCCCCACCCCTGCCCTAGCCCCTTTCTTGGTATAAGTATTCAAAGATACTGTACTTCATGTGTGATTGAAGGAATTTTTGAGAGTGGTGTTGAATAGACTGATCTTTACCCAGACGCTGCTTTTGGAAGCTAGCTTCCACGTAAGCTGTATCAGTAAGGCGCAGCTACTGCATTTCAAGCTTTGCTCTCTGTCTTTATCACAGACTAAGAGGGAGTGCTCACTGCCCCCAGGGTCCTAATCATTTCCACTCAACACAACCTCTTCCTCACAGTTGGTGAGAATGATGCAGAACAGAATTTCCCTTTCTTGGCTCTTTTCTCTTGTGAAAGATCATCACGTAAGCAAGCCTGTTAGCTGCTCTACTCTTGACACGGAGAGTGATCAAGGAGACGTCTTGATAATTGTAAAGACGCTAACGTGGTCCAGTGGGTAGAGCACATGGCCTGAAGTCAGGAAGACTCGGGGCTCAGTCTGGCCTCAGACCCTTTCTAGCTGTGTGACCCTAAGCAGGTCACTTTACCTCAGTTTGCCTCAGTTTCCTCATCTGTAAAATGGGGTTTCTAATAGCACCTGCCTCCCAGGGTGAGGATCCAGTGACATGAAAGATGGAAAGTGCTTCAAAAACTTAAAGCACTGTATAGATGCTGGCTGTTACGATAACGAAAGTCTCCGGCAGCTCTGCCTTCACTCCTCTGGGGCAGATTAGGGAGCTCTTTCCTGAGCCCTCCCACTTCCTCTTTCAATCCAGGTCTGTAGGGTGCACCAGTGACATTATCAGTCCTGGTTCTTCTCCACTGGTCTTCACCCAGATGTGTTCCACCGTGCCTCCCTCCTCTGATTTCTGAATTTCCTCTTAATGTGGTACCATTCCTCTGCCGCTTTTACTAAGCCTGTTTCTTTTGAATAAATCATACCTGGTCAAGGCTCCATGATACCTACAAGGTCAAGGTGGCTTCTTCACTTAGCACCTCTAGTTCCTATCGCTTGTTGCCTGAACTTTGGGCCTTTGTATGAAGATGATCAAGGACCTGGATCATAGTGCTGGCTTCTTTCTTATGACTCTTTCCCCATGGAACTAATGGGTGCTTTAACCTCTCTGCTTCCCACATTATAGCTACTCTCTATTAGACATAGTTTGGTGGATATGCAGAAAGTTTCCTCTCTTCTCCATCCTTTTTTAAAACTCTGTTGATTAAATTCACAAGACTCCAAATGCATTCTAAGCCCTTGTTTAGTACATTCTGTCTCTAACTAGGAACCTTTTACTTGTGTATTTTAAACTGTGGTCCAGAAATCCAAATCCCACTTTCACATGCCATCTTTTCAGCTGGTAAGTCACTTCCCAGGTCTACTGTTATTCCATCTATCTATATCTCTCCCGTTTCCCTCTGGACTTCAGTTTCTTGCCCAGACTTTTAAATCTTTGGCAATGGTTTTTCGCTTCCTTTGGAAGCTAATTTCAGTGACCAGAAGTTGTTAGTAGTTATTTACAGTCCTAGGGAAATTTTAAGATACCCACCCTAGGATGATAATTGACCTCTCTGTGTTATCAGGCCAACAAAAAGAGGCCTCAAATACCTCTCAGCCCAAGGAATCTCCAACAGCCGCTGCTGTTCCCTCCTTCCAGTGTGATTTTCAGAAGAGTGGATACAAAATAGAAAGTGATTTCTGCGGGTAAAGGCACGGGAAATTGGGGGGAGATTGAGTCAGCTTCCCCTAGGACATGGCATGTGATGTGAACTTGAAGGAAAACCAGAGACTGTAGGAGAGAGAGGTGAGAAGGGATTCCAGGTGTGAGAGCATATCTGCCAAGGCACAGAGGCAGAGGATGCCAGATGCCTTTTCATTGTAAGTGATTGATGAACCCTGGTACCAACCAGTTACTTTCATTTTGAGTTGTTAAATATTGAAGCTTCAGAAACTGTTCTAAAAAGTGGTATGACCCACGGTGAGGGTGAGTGGGTGATCTCTTAGAAAATGGGCTTACTGGGGCAGCTAAGTGGTGCAGTAGATAGAGTTCTAGCCTTGGAGTCAGGAGGACCTGAGTTCAAATTCAGCCTTAAGACACTTGAAACTTACTAGCTGTGTGACCCTGGGCAAGTCACTTAACCCCCATTGCCTCACCAAAAAACAAAAACTGTTTTAAAAGAAAATGGACTTACCAAAAGGAATTCCTAAAATCTCTTAGAAAAGGTGCTCAGTGTACAGAAGATATTTTGGCTGGAGGACAGCTTTCTATCTCCTCAGCTACATGAGAAATGTTTCTAATGCAAAGACTCGTTAGCATGCATCACCACTAACTCCAACTACAGAACAATTAGCCCTTCATACTTACTCTGCTCTCCTGAGGGGTAAAGACAAATTTGGGGCGCTCCTGACCAGAGATTTCACAGCCGTCTTGGGTCTGTACTCTCCGAGCAGCTCACAAGGTCGGGATCTTTTGGCCAGTCAGACACGGTTCTTTGGTCCTTTCGGATTCGGGATGAGCCTCTCAGTGATCATCTTCTCTGAAAAGTGGTATGCCTGTGGGAAGTACCTCCCAACAGGGAGCAAGCGCCAGTTAGGGACCTCGGCACTCAGGCTAAAAGGTGGCTGCCACTGCTAGAAGCGCCCTTAGCAGGATCACTGCTCACTGGCTGCAGCCTGTCTTTAGGGAGGAAGACCCAGAGCCGATGAGGACGGCTCTTTTGGGATGACCTATTCTCCTGCTCCGTGCTTTTAGCCAATATCCCCCACGACCGCGGAAGTCTAACGCAGAGTTGACAGAGGCCCAAAGCTGTGCACTCAAACATACCCTCCTTAGCGCAGTGCCGGGCACACAGTCGGCACTTAATAAATGTTTATTGACTGACTTATCCAGCATCCTCAGTGGGCAGCTCTCCCTGCTTCAGTCTCCAGTTATCTTTGACATGGCCCTCCAGATACAGATGCCATTAAAGGGTTGCTACATCGTCCCAGAAAGGGGCCGTAGCACATTCCTAATTCAAAAAGAACGCGTCTGTTTGGCAAATTAGGGAGCTCCCTGACCAGCCCTGTTCGCATTGGACTATTTCAGCACTGGGCAGTTTATAGCCTTAAACACGTATCAGTGTATTAAATAAATACGTGCATACTGATACAACTTCTGACATGCTGTTACTGACCTTCCCTTTGGTGTTAGCACCAGTCCAATATGTTTACAGTTTACACTTTTCCCTTACTGAAGCATTTATTTTGCCATCCAATGGACGTGTATTATCAGGGTGTTAGTTTTATAGGCTTATGTGGAAGGATAAGGAGTTAGCATTTTTCTTATATAAATTCTCGGTATAGAGACGGAACCCCCTTTGTAGCATGCTAGCGCTTTGCTTTAGATCTGAATGTCAGCACAGAAGCAGTGAGAACAAGGGTCAGGGCTCTTTTGTATTGTGCAGCTTTCCACTGGATCCTTGTGCCGCTTAAACTCGTACCACAGGTGCACACGTTTCCATTTCGAGGTCAGATAAAACTGACAATTATCAGAGCTTGTCATGAACGTTTTTTAACTTGTGAGTAGTATAGTCATTACAGGTTCATGTCAAAGCTTAAAGTAAACTCAGGCAGAAGATTAGGTCTGTGGTGTCAGTCTTGAAGTATTTCCAGTTACGTTATGTTTGTAGTGTAAGTTAAACTCTGCTGTTCATTCGAATACTTATCCATGATAATGAATTCTTAAACTGGGTTTTTAAAAACAGCTGAACAGTTCACAGAAATAGGAATGTCTAAATAGAGAATATATATGTATGTGTGTGCATTTCATATATACATATATATATATGGAGAGAGAGAGGAGACAGAATTCACTTTGGTAGCTATTATTGTTTTTCCTTACTATATACTCTAATTCCAGTCTTCAAAGAGTAGAAGTAAACTTACATTATTTTTTTAAATGCATACCAAAACAGCTGTTCAATTACTTGTTCAGTTGTGTCTGACTCTTCATGACCCCATTTGGGGTTTTCTTGGCAAAGATGCTGGGGTGGTTTGCCATTTTCTTCTCCAGCTCATTTTGCAGGTGAGAAAACTGAAGCAAACACAGTTAAGTGACTTGCCCAGGGTCACCCAGCTAGTAAGTATCTGAGGCCAGATTTGAACTCATGAAGATGGTCTTCCAGCTTCAGGCTGGGCACTCTATCCACAGCAACACCTAGTTAGTTACTTACTTGCTCACATACTAAAGTAGTGACCTTGTGAAGGTCCAAGATTGTATTAACAAATATTACCTCTGCTGTTGCTGCTGCTGCTGCTGCTGCTGATGATTTTATGGGATTTTTAAGGGAAGAGAATGTGTTAACTGTTACTGTTAAAATGTCCCCCATTTCCCAAAACCATCTCTGAATATCCCCCCAAATTTCTGGCTATTTCAAAAGCTGTTAGTTGGATGCATCAAAGGTGGCAGGTACACTTTTAGAGAGGATGGAAATTGACCTTGTAACTTGGACTCATTATGACAAAAAGTGGTCATCTTAGCATTGAGTCATTTGAAAACTGGGTTTGTAGAGGGAGGAATCTTACTTTTTTTTCTTTTTACTTTTCTAAAAAGGTTTAAAAAAAACAAAACAATTTACCTTTGTGTACCTCTGAGAATATAGTAACACGCCAAATTCCAAGAGGAATCATTTCTCTTTACTCTCTATCCAAGTGGTCCATTCTACCCAACTTGATTCTGCTCTAACTCTAGTAATTGTATGTATCTGGGTTCCCCATAATCAGATACCCAGTTTGCTTGTCAACTGGTCCTACACATGCCTGAATAAATAAGATGGTGAATTAGAGAGGTATTTCCTTTCTGTTTCCGTGACTGGTTTAAAATTACCTTCAATCTAGGCAACCCCAACACAGGCTAGATCCCGTCCTGAAAGTTTCTGTAAGCAGTTTTTAGGCCTTTATATGTGCCTTTCTTTTTTAGGCTATTATCTTGTAGTAAATAACTGGTTTTCCCTATTTTCCAGTATTTCCCCAAAGCACTTAGTAAAATATTTTGTACAATGGGTGAAGAATTAAAATGTTGACTGATTTATAAAGGTCTAGGCATGCTACCCTGAATCTGGCTAGTGTGTTCATTGTACCAAGAACATCTGTTGTAACTTCAGATCACCTGAGGTTTATTCACTCAGAGCGAATCATGAAATTACCTACCTAGATCATTTTTCTGGGTCCTGAGAATATGCAGGTGATCCTGGGAAATCTTGTCTAATTGAGCTAGTTTTCATTTTTTCCGTCTCCAGTGCCTAGCAGAGTGTCTTGCACATAGAGGTGCATATGCAGTGTTTGTTGAATTCAGTTGGATGTGAGATTTTATGAGAAATGAGAATCCTAAAGTAAAACGAGTGTGCTTTTTATTTTTGTGACTTCGAGGCTGATTACCAAGATATTAGGTGTACTAGATAATGGATATTCTTAACAATCAGACATAGGTATGTTCTGCAGTATTTCCCTTTGGGGCTTATGTTATATGGTCATTATGCAAAAATCTGGCCATCCTCAATGATAAGATCAGCTTACCTAATTATAGAAGATATTTAAGACTACTCAAAGCCGTAGTTAGCAGTATTTCAAAGTGTTTCTGCCCTTCAGTTGTTTTTTGAATGGCCTCGAATGGTTTTTAAATTTGAATAGGTTATCCAGCCTTTAGATTAGATGACCTCTAACCCCAAAATTCTATGATTCTAAAAATGGACCCATTTCTATATGTGGGCTAGAACGTAGCATGCATCTAAAGAACTTGCAAAGGCTCTTGGCCGACAGTAATTGGAAAACAGATTGTTCCTAGGTTAATGCTCTTGTTCTCAATCTAATGATTTAAATTTAACTCCTTACTTGGCATTTTAAACATGTTAAGAGTATTTATTAAACCTGTCAAAAAAGGTAAGTTGTATTTTTGTGTGTTTACTCTTTTGTTCCCAAGTTTCAGGTTTTTTAAAACAATCTTTTGAAATTCTGAGTCCTTAATCAAATTTAAAAAACCATCAAGTTGTGAACTGAGATATCAAAGTTAGTCTGTTTAATTTTTTGAATTTATTAACGGACATTAATTAATGGACTTGGGATTTTTAAATTTATATTTTTGAGAAAATGAATACACCAAAATAACATTTAGTTGTTAGCATTAAAATTATATGTGTGTGTGTGTTTGCTCAGTTTTGTTAAAAAAAAAAAAAAAGTGAAGATAACTGGGGGTAAGGATTATATAATTCAGGACCCAGTATAAAGTTGGTAAACTATATAATTTTCTTTTTTACTTGGTAGTACTTCAGAAGGCAGGAAGAAATCCATCCCAAAAGACGATTGATAAGTACTGGACTCCTCAAACTGCTAAGCTGAATTTTGACGATTTTTGTGCAATTTTAAAAAAGGAAAAACCTACTTCAAAATCAGAACTGTTAAAAGCGTTTAAGAAAATAGATGTAAATAATGATGGCTATATTTTACACACTGACCTCTATAAAATTCTTACAAAGGTAAGCCCTGTGAAATCACTTTTTTTCCTAATCTGTTTTAGGAGAAATGGGTCAGATAGGCCCATTTCTGCTATAAAAAATTTTTGAAACTCAGCTTTGTCGACCATTTGCATCCATATCAGAGCTAACTGCACTTGAGCGGTAAGAGAAATGAATCACACAGATGTTGTTCTAGATAGAGTGCTGCGGGATCCTTCTGAGTGAAAGGTGTTTTGTAAATGAAAGCTGAAGTAGCCGCTTGGGCCCGTGTTGCGGTTTCCTTTGTGCCTCTGAGTAAGTCTTTGCTGCGCAGCTCTCTGAACGTCAGTGATCGATCCATGTGGGAAGGAGAAACAGCATATACAGAAATTGGAACCAGAAGTCATTTTGTGGTTGGCTGTAGCATTAGGAAGTATCATTACTCCAGGTGCGAGGTCGTATTTTATTTGATCTGTAATATTCGATCGTAATTTGTAAACAGAAATTGAACGCAAGTGCAAAGAATTTGATAGTGTTATTAAGTAAGTGATAACACAAAACGGCTTTTGTACTTGGAGGTCATCTGCTAAATGGCTCCTACCCTTTTACAAACATCAGTTTCCAAAATTTTTCATTGCTACTCTTTTCATGGCTAATTATAAAAATATTATTTCTCTAAACTGATATATTTTAAACTAAAAAAATTTGGACATTTTGAAATCGAATTTGTTTTCACAGAGAGGTGAGAAAATGACACCAGAGGAAATGAATGCTATAATAAACTTGGCTGATATAAATGTTGATGGCAAACTTGACTATATTAAGGTATGTGTTAAGTAAGCTTATGTATAGGTAAACTTGCAATATTGGTGAGGAAAGAATATTGTGATAGGGCAGGTATCCTTTGAAAGTTTGCAGAACCTGCTATATATTGTTAACCAATTTATTTTAGGTTGAATATGTCTTCGGTTTCAGATTATTTCATGTCATACTCTGGCACAATAATTGTATTTTTTAAAAAATGTAACAGGAGTTCTAGAAACCTATAAAAACTTATCAGAAATGCAGCTTTTCAAGAAAATAAAACCATAAAAATTATTTAGAACAAACCCGAGTCTGCACATGTCTTATAAAAAAATAATAAATCAACTCTCAGGGTGTACCACATTTTATTTTCACTCAGTGTGACCTCCTCATTGAATCATGGCTGCATTTCCCCAGGTCACTTGAGAGTGGTCAATCTGATCCAAGAAAATAAAATGAGTAACTCAGTTCCATTGGAAATGTCTTCCATCTATCAGTCTATCCCTTACCTACTAATGTACATTTCTCCCTCCCCTTCCTAAAATGTATGACAGAACATTTTGCCCACTGGATTATTTTTCTATTTTCCATAGTTTTGTAAATTATACGTGGCAACCAATGAGCAGTGTCTCAAGACTGCATTAGAAAAACTGGAAATTGATAGTAAAGTGAGGCTTCAGCAATTAGGAAGTCACCCGGAAGCATCTCCTGAGAGTGGCGTATCCCCGAGAATCCCAAGGAGTGTTGGTCAGGAAACCATGCTCAATAGAGGTATTTACTTTTATGGCTAATAATTTTCTGCTAAAGAAAAAAGGTTCAACTTAAAATACTTTTTAAAAAATCAATAATTCGGTATTAAACTTGAGCAAGATATTTGTTGTTGCTACCATTTATAGACACTTTTAGCCATAATCAAAATTCCATGAAAGTAAAGTTTATGATAGAACTCAGTTACGGTTGCAGTATTTTCTCTGGGAACAAAATTTTGACTACAAAGTAACAGTCTAGCTAAAGGCATATATTAGTATTATAAAAATATCCAGTGAGACTAGTTGTACAGACAGTTATATAATTGCTGAGCAAGTCACTTAGTCCATCTGTGCCTCAGTTTCTGCATCTGTAAAATAGAGTTCATTATGGCCTCTAAGGTTCTTTCCCACCCAATCCGTGATCTTGTGACCCCACTTTAGACAGTAATTACGTGACTCTTGCCTTCTTTTCCATAGGGAATACACAGAGAGGATTGCTCAAGTGGGTCGTTTATATTATTTGTGCATTAGAGACAAGATTCATATTGATAACCGTTCAAGAGTATGGTGAAAGAACAAAATTGAACAGTTATCAAAAATGTGTTACAGGGGATGGCCGGAATTCTTCTGTACAGTTACCAGCTCGAAAGCACAAATCATCTGTTTCTTTCAGTATCAGCATGGGGGCTAACAGCTGTAGAAACGCAAAGCTTCTGGAGCCAAACTCAGTAAAGGTAGGACATTTGAAATCAGAAATTGGGAGATTTTTTTGGTATTATTTTGTGGTATTTTTTAAACACTTCTGAGTCATTTATAGTGTTTCGGTGAGGTCTGCAAATTAATTCTTTGACATTTTTTATAGATGCATCAACATTTGCACTCTATATTTAAAACAGCTTGTTTTTAAAGTGGAAATGGTAAGTAATATTTTGATGAGAACTTTAAGGGTAATGTGATTTATTCTGCGTTGTTTTACCTGATTAAATAAATGCACCATTGATCCTAAAATACTTAATTTTATTTAACAAATAATTTATCTGAGTCCTTTCTTTTAAATAAATCACCCATTCAATATCAGTTCCTATGGGGAAAAGACAACAAAGTCACTTTGCTAAGTCAATATTTGTAGAGTGTTAATATTGATCTTTTTCTTTTGTTTTTCCTTTCTTGACTCAACCTTTACTAGTTTTCTTTCAACAGAAAATAATAGCTACAGAAATATAAAACATTAACTGGAAACTGCTAGGATACATTAAAAATGTGCACCTTGAGACCTCTGTTAAAGGGGGAAAAATGGTTATGACCACATAGTATAACTGCTGTTAGAAAACTGAACTGATTGTCCTCATGAGCTACATTTTGTTTCAAATAACAACTCTGTATTTGTTATTGAACTCTGAAGTCCCTTATATCTTTAGATTGCTACACAGTGACATTTGTTCTATATTAAAATTTTAGAACATTATCTCCACGGAATTGTTTTCAGTCTGTTTAGGAATCCATACCCCCCCCAAGCAATTTAGCGTGCATGCTCACCATGTTCAAACATAATATTTAGTGTCCAACAATGTGACACTTTCTACCATTGGAGCTTTCTTCTGTTTCCCAAACACAAAATGTTAAAATAAAATTCCGAGTACTATCAAAGATGATCTGTATCTAATGACCAGATTTATAATTAGTCACAGCATAGAAATGGAAAAAAAAAACATTGTAAAAAATGTCCTTTGTAAGGGGCAGCTAGGTGGCGCAGTGAATAGAGCACCAGCCCTGGCGTCAGGAGGACCTGAATTCAAATCTGCCCTCAGATACTTGACACTTACTAGCTGTGTGACCCTGGGCAAGTCACTTAGCCTCAATTGCCTAACATAATAATAATAATAATAATGATAATAATAATAATAATATCTTTTGTGAATACTAATAAGAATTTTCTCTCCATATCATCTTGTCATCTCCAAAATTTGGTTATTTGGTTCACATTATTTGGTCCACACCATTGACAATACATTGTCTTTGAAAGAGGAATTTAGTTCTCAAATAATTAGGATTTAAACCTAATGTTCATAACCATTATTTGTGATTATTCTTTTGTTCTAGAACTATAGTTAATCAGATGTTTGGGTTTGTTTTCCAGTGACATAATTGAGGTTGTAATACTGAAATCACGCCAGGACTTCCTCTAACCACATTTCCCTAATAGGGAATAGGAATAACCATGATTATACTAGATTCTGCAACACTACAGGTTGTCCTGTGGCGAAGCCAAGTTCAGAGACAGAGAACCGTGACTTAAGCAGTTATAGACCAAAATCAATTAGTTGTAGATAGGGTCAACAAGAAAATGATACAGGATCATTTTCCCAGTGGTTTGAAAGGGGCAGGGCAACTCTGGAGGGTGAGTATGCAGAGGAGGGCAGCCAGGTGGGTGAACATGAGGACCTCTCCAAGAAGACTCTGGAGTGCCCAAGAGCTGTGTGGGTCATTGTGCAGATTCCTGTGGTGTAGGGTGGGGCCACATCAAGGGGTCTCCAAGGCCCTTCCAGCTCTCACATTCTGCAATTCTGTGACTAGGAGAAGGGGAGCAGCTGCGTCTTCTCAGACGAAAATAGGAGATCCCGATAAAAGACGCAGAAGCCAAGCACTTTGAGCCCGTATCTGATCTGTGACCTTCTTTGTGTCTCTGGTCTGTGCACCTGTGCAGCTAATACTCCTGGGATTCTTGTCCCTCTCGGAGCATGCTGGACAAGGTGCAGTCAGCCTCCAGGGCATCCCTGGGCCCTTTCTGAGCTCCTGCTTCTCCTAGCTTCGTGGGTGGCAGGCTGCAGCCTGCTTCCATCCACCACTTCTCTTTCTCTTGCCTCTGGGCCACTGGCCACTGGGATTCCCCCGAGACTATGACATTGATTGCCTGTCTTATAGTACACAGTGATCTCTTACTTACCCTTTGGTCACAGCAGATGGTGAGAAAACACTTCCATCCAAATTGATGTAGTAAAGGCTACTGGCATTCCCTTCTGTGTGTGTAGGCTTCCCATGTCTACACATGGTATTTGCCACTATTTCAGGACGATTCCCTAAAGGTGTTGGAGTCCAACAGGTGCCAGTGTTTGTGGGTGACATTGTGGACTCTGAGCTGTATTTGGCAGAATCCATCTTATTTAAAAAAATCTGGAATTAGGGCTTTCTGCCTCAAGTCCCTCTGTCTCTCTCCCTCTCCATCTCTTTGTTTCTCTGTGTGTATTTTCTCCATCTGTATTTTCTTTCTTTTTCTAGCTCCCTGTCTCTACTTCCTTCTGTTCTTCTCTCTGTCTTTGCTTCTCCCTGTTTGAGGATAGAGAAGACAAAAGCAAAGTCATACTTTCTCTCTGTCCTCACTGGCTCTTCCTTTTTTTCTCTCTTCCCAACTTCCCCAAGCCCTCTTTGTTGTTTTTAGCATTTTTCACCAGCCTGCGTTCATGTTGGACCTTACCCTTCCTGACGGCCTTACAAATTTGTGCCAGTTTTTTTTTTTTTTTTTGGTATTAGTCATTAGTTATTTAGTTATTTTATCTTTGAGCCTGGCCCTTTAAAATCTGAAATAAGTGGAGAGCTCCCTGTGTAGCTATATCCATATTTATCAACATTTTACCCTTTTATTTTGCATCGGGCTCATTTGTGCCCAAAAAGTCAGAAATATTTTATGTATAGCCTCTTCCTCCCTCTTGAGATGGCTTTCCCATTAGTCTCAGACCATGGGTCCACGCAAAGCTATTCCTGGTATAATCCTTCTGTTTTGTTGTTGTTGTTTTTTTTAACCATTGAGGCTCAGAAAGGTGAAGGAGCTTGAGCATGTGAATGCTTGGGTATTGGCTAAATCATATCAAACTTTCTGGAGGGCGTGAAGGACAGGGATTGACACAGAGATCAATCAGTCAATCAGCAAGCCTTTACTCAGCACTCACTCTGGACCAGGCTTGTGCTAAGCACTGAAGATACAGAGACAAAAGGGGGAACAGATCAGCAAGGGGTCACGGGGTGTCTGAGACTTAGAACTGGGAAGGACTCCTCAGTGTCCAGATGCAGAGACCGAGGTTCGCTGGTTTGTCCAGAGTCACAGAGGCGGCAAATAGCAGAGCTGGGCTTGGAGCCCAAGCCCAGTCTTGTGGCCCAAACCCAGTGATCTTTCCACTACAAGTAAGATGGGGTACTGAGGAGTAGTCATCCTCTGCTGGTTCAGTCGTTTTTCAGTCGTGTCTGACTGTTCATGACTCCATCTGGGATTTTTTGGCAGAAATACTGCGATGCGGCCTCAGACATGTGACACTTTCTAACTGTGTGACCCTGGGCAAGTCATTTAATCCGTATTGCCTCACTAAAAAGCAAAAAAAAAAAAAGAAAGAAAGAAAGAAAGAGAGAAAGAAAGAAATACTGGGATTGTCTGCTATTTCCTTCTCCAGCTCATTTTATAGATGAGGCAAACAGGGTGAAGTGACTTGCCCAGGGTCACACAGCTAGTAAGTTTCTGAGGCCAGATTTGAGCTCGGGAAGATGAGTCTTCCTGACTCCAGGCCTGGCGCATACATTTATTCTGAAATGTTTGATCCTCCTGCACTTCTGACCCAACTTCTCATTTCATTTTATTTCCTTCTTACTGCTCCCTTTTTATTAGCTCCAAACTTTTTGACCCTTTTCATGCCTTTATATTTACAAGGAAAAGGATTTTTTAAAAAAATCTTCTAAGTAACTTAATTAAAAGAATGTATTATTTTATGTTTGTAGTATATTTAAAAATGTGTTGTTAGTTTTCTTTGCAACTGTGAGGATTGCATCATTATTCACATGTCCATTTTACTAGTGCGGAAATTGGGATAAAGACAAGTGAATTTCATAGAACCAAACAATTCTTGAGTTAGAAGGGACCTGAAAGGGTATCTGGCCTAGCTTGCTACCAGTGTGCGAAACCTGTCTTTCACAAACTCCAGCAAATGATCCTAATAGTAAACATTTTCAGAGTATTCTGAAATGTATTTGAAATGTATTGGTCACGATGACATCATATTCTATAATAACTTTACCAAAATAATTTCTCTTCTATTTCTTTCAAGAATCCAAATTTTATACCTGTTTTAAAGTCCACCACAGTGCCCAGCCAATATAGACATGTTATAAATGCTTGTTGATTGATTGGTTGAACCCAAATCATTATTTCTGATGCAGAGAAAAGAGTAATTCAGACAGAGAAAGTGGCTTTTCTGGGGTTGTGAAATGGCTTGAGTGGCAGAGAGGGTATCAGACCAATATTAGGGCAGACCAGATTATTCAGTTGATCGATAGAGCATTTATTAAGCATGTACTTTGTGCAAGGCACCATGCTGAGCATGGGGGACACCAGGCAGGAGAACAAGGTGGTCTCTCCTCTCCGGGAGCTTACCTTTGAATGGGAAAGACCACAGGTAAAGAAGAGGTGGAAGGGAGATGGAGGGAGCCAGGTGGAATCATTATGATGATCATTAGGCCTCCAGTTAAGGAGGATGCCTCCAGTTAAGGAGGACGCCTCCAGTTAAGGAGGACGCCTCCAGTTAAGGCCCCCTCCCAGGGTGGCTCTCTCTGTGTGGGCCCTGTTCATCAAGACAGCCTCACTCACGGTGCTGTGTCCTTGGCTGTACCTCCAAACCAAACTGCCCAGTGCCACCGTCGATGCCATTCCCTCATTGGTGGGCATGTGGAGGTTCACTTTGATTAGTCATGAGCTTCTTTCTCCACTGTGCTGGGCCTGGAGAAGGGAACTGATTAAGCTAAAAAGCTCCTGGGGTTAACCTACACCAGGAGCCATCTCCTCTGCAGAGACCACGCTGTGGTTATCCTCATCCTGATGGTCTGTTCAGTACAATTCCTAGAGCAAGCTCAGAGTTAGCCGTTTTATTTCTCATTTAAGAATTTGCTTCCCAATTGACATTCTTGTGATGAGAGGGATTGTCGTAGGCTCCCAGGCACGTTGGGACTAAGGGGGACCTGCTGTGGTGAATATGTAGAAAAACTTGGTCCCTGGGTCAGTCAGGGGAGGACAGGCATGAGGACGCCTGCAGTGATTCGACCTTGGAGCCCTCTGACTGAGACACACTTAGCTGCTGGGATTCTTTTGTGAATAGAGCAGTTAAGAATTTTGATGCTGGAATTTTTTGCTTGCCAACTAGATGAAAGAATATGCTAGTTTTCCCTGTTTGAAGTCCTAGAATCAGAGAACTTTGAGCTGAGAGGGACTTTAGTATAGTTATCCTGTCGCTTGCACTTAGATGTGACAAACTGAGGCCAGGTGAGGTTGACTGAGTCACAAAGGGCAGCCAGGAGCTCACTGGTTGAACCCAGGCCTCCTGACTCCCCATCCATTTCTTCACACTATGCCTAAATTCCATGAAGAAGCATGTCTAGCTCTTTTCTTTCTTCCTTTTTTTAAAATTCACAACTACTTCAAGGAGTTGTCTTGTGGACTTACAAACAGCTCCTGGCTGTGTGCTTATGGCATTGGATTTCCTTCTTAAATCCAGGGCACATATTAATGTGTCTAGTCCTTGTTCCAGCACCTCACTTTTCTTTCTGATTGTTGCCAAAAAGTTGATTTCTAGAAGAGCAATCTTTTTTTTACTAACCTTAAAAAAGTATTCTCATTGATACCTTTAAACAGATTGCTAATTTAAAATGTCAAGTTTACTGTTCTTTTAATTTGTTCTTTTCAAGTTGCCTTCTAAATTATGACCAATAACCTGTTTGTATCTTGTAGATGATAACACAATGGTTCTTTTTAGGTTGATGTAATTCACTTGATTTGATAGTGTATAGCACCACCTTATGCCCTCTCGAAGGAAAAACAAGCTCCTGGTTTTTTCTTCCATTTTGATTAAAAACAGCTTGCTCAATATATAAATTTCTTACTGCTAACACTGAGACAAAGAACTTCTACTCAACCTCGTCCCAATTTACTTGCTGGAACATTCTGGCTCCTTATTTGATCCAGAAGACTCCGTTATTCTCATTTCAGTTGAAATAGACATACAATTTTACATAGAATTATTCATTTTGTATGTAGTTATACTAATTATACACTTTGGGGCTCAGAAGTAAACTTGCATTGTTTTAATTTTCCATTGGATCATTTAATTTGCTACTTAATTTTATCTTGTTGCAAAGATGCTGAAGCTTGGCCAGACATTAGTTTTACAGCTCCAGAACCACCTCAGGGGCCTTTGAGACTGTGGGGACAGCAGAGGTTCTTTCTGTGGGGACCACCTGTGAGTCAAAGCAGCCTCGGGGTTCCTGGGAAGTGATGTTCCTCTGCTCCTCTCTTCCTGCAGTCTGAAATTGCTGCCCCCTTCCGCCCTTGTCCAACAGCATTAACTCGAGCTTCCAGTTAGACTTCACAGATCTGCCTGCACTGTTTCTGCTCAGCAGCATTTCCCTGTGAATCCCTCCCCTCCCCGAGAGCAAAGAGTGAAAACAAAATCAGCAAAACCAGCCACCCCCCCACCCCGAGAAAGTCTGACGTTCCAGGTAATCTTCCACACCCGTAACTACAAATATGATTTCCTTTTATCTTCACAACAATCCTAGAGATGGGGCACCCTTCTTTTACAGAGAGAAATGGAGTGACTTACCTAGGGTCACACAGCTAGTAAGGGTCAAAGGCTAAATTTGAGGTTCAGTCTGGCTCCAGGCCCAGCATGCTGTGCCCTGCGGCGCCTCCTAGCAGTCAGAGCCCCCCTCTTCTGAAAGATGTGGGGGGAGAGGTCCTGCCAACATTCTTAGGGGATTCTTGGCCTTTCATCTGCATTTGGAGTTCAGAAAAGAATCTTATTACCATAGGATCAAGATAATGTCTGACATTTGGATGGGGCTGTAAAGTTGACGCAACATCTTCCATGCATTTTTTCATTTGATCCTCCCAATAGCCTGAGTTAAGACCATCAGGTGTGGTGGTCCTCACTTTACAGATGATGACCCTGCGACTTTGGGAGGTGAGTGACTTTGCCACGGTCACACTGCCTTTTAAGCAATAGAACAAGAATTATAAGCTGGGGCCTTAGGCTACAGGTCACCGGTAAAATTAAATGCTGGCATGTGGCACAAATCAAAGTTTGCAGGGCAATTTTCCCTGGAGTCAATTGTCTCCAGAAATACCCCAAGCACACTAAAAAGCTCCTTCTTTCCTGGACCCCAGAATAGAAAAGGAGCTGCTTTGAAAGTCATTATGTGCTCGGACTTTTTCAATGTAGCCATCAGTTATGCTGATTTTTTTCCCCTCTCTATAAAATACTATTTGTCATGTGAGATGACTCTTTGGAAGGGGAGGGAGAAGGCTCCTTGGGATCACTATGGTGATGTGAGAAACAGAAGACATCATTAAAACGTATTAAAAAAAAAAAGTAATCACAGCCATGACGTTAGCACAAAATGAAGGACCTGTACAGACTATTACATCTAGCTTGCTAAGGCAGACTGTTGTTTAGATGAGACTGTTGGAAAGATCGTAGGCCCGAGGTTCCTTTGACTTCAGTTTCTTCCTTTGTAATATGGGTTTGACAACACTTTCACTAGTAGCTTAGCAAGACTTTCCTTTGTGGTTCAGACCTGTGGTTTTCTGTGTGTGAGGAAGCTCTTGTCTCCCAGAGCACATCTGCAGTTCTTCAGTTTACAGACTTAGAGTTGCCTCACACCAAAGCTGTCTTCTCTGGCCCTCTCGTTTCACGGGCCCATCTGGGTTAAGTGACTGTCCCAAGGCTGCACAGGTAGGAAGCATCAGGGGTGGGACACTTTTCTGAGCCCAGCGTCCAAGCATGGTGGTTCCATTGGCCTTGATGGAGAACGTAGCTCATTATAGTAAGTTTTACAAATCTTTCCTATTTTAATTTTCTTTCTTGTCCTCTTAGCACCATTGTTCTTCACTTCCCCTCATGATGGCTTTGGGGGTTTTGATACTTTGCCATGTGTTCTTTAAGCTGGCTTTATCTCCTCTGCTTCTCTGTTTTATGAGATCTTCCTGCTCACAGTTGCCTGTCGTTCTTCTTTTATAATATTTTACAAGCAAGTTTATACTCTAATCTAGTACTCCCTATGGTAACTATCTCTCTCTCTGATGGACATGTAAAGATGCTTGTTAAATAAGGTGCTTTTTGGGCTCCTTGTTGTGGCAATGGATTTATATTGGTTAAACTGCGAGATGAAATTATCATAGGCCATGTCGATATGGTTTCTATTATCTGTTTGCCATCTTTGATTGTCAGTTACTGGTTTAAACAGTTCATGGTTAAGTTGCTTTAATTGTATCTTATACCTTTTTCTCATTGTTATTCTTCCCCCCCCATTAAATATGATCCTAGCCCTGATGGATCTAAAGTGGGTCTGTAGATAGATGGCCAGCTCAGGAATAACTCCGTCATCAACGACAAGTCTTTTCCAGTCTGTTAAAATAGTATTGATTCCTTCCTTTGTGGTGTATTTGGCGTTTGCCATACCCACTGTCTGCCGTGTTTTTTTCTCCAAGTGCTCAGGATATAAAGGCACAAGGTTTCATTGTAATCCACAGGTCTTTAACTTCTCTCGTTCCTTTTCCCCGAATCAAGATTTTCCATGTACTTCTGGCCACCTTCACCATTTCCCACCGTTGCATCGGCGTCTCCAAGTTTCCGAGTGCACGTTGAATTCACTGATATCCTAGTGATTTATTGAGGCTTGGGGGTGACCCTGAGTTCTTGAAAGCTCTACCAGCAGAGCATACATTCTTAACAGGTCACTTCATGCTGGAAAGTTTTCAAGTCTTACCCCAGCAACAGATCAAGTCTTTTTTTCTGAGAACCCATCTCACTAACTCTGGAGAGGCACATCCCCGTCAACTGGTGATGAACTTGCTCGGCCTCGGCCCTGAGCTCTCTGTGGCGCCTTTCTGCTTCTGGTAGCATTGGTAGCAGAGGGGGTGGAAAATCACAGGGTGTTAGAACAGCCATAAACTTTCACTGGACTGGTGGTACCATCCATGTGAGATCCTTGTTCACTGACCAAGATGTGGCTGGATTCTACCACCCTTGACGTTTTGTTTTTTGGCTTTTAATGCAGCTTTATTTTCATCTCTGAACTCTCTCCTTCCCTCTTTGTCCCTGTTGAGAAAGCAAGAAGAACAAAACCTGTTACAAACATATGTAATTAAGCAAAACCAATTCCCACAATAGCGGCGGGTGTCTGTGTGTGTCTGTGTACATGTATGTGCCTCGCTCTGTGCTCTCAGGCCGTCTCTGTGTGGAGGTGAGCAGCCAGGACGTTTCACAAGAAGGATCTCATATGAAAGGCTGGTTCACAGGTGCTCTTTGGGAAGGCAAAGAAAGTCGATGGTGGAGGGGGTGTTATCCCACACTCAAAGGTAACAAGAAACAGTATTTGATGAGCTGTGTAGTCCTCAAATATTGCATCATTAGGATGTGTTTGTAAAAACGCCACCGTGCAAATAATGATGGATTTATGCAGCAGTGTCAGTCACTGTAGATGAACTGGTAGAAGCCCCTCCAAATTAAAACTATACCTAATAATACTACAGAATTATATTTTAATGTTACGTAGTTTCTCCAGAATGGCTTCGAGTATTTTGCTGCAATTTTTAAAAAAGAAAAATGCTCAAATGCTGATTAAAATATGATTTAGATTCAAGAATTGATATAGACTATAAGAAATCACTTTCTTCTTTTTGTGTGTAAGCATCATGTACCTGCTGATCATTGCTTAATATCAAATGACAAATTACTTGAACTTACTTATGGGAGACTTACCTAGGAAGTGTTTTTGGAAGAACATTCAGGAGCCAATGGACATCAGCAGTCCTGCTGCCCATTCCCCCAACCCAGAAAAGTCACCAAGTTTTGCCCAACGTAGAGGTTTTTAGACTCCAGAGGAGGGTTTCGTAGAGGGCACCTTAGGAGAAAAAGAGACTAGAAGAAACCAGTGATATCTCATCTTTGTCAGGGGCCTATAGTCCAGGAGAACAAGCTTTAGTAGTTACGTTATTTCTCTATTACTCACAAGTACCCTACCTTCTCAATTAGAAACTCTGACATTCTTTTATCTGCCCTTACCTCCCTGCCCTAAATCTATTCCTTACTCTCATCAAAGTCTCCGGGCCCTTAGAGTCCCTTTCTCGGACCATTGTGCCTCCTCTGACTTCACTTTCCTCTCTTTTTAATCTCCACCCCGTAGTTAGCTATTTCAACTCTACTCTGCTGTCTGCTTTTGAATCTATCCCCCTTTGTCCTTTCACCACTCACCTATGACTCCGTTTCAATTCTGGGTTACTCCCACCATCCTCTCCTTCGTCCTATTTCTAGGAGGCTGAATGAAGCCCTGCTGAATGGAGCTGAATCAGCCATGCTGATTAGGTACATTATAAATTCATATTATTCAACTTCCGTCAGTCCCTCAGCAGCAAGGTAAGCTTTTTATTCCTACCTAATCAATGTCTTATCTCATTCTTTATAGAAACCATTCAAAGCATTCTCTTCCCTCCTCAGGCCTCCTAGACCTCCCCTGTCCCCAGTCCACCACCTCCCCACCTCTCTCTGCCTTCATCTGAGGCCCTTGCTTCTTTACCTTATTGAGAAAATGGAGGTCATGCAAGGTCAGCTCCCTTCTCTCACAGTCCATCATCTCAAAACGCCTTGACGTCATCCCCAATGCCCTCTTCCTTTCCCCAGGCTCTGAGAATGAGGTGTCCCTTCTCTTTGATAAAGCCAACCTCTCTTCATGTGCCAATGATCCCAACCCTTCCCAAATTCTCTAGCAGATTGCCTCCTCACCATCTCCCACCTCCCTCTCTCTCCTGGGAACTTTCCAGCTGCCCTGAAATACTCCCCCATCTTTAAAAAAAAACCCTCACTGGACTCTGCCACCCCCTGGTTTACTACCTGTAGTTTCTCCCTCTTTTCTCAGACAAACGCCTTGAAGAAGCTGTCTGTACCTGCTTCCTCATCCTCCCCCAGGCCTTTGTCATTTGGGTGACATCCTTATTACTCAATGAAACTGCTCTCTCCAAAGTTACCAACAGCTCGTCATTGCCAAATCGAAAAGTCTTTTCTTGGTCCTCAGCCTTCTCCACCTGTTTGCTAAATTAGATGCTGTCGGCCACCCTTTCCTCTGGCATCCTCTATCGTCTCTCGGTCTTCATGAAGTGACTCTCTCCTGGTCCTCCTCTTACCTGTCTGATCATTCCTCCTAGGACGCCTTTGTTCAGGGCTGTTCTCCTGGAATCTTACAGGCCCCTGACAAAGATAAGATGGTCACCATTTTCTTGTCATCCTATTTGGCTAGTCCCAAAGGTTCTCTTCTCTCTCTACACTGTCCCTCTTAGAAACCTCATCATCTCCCCTCGGTTTAATTATCATCTCTATGCTGATTATTCATAGATCTATCTCTCCACCCCAGTCTTCCCCCTGAACTTAAGCTCGACATCACCAGGTACCTGTTGGACATTTCAGACAGTGTTTGCTGGAGACATCTTACACTCAGCTTGTCCAAAATTGAGTTCATTATCTTTTCCTCAGAACCCTCCACCCTTTCAGACTTAGCCTATTTCTGGAGAAGGCATCAGGTTCTTAACCTTGGCATTATCCTGGAGGACCCGGCGCCTCTCCCTGCACATATCTAATCCCCTCCAAAGTGCGTTTGCATCCAGCGCCTCGTCTCCACTCGCACACCCGCCTCCTTAGTTCAGACCCTCACACCTCCCGTGAGTAACTGCCTCATCGGGCTCTCCCCAAGCATCTTCTCCATGCTGCTTCCAGAGGGGTTGTTCTTGCGCACAGATCTGACTCTCTCCCTTCCCGACTCAGCCAACCGCCAGGACTCCCAGTCATCCCTAGAATGTGATGGAAACTGCTCCGTGAAGCTTTCCGGCTCCTTCTCCACCTGGCCCAGTCTGGCTTTCCAGCCTTATTGGATGTTGAAGCCTCTGCCTTACTCTGCACTAAAATCAGACTCTCCGTTTCCCCGTCTGTGGCATTTCGTCTCCCGTCTGCACACCTTGACGCTGGCCGTCCCATGCCTGAATGCACTTCCTCCCCACCACGGCTTCATAGGTTCCCTCCCTTGCTGTTAGACGCGGCTCAAGCCCGGCCTTCTGCACGAGTCCAAGACCGCTGCCCTTCCTGCCAGACAGATTCCCGTCCAACTATTGTGTATTTGTTTTCTTTGTATTTACTCTGTACATGCTTCTGTAGGCACTTGTCATCTGCGTGGTAATGTTAGCCCCTTGGGAGTAAAGATTGTTTCATTCTTTGTGTTTTCATCCCCAGTGTTTATCACAGTACCTAGCACACAGTAGGCACTTAATAACATTAAGGATGCCGATAGCCAACATTTACATAGCACTCTAAGCTTGAAAAGCTTATATTTATACTCCCAGCAACCTGTGAAATTACTGCTGTTATTGTTGCCATCTTACAGATGAGGAAACTGAGGCACAGAGAGGTCAACGGATTTGTCTAGGATTACACAGCTAGGATCTCAGAAAAGGTTAAACTCAGGTCTTCCTGGCACCCAGACCAGAGTTCTCTCCTCTCTGCCACCTGCTTATTGCTTGATTGATGGTATTAGTGAGCACATATTAAATGCTTGCTGTGTGCTGTTCACTTTCCTGGGTATGAGGGGAACAAAGACAAAAACGAGAGTCCCTTCTCTTAGATTGCCTTCTTCCATAAAATGTTCAGACAAAATATATTTTTAAGAAGGATCAGTTAGCCCCTGGAGGCTTAGAAGAGCCTTTTTGTACTGGTTTGTACATTATTGGAAAGGATTCTAGGAAGAGGCGAGGAAGGACCGCGTGCTAGGGCCACAGTCTGTGAGGACGAGGGTTTGGCTGCGTAGGAGAGTCACAGGAAGGGCAGCGATGGATAACCCAGGATCAGAGAGAGGGTGGGACCAGGTGGGCTTTGAAAGACTAACTGGGGGAGCTTAGATGTGATCTGAGAGTTTGCCGAGGAGGGAAGTGATGTGACCAGACCTGCGCTTTGTGGAGGAAGGCTGGAAGAGACAGGGAGAGAGGCTAGGAGGCCATTGTAGTAGTCTGGGCAGGAGGTGATGAGGCCCTGAACAATGAGGGCAGTGACCATACGGAAGGGTCTTGTAGAGGAAGCACTGATGAGTCTGGCGGCTGAGGGGATATGTGGGGTAAGGTTGTGAACCTGGGGGACTGGAGCGAGCAGGGCACCCTCGATAGGAGCAGGCAGGTTGGAGGGCTTGGGAGGAAGACACGAAGTCTAGTGTGGGACACACCAGCTATGGAGCCAGTCTGCGGGCTGCTCCGAGACCCCGGAGAGGTCATCTGGCCAGGCCCACGGGGGCAGGGTGACTTGGGAAGTGATCCCAGGTCATCGGACTCCCAGTCCAGCCTTCCTTCCACTGCACCACAGCTTGCTTTTGTGGGGTAGTGGAGAGTGTGCGGGGCTGGAAATCAGGAGACCAGGGCCAAGCAGCAGGGTGACAGTGCACAAGCCGTTATGTGCACTGGGGCTCAGTTTTCACACTCTGAAATGGACGTGTCTGGTTGTATTATTAAACTCCTACTGTGTGCACACCTCCATGCCAGGGCCTAATGGAGATGAAGAGATTCAGTGCCTGCCTTTATGAAGTTTCCTGTCTAGCAGGGAGATTAGGACCTATTCATAAACATACAACCAGCATGGTAGAAACCAAGTGCCGTATGAGGCACAAGTAATAACAATCAGTAACCACCATTACTGGGGAAAGAGAGAGCTCTTGTACCTGCAGTTACGTTACTAGAGGGATCTCCTAGGATGAGGAAATTCCGTCTGCCGATGGAGCTTGGCAGGCATGGAGAGGTTAAGTGTCTTGACACACAGTTGGTGTGTCCGAGGTGAACCTTGACCCACGTTTTCCCAACGTCAAGGACAATTCTCTGTCCCCTACACAACTGTGGCTCTCTTACTCACAAATATGTTACTTATATTTATATCTGATCTCAAAGGTAACATGATTGGTTTTTAATAGAAAATCATGTGAGTTTCAATTTCATAGAGAACTGAACCTTTATGGAAGAGATTGTAGACAATGTAATTATTATCTAAAAACAAATTGAAATTTTAAATTGCATTTTAAGACATTTGCCTTTGATTGGTGATGACAGATAAAGCAGAGAAAGAAAGACGCAGTTACCTCTCCATTTGGAGACAAGGCCTAATAGAACATGTCTGCGTGGACAGATGATTATACCTTTCTTTCTCTGCTGTATCAGTCATCATCACCCGAGGGCAGATGGATTGTGTTGAGGCCAGTTGTGTCTGCAATGTGTCAGCATCTTTATTGGTCCATTCAAGTTCCAATCTAGGAGGGAGCCATCTGAAATTATGGCGCACTCTTCTTTGCCTTTAATAGTTGTGCTTAAGCCTTTGATCTCCTGGTGGTCTAGAACCTTGTTGGAAATGTTTTTAGTTATGTTCCCTAACTCTACTTTCCTTTGAAAGTATGATCAAATGGACATAGGACTTTTTTAGGAGTGCTAGAATCTAGTGTTAATCCCTCCCTAACCTCCTTATGAACCTTTAACTCGTTCATGTTTATGTTAGTTTTTTAATTAAAGTGATTAATATTCTCTCCTTCCCTGCCTCATTAGAATGTTGCAAAATCACCAAAATAATATATCTGAAAGTGTTTTGAGTTTTGAAGAAAATTTTGAAAGATAAGGACTTCCTTCTTTGCAAGGTCTGGCTATGAGGTAATGAGACCAGTTCCCTTCTGTGGCTTATGGGAAAAGGGACTCATTACTTTAAAGTCCTACCTTGTATGGTGAGCCGTGTGTTGTGGGTAGTTGGGCAGCAGGGGAAGAAGCATACTCTGGAGAGTGAGAGGAGCCAGATTGACTCCCATCCCTGTGCAAGTCATTTGACCTCCGTGATCCTCTCTAAAGTGAGAGGGTTAGATGAGATGACCTCTCTTATAGCTCTGGAACATGATACTAAGAACATAAAATAAAGTTGCCGCCGAATTATTTCTATTATTTAAATTCTAAGTATTTAAAACATAAATTTTCCTTTCTTTTATGAAATAGTATAGATCACTGAAAACTAATAACTTGTCACTGATAGCAAGACCTTCCTTTGCTCATTTTAAAATTCAGTCCTTTTCAGGCAAAGTGAAATGCTACAGAATTTTAAAAATTTCTATTTTCAATTTTCTAGTGAGGAATTTACTTTGAAACATAGGATAGAAAGGTTTGCCCTTGATAATTTGAAGGTGAATTTAGCCTCAACTACATGATGTCTTCCCTTCCTTTATCAGACCCGAAGTAAATAACTGCATTGGATTTTTTCATGGTTTTCATGGTTATTGTGATACATCTATTACCCACCTTTCTCAGAAAGTAGTAGAAGATCATTAAAAAGTTCTGCTTAGTAGTTATTCAAGTATCTCCACAGAGCATTTTTGCAGGTAATGGCCTTTATAAAGCCAACTGCAAAGCCTTCTGACTCTTCCAGTCCTAGAGACCATCTGCCAGTTGGACAGAAATATGCACGTGACTTGAAAACGTGCTAAATCAAAGGCTCTTGTCTGTTTGTGTTTACCCTACAATTCCACATTACTCTGGAACAACAAGATGTTTATTTTCTGCTCACGCCCATGGTCCCATCTTCATGCTGGTGAAGGCTTCATTCTGAATTAACAGAGGCAAAAATTTATGTCAGGGACATAACGTTCTAGTTGCTCAGGTTTGACGTCTCTAGATCATTTTTACCGTTTCCTTGCCTTTTTCCCTGCAGCCAGCCAGTCGTCAGGTTCTCCTAGGTCTTCTCAGGGGCCCACATCCATTCCTTCCTCCTACTCCTACTGTAGCAGTAGCCACATGGCATCTCCTCTCTGGACCGTTGCAACAATCTCAGGTCCTGCCTCTCTCCATCCTTGGTCTTCCCTTTCTCACCCAGCCTGCACCAGCCTCCGCGGCTTCCTCTTCATCTCCTCCTTCACTGCTTTCACTTGGACATTCTCTGCTCCAAAACCTCTTGGGATTTATAGGAACCTACAGGGCCAACTCCGTACTCCTAAATCTGACATTCACAGCCCCTCACAGGCTGGTCCCCACCCGGGCATGAAGCTTATGTTCTAGGGAGACCACTCTGTTCTTTAAGTTTTATTTTCTCCAAACATTGGTGTGTCCTCAGACTCAAAGGGTTTTGTTAATGATGTTCCCTCCCTCCTTCCCCACACTCTTCCAACCCTCTAAATACCGCCTGTGCTCCAGGATCTGGCTCAAATGCGTTTCTTTGCTCATTTTCAGGAATGGCAGTGTGCACAGTCAAAGGGCTGTTTCTTCTTGGAAGAAAATGGCGAGATTGTCAGTCATCAGTACAAGATCCATCTAGCCCAGAGATCCACAGTCTATCTTACGATTAGACCTCTGAAGCTGAGTCAAGAAGAAGGCAAGTTGACAGTTTCTATCTTTTCTTTTAGAAAGTTGGTGAACAGATGTTGTCACTACAAGTGTTTGTAGGAGTAATCCATGTTTCCGTTTCATGAAGAAATCAACACATGTTCCCATAGTAGTAAGAGTGTATGAGAGTTTGAAGTTCCAAAGCCTTGGTACCAATAATGGGATTGCTTTAGGTATCTTATTAAGATATGAGGTTTTTAAAAATTTTAAATCTATAAAAGCAAGGAAAAATCTGATGCCTTTTGTTAGTATGTGATGTAAAACTAGTTGCCAGTGCACTAATTTTTAGATTTTCTATTTCTGGCCTTAATTTTTTTTTTTAATAAGTTTGAGAAAAGGTCTTGTGAAGCATTGAAAATTCTACTCTTCTCTCAAGTACAATGCCTCAGGGATGATAAATATTGACCACAGAGCAATAAAATTACCAGTGTTTTTGACTCCCAGGTCTGAAGTCAGATTGATTTAAACATCCTTTATCCAGTCATTTCAGCCATAAATGGGCCTGCTTCATTATTATGCATAAACAAAGGGCATTATTAGATAACACATGCTGTGTGTTATTTGTTCATTTCTTATGATAGACCTTTCCACAGCTTGGCGTGTGAACGTTTCTATGTAAGGATTTGTCCAGTTGTGATACTATATATAGGCTATGCATATATATATATATATATATATATATATATATATATATATGTATATACCAGTGTTACATTGATATTATGTATGTGTGTACATAGTATTGCAATTAGAAAAGTCCATATGTGTATAGATATATACATATATATATGTATGTGTATATATTCTTTAAATGGACCTTTGATTTCATCCATGTAGCATAAAAACTCTTCATTAGTGTAAAATGGCGTCTCCCCTGTGACTTCTGCCGTTTCTAGTCTCAGAGAGCTGCCCGGGGTCCTGAGCAGTTGCTGAGCAGTCGCATGGCTTGCCCAGGGTCCCCCAGCTAGTGGATGTCAGAGGCAGGGCTTGGCCTTCCTGTCTCCTCCTGCACATTTCTTCCCAAGCTTGGACCTACAATGGACACTCTAGCCACGGTCCCTCTTCAGCCTCTCAGCCAAAATGTTCCGCCAGGTTTTCGTCCTGCATAAACATGAACGGGTTAAAGTGAAAACGACTGGCTGCTATTGTGGCCCCTCCCTGTGGTGTAGGGACAGAACTCTTTCTAGTTCCCATTACTCTTTTTTTATGGAGTTTATTTTTAATTATAGGATATGAATTTAACAAAAATAATAATAAATGATACTCTCAACTAGCAGTTACAGTCAGTAATTCATTAAACATTTATTAAGCACCTACTGTGTGCCAGGCGGTGTGCTGAGTGCTGAGGATACAAATAAGAAAAAGAAAGACAAACCCCTACCCTCAAAGAGCTTACAGTCTAGCAGGAAGGGAGACAGCACACAAAAGGAAGCTGGAAGGGGGGTAGGGAGGACTTCAGTGTATCTCGTTCCGTGGAGTTTCAAACCAAGCAGAGCTGCTGATGAAAAATACCATCTAGAGAGCCTGCTGTGCGCCAGGCACTGGGCTAAGCCTCTTTGAATCCTCACAACAGCCCTGGAAGGAGGAGCTGTTATTACTGTCCCCATTTTACAGATGAGGAAACTGAGGTAAACAGATAATTTATTTCTTCAGAAATTTGGAATAAGGATTGAAGATGGCAGCTAGGGGACACAGTGAATAGAGTACTAGACCTGGAATCCTGAAGACTTGAGTTCAAAACCACCCCCAGACATTGACAAGCTAGGTGAGCCTGGCTAGCTCGGTCTGCCCTCGTTTCCCCATTTGTTAAATGGAAATAATGATACCTCCGTCCCAGGTCTTCATGAGGCTAAAATGAGGTCATAATTGTAGCGCACCATGCAAACCTCACAGAGTAGCCTGTGGACTGTTATTGCAATGGCCGTGTGCGGTAGGTCTGTCAACGAAAGGGGATTATTGATCTCCCATCAGCATCAACAATTATTAAATCGTGGCACAGAATTGAGGCAGACAGAATTCCTGTCCTCTAGTTTAAGACTTTCAGAAGATAATTAGCACAGACCTTCTTACACGCTGCATTATGGCCGGGCCTCAATGCTACCTTTTTATGTCTGAAAATTAAAGGTAGAATAGGCAGTTTTTGAGTTTTTGAAAAAATTTTGGTGGAAGGGAACTAGGGTACATTTGCTGACTTGCAGCTACTCAGGAAAAAGGCTGATTGATTGTTGTTTAAAGGAATTTAAAGATGTTTGTTTGTTTTAGGATTATTACCTCATTGGTTGCCAGTGGACACTGCCTTGTATCTTCTCAAGGAAAGTGAAGGTCCGGCGAATCTGCAGCTTGTGTGTTTTACTGAATTGCGGAATAGAGAAGTACCTATTTTCTTCACATTTCTAATATTAATTTTTAAAATGCCATATGTACACAGGTGAGGAAAGTTCCGGTGTGAGGTAGGGAGCACATGTTCTGTGCATGCTGTGAATTCTCAAATTATTTGTTGAGCATTTTGTCGAAGGGTGAGCGATGGCCTTATGACTAGGAGACCTGGGTTGTGGTCCTCAGTGGGGCCGTCGGACTAGCTTTGGGGCCATAAACATTTCATGAACCTCACTGTGCCTCGGTTTCCTCATCTGTTAAAGTGAAGATTTGGATCCATGACTCTTAAGACCATAAACTCCAAAATTCAGCAGACGTTGAGCTCCTCTGCACAGGGGACTGTGCGAGATGCTCAGAGAGACACAAATCAGTTGCTTCCCACAAGGAGCTTATGTTCTAATGGAGGAAACAGCAGCAACACAGATAAATAGATCCAAATGATTTTTTCGCTAGGAACAGCACTAATGACTTGTGTCTGAGACAGCCCTGGAGCTGAACTGCCGGGGGGGGGGGGGGGGGGGGGGGGGGGGGGGGGCCCTCTCCCGCCGGGGCAAAGGTGCCCCACGGGAGATGGGGGGGGGCTGTGAGGCAGGGGAGGGGAAGGAGGTGAGAGCCAGAACCCGAGGGGCTCCATGTACCAGGATGGAGCATTTCCAGTGACCTGAGCCTTGCACCTTGTGAGACAGGTACTCTAGCTATCCCCACTTTACAGTTGAGGAAACTGAGGCTCCGGTTGAGTGACTGACCTGGTATTGACTCTCAAGCCCAGCGCTCTCTGCCTACACACGAATGTATTTCTCATGTGACTTCTTGAATGGCAGCAGCCTCGCCGTGCCTTTAGTTACGGTTTTTAGCCTCGTTGGGGACGTAGCATCATACCATGCCTATCTGGTATTTAATGAATTATTACTGAATAAAAGTAAAGATTCTCTGTGGAATCTCCTGTGTACCAGGAGTCTTTTTTTCTTTTTTAGCCTCTGCCCTTTCAGTCTCATAGGGATCTAATCTAATATTGTTATATTAGATTGTGTTATGAAATTTTAATCAGCATGAACCTTGCTCAGCACAGCAGCACTACTAGAATATTCTCACATGGACAAAGTTTAGGGTTTTCATGGAAAAATGATTGATAATAGTGGATTTTTTTCTAAATGAAAGCATCTAAGACTTTGGAAAAGTTAGTTCAGCTGTTTTTCTCAATTATCTGACTAAAAAAGAGAAAAATATTATGTTCACTTTGTTGAGGCTTGATTTATATTTGCAGGGTTCAAAAATATATTGATATGACAAAACGGGTTTTTAAAAACCCCTGTTTTACCCATGGAATTGTTCTGATTTTTTCTAATTATATATTTACTCAGAGGCCAAATATGTGAGGCAGATACATAAATGTGACCATTTATTTTATGAAAACTACAAAATACATCTGCTACATACCAGATATAACACTATTCAAGGACTTACTGCAGTCTCATATTTAATCTTTATATAGGCCCAACGACAGACAAATATTTCCCTGATGTAATGTTACATAAAAGTCTTTATTGGAGGCCTCCTAACAGACAAGTGTAGTTATAGGCAAGGAAATATTAAATGACAGAATGCAGTGTTTTGGCTAAACTCTTCTTCAGAGCTGACTACCAAGTTAAGTTCCAGATAAAGCATTGTCCAAAACAATAGCTTTTCCCATTTTGTTTTAGGGAAAATGACTTTCATGTGAGATTGCCTCTCTGTAAAATGTTAGTCTATTGGAAAGCCTGTAATAAAGTTTGAATGAGATTCTGCTTGCCCTTTTATTATACACATTTCTGTTTGTGTGAAGGAGGTATGATTTGTCATATTTACAAAGGGGTTTTTTTATTTTTAGTTTCAGAATTACTTTCTTTAAAGAGAGTTTAGTAACTGTAAAAGAAAAGTAGATTTTTTTTTGTCTTTGCCTTCTATAGCAACATTCGGGGCTGGGTACAGAGGATAGTCGTGGGAAGATAGAGCTCCCCCAGCCATTCCTTCCACTGCTGGCTGCCCATAAACCACCATCTGTGTAGACCTGGCCCCCCTTCATTTGTCTGAATGACCCTGGGAGTGCTTAGGATCCTCACTAAAATGTTGTTGGAGTTACTCTGTGTGAGAGAGGTTGGTTGGGGTCAGAGTCAGGGCTTACCTTGGGGCTCGGCCCCTTTATCTGGGGGTGAGAGCATACCTCTGATCTCTCAAAACTGGAAGAAATCCCAGCTCTGCCAATCAGGTGAGGAGGTGGTGCAGAGGAGAGCACATAGGGCCTGAAGACTCGAGTACAAATGTGGCCTCAGATACCTACTTACCTGTGTGACCCTTGACAAATTACCTAACGTCTTTCTGCTTCAGTTTTCTCAGCTGTAAAATACTGCCCAGGGCTGCTGTGAGCATCAGATGAGTACCTGTTTGTAAAGCGCTTAGTACGGAGGATAGATGGCTCTATGCTCAGCCATTCTGCTGCCGCAGAACTTAGGCCTTAACACTAACTCTCTGTCTGAGGACTTCAGCCCCGCCTCTCCTCCCCCAAAAGAAGCCCTGGAGGCCCAGGGTAACTGCAGACAGCCCCACCGTTCTAAGCTTGCCTCCCGCAGGTCAATGCCTCTTTTATTGAGATCCTTTAAAAACTGACTGTGCAAGTAAACCGCAGCCTCACTCTTACTTTGCCATCCAGGCCCAGGGGAAGGAGACCTGGAGGAGAAGAGCTGCACCTTTGTGGTAAAACTGCCATCATGGGAGCTTTCCAGCCTCCAAAAAAAGCCATCTTCAGAGGTGATGTGTCTGTGAGAATTCCACTAACGCCAAGTGAGTGCACCGAAGACAGGTCGACGAGCCAGAATGCCAGTGAGGCATTTACAAGGGTAGACAGCAGTGGTGAGGTAGGCAGACTCAGTCATCTGCTGGAGGTCCACATAGGCTGTCTGGGACCATCTGCCCCATACACAGACGAGACACTGGGTATAAGGTGTAAAGGGAGTTCTTCCTAGACACAGACCATGAGGATTAGGTTCTAACTCCCGAAATACTCAACACCTGGTTATAAAACATGACCTCCAGGGACCCCCACTAGTGAAGGGCTCACATACTTAGAGTTAGTCTGGCTCACACAAACCATGTGTTCTTTTAGTTCTAGTAATTGTACTCATCTTATTTGAAAATCTATAACTCATTTCATTCGACTTTGACTTAATCATATTTTTATCATAACAGGAAACTGCAATTTTCCTTTAAGATCAATAGCTTCTTATAGAATCATACTAATTTTTAATTAGAAATGTATTTCCATAAAATGAGGTCATTGAACTAGATGATCTCAAATATTCCTTCCAGCTCTAAATCAATATAATATCAATGACATCTAAATCAATATGATAATGTGTGGGGTTTTTCCCATGTGACAAAACATCTATTTTGTGGGTCACTTTTGTCAGAGAACTCATCCCCTACCGGCCAGCACTCTACCAGCTGGGCTTTTTTGTACTTGGGCCGTCCTTATGTAGCACATCCACTCTGTGACCCTGTGCTAGTGACTCCCGGCCTTTCTCACTGGATACAGAAGGGCTCGCAGCCTCAGCTTAAGACAGGGGACGTTAGGTGGGCCTCTGCCCAAAAGGACAGCCTTCCATTCCATGCTTGGTCTTTTTTTTTTTTTTTTTTTTTTTTGGCTAGGCAGTGGGGTTAAGTGACTTGCCCAGGGTCACACAGCTAGTAAGTGTTATGTGTCTGAGGCCGGATTTGAACTCAGGTCCTCCTGAATCCAGGGCCGGTGCTCTATCTGCTGCGCCACCTAGCTGCCCCCCATGTTTAGTCTTGCAGTACCTTCACATTATACAAGAAGAAGCAGGTGATTCAGCAGTCAGTCATCTGCTCTATTTCCTTGAATGACAGGGATATTAGTGAAGTAAAAACAGGACTTTTTGTTTAAGAATTTCATCAACTGCATGAAAAAGGCAACTCATACTTCATACTTCCCTGTTTGGCAGCACAAACATTAGTAAACATTGTAACTGCCCCTCTGGTATAGGGAGAAGGGGAACATGCATTTATTAGGCACCTCCTGCATGCCAGGCGCCATGCTGAGCACATCCCATTTGATCTTCACGACAGCCCCGCAGGGAGGGGCTGTAGTGGTGATAGGTATAAGGGGTCTCCAAAATGAGTGGAAGAGCCCTTCTGCTGATGGCGGTCTTTAGTTTCACCATGTCCTGGGGATGACCCGGGCATCTTGAAGGCTGTCCCAGCAGTTACCAGCTCCAGCAGAAAGCCTCCGCGAAGTCTGGCCTGGTTGTGACCTGGGTGTCCGTCGTCTGAGCGTCAGCCTTGACACATTCAGAGAGGCCAGCGAATCCAATGGAGAAGGCTTGATAAAGCACAAAACACTGCAGAAATAGTAGCTGTTATTCTTTTAGTCACTGGGCACTGATTGTTATTTGGGCCATAGCAACTCTTGGTAACCGCCTCTTCAGTCATCATTGTGTTTACTGTCCATAGAGACGAAATCATGAAGCTTAGGAATCTTTGACCTGGGTTTGAATTCTGTCTTTACCATTATACTACCTATGTGTTCTTGAGCAAGTCACTTCTCCAGCCTGGGCCTCAGTTTCCTCGTCTGTAAAATGAGGGGTTTGAGCTTCATGACTTCTAAGGTCTGTCTAGTCTAGTTCTAATTCTATTATCTTACAAAGTCATAGATTCCTAAGAGTGGTGAATATTGGTTTTAAACAAACCTAAAGTTAATACTGGTAAAGACTTATAGAGTTCCCTTTTATTCTTTTGAGAATAGATGTATGGATGGAGTGGTGAATTAGGATCAGGACTTTATTATTTAATTCCTTTCACAACTGGCTGTTGGCTGAAGAAGGAGAAAAAACACATTACGGAAGAAGCCAAGCTTGTGTGCAGAGGTGAAAAGGGAGAGTTGTTTCTTACAAAGAAATTTAGGTAAGCTTTATTTCCGGGAGGACCGTAGCCCCTTTCTCCTAGCTCCACGAGGTAGCCCAACATCGTCAGACCTAGAAAATGGCCTGCCCACGATGCACAGCAGTGCACAGCGTCTGCCTCGCGGCCTTCCTTCCAGCAGTACGATCTGTAACCCACCCGTGCTTGCCTGGGGGGCTGTCGTATCTGCCTCTCCCCCGACTCATCACAGGAGGCCCAGCTGCTGTGCCTGAGACTTTCCCCACGCTCTCTGGACAGACTTTGCATGTGTGTGTGCCCCACATTATTATTAGCTAATTAACCTTCATTCTTCTGGGGCCATTTTCTTTCTAGTGATACTGATGTCTTTTACATGCTGCTCTTGAGTAGTTCTTTCTTTTGGATGTGGTTTGGCCTAGTCAGACCCACTATGCACCTCTTCATTTCCCTTCAAGAGATCTTAAATCCAGTTCTTGAGATCCTGGGAGATTCCAGGACTTGGAGCCCTAGAACACCACTGGAAGATGCTGGGCCTTTGTTTCCGGGAGAAGCTTGGGCCGTTAAAAGAGTCCTGCAGTTTTTCCCATAGGCAACCCAGGCCATGTCCCCCCTCCTGTTTTTGTGCCTTTAAGCATTGGTAGGTAATAGACCCATTTTTAAATGTTAAGCGCTTTATTAATGCCCTTTTTTTTTACCCGTAACTATCACTTCCCAACGATCCTTCCCACTCTCTTCCCTTGTAACAAATAAGTACAAACAGGCAAACCAACACACAGACCATGTGTGAAAATGTTTGCCTCATTCCCCACCCTGTGTTCACCGCCTCTTTATCAAGAGAAGGGAGCTGTGCTGCCCCACTCAGTCTTCAGAAGTCATCCATTCATTAGTGGTCACTGCAGGGAGTAGAGTTCTGAAGCCTCTCTGCCTGTAGGCGTTACTTTATCATTGTCTTCATTTACATTGTCTTCCTTAACTTCACTCTGCAAATGTTCATCTTGGTCTTCCCAAACCCTAGGAATTCTCATATTTGTCATTTCTTTGGGTACAGTAATACCCTGCTACTTCACCTATTTCTGGATTCGATCGTGACTTTTAGCAAATCTCTTCTAGCCACAGATTGGCCAGAACTCTTTCTGCCCAAGACCATCCTTGCCTTAGACACACAAAGCTCGAGAGACATTTAACTCTTACTGGAGTAGCCAGTGACCCGAAACCAGCTGGAGACGCCGTTCCTCTCCTGGTTAGCCAGGCCACTGAGCAGGGAGGCTCTGGGGACTGCGAATGGGTCTCTGATTCATCCGATGGGTCTCTAACAGCATTCCAAAGCCACTTTTAAAAATACTATCTTTTTTCTTTTTTGATTCTCCTTTCTTTTAGCACTGATAAATGAGTCTGCTGTAGATCTAACCAGGCAAACCTTAGTGCTCCTCAGCAGCTGTATGTATGCATCTGTGTAGACGTGATGCTTCTGCTCTCCTAGGTCACTCCCTAGGTGAGTTCCAAGCCCCCTTCTAGTTCTAGGGGCTCATGAGTCTAGCTTTGTGTGAATAGACGAACTGTGCAGCTAATGAAAACAGCTTGGAAGCCTGGGTGTAAATCATGAGATTTTCTGTTTTCCATTTACCAATACGTTTTCCAGTTTATTTTGTAGAGATAAGAAATTATGCTGCCCTTTTTTTTTGTCTTTTTGTCTGTTTTAGATCTGCTTTATCAGACATATTTGATATAATTGATTTAGATGGAAATGGGCTTATTAGCCTTGACGAATATAACTTTTTTGAACTGAGGACAAGTGGTGAGAAATGTGATGAAGATGCCTGGTCTATCTGCAAGGGTAAATAAACTTTTTGCTTCTTAAAATAGGATGTCAGGATAACTAAAACCAGCAGTCATTTTCCTCTTTGTTCCAAAGTGACGTGATAAGTTTAAAATCGGTCAAAAGCACATTTTTGTTCTTTATCCAGTCGTGGTCCAGGACTGTCTTAGAAAGCTTTGCTTTATTCTTCTTCTTAGTCTGGGGGTATACACTGGAAGGGAGGTATAAACTAACCAGTGAGCATTTGTTTTGTCTCCTTCTGCCCTGGCGTGGTGCCAGGTCCTGGGACTCTGCCTTCTCATGGTTTCCACTCCATCAGATGAGAGGGCTTGGAGTTGTAGAAGTAGAGAGAGAAAAGCTGTGTGAAGAATAAACACAAAATAAATGTGAGAGTTTAATAGGGTGGTGGAGAGGCGCAGAAAAGGCATCGAGCAGCTGGTGGGGCTGGCGCTGAATCTTGTCAGAAGTTAAGAATCCTGCAGGTGATGGTGAGGAGGGAATGCGACCAGGCCCAGGGCAGAGCCAGGCACAGACAGGTGCTCCAAGCCAGGTGGTGGAAGGAGATGGAGTGCCAGGCAGGTGTGAAGAAATGAGAGAAAACCCATTTGACTGGATGGTAGAACGTGGGAAGGGGAGTCGTGTGTCATGAGCCTGGAAAGGTAGTTCCCTGGAGTAATTAACAAGTCACTCAGTCACAAGACATGTACCTAGCACCTCCGAGGTGCCAGGCACTGGGGATACAAGAAAGGCAGAAACAGCCCCTGCCCTCAGGGAGCTCACCCTCTGTGGGAGAGACAAGTTGTAAGTGATTAGGTTCCTAGAAGAGCTTTGCAGAGTAAACGGGAGGCAATGTGAGAGGGAGAGGAGCCAGGAAGGAGCCCAGCCTAAGGGAGAGGTGAGCTGGGTCTTGAAGGGAGACAAGGAAGGGAGAGGTGAACTGAGGCAAAGTTTCCAGGCAGGGAGCAAGCCCATCGGAGACCCAGAGACGGGAGGAAGGGTCCCGTCTGAGCGAGTGTGGATGAGCCAATGCAGCGAGATCCTGGAGAAGTGTCAGAGTACAGGGAAGGGAGGATTGGGGCTGGATAGGAAAAGCACTCATTGCCAAACGGAAAGTTTGATTTTTGGTCATTGTGGTAATAGGCAACGTGCTTGTGTTGAGATCTGTGCTTGAGGAAAATCACTTTGGCAGCTGAATAAAGGATGGATTGGGATGGGGAGAGGCTTGGGACAGGGGGACCAGTTAGAAGCCTGTTTAACTAGTCTGGGCAAGAAAAGATAAGGGTCTGAGCTAGGGTCATGGCTGTGTGAGTGGAGAGAGGGGAATTATATACAAGAGAAATTGTGAAGGTAGAAACGGTAAGATTTAGTGAAAAGCTGGATATATGTGATGAGTGAGAATGAGGAGTACAGGAAAAGGCTGTGATTATGAATTAGACAGGCTGGAAGGCTGGCGATATCCTCAGCAGAAATAGGAAGTCTTGGCACACCGGCACGTTTGGGATGGCAGGAACGTTGAGTTCTGTTCTGGACGTGTTGAGTTTCAGGTGTGTCTAGAATACCCATTTTTAAGGGTTTACCAGGTAGTTGATGATGTCAGAACTGGGGCTCAGAGGAGATACTCCAACTGCATATATAGATCTGGGAGTCATCTGCTTAGAGATGATTGCTAAACCCATAGGAGCTGAGGAGACCACCCAGTGGGGGAGTGTAAAGCGGGATGTGTCACGGGCTCCTTTGACAGTCTGCTGAAGCCTTTGGCCACCTCCATTTTTTAAATGCGTAAAATACAATACAGAGGATTACAGAGGAAACCAATTATATCAAAATACAGTTATCAAAATGTTCTTTAGAACAAATTCACGGACCCCAGGTTAAGAATCCCCAGTGAAAAGAGTTCATGTCACGTCAGATGGTTAAAGGAGTTAAAGGTGTTTATCAAGGATACTAAAAATACTGAAGGGGGTGGGGGCACGGGAGCTGCCTCTGAGGAGGGAGACTGTTCCCTGCAGTTTGTGGGGAAACTACAAAGTTATGCCCCGTACATCTGTTGGTCTTGCTTTTCAGTGTCTTCTTTGTAAATTTATAAATGTCAGTTGTACTGTTCACAAATGAACATTTATATCCTAAAGGTTCATATAAATATTTGAAAAATAGTTAACTCATGCTTCTATTTCCCTAAAACCAGAGAATTTTGATACAAAGAAGAACGAACTAACGAAGCAAGGATTTATGGATCTCAATCTAATGGAAGCCAATGATCGAGAAGGAGATCCGAGTGACCTCTGGGTGACTCTGCAGTCAATGGGCTACAACAAAGCCCTGGAGATGGTAGAGGTAAAAAGTGTTTAAACATTGCCTGTGTTGTTAATTCACGGCCTTTTTTCTTTTCACCTGCAAAACCAGAAACTTGCCAAGTGAACTTTTCATGTAGGGCATAGATTTCAGACAAAGCTCCCAGACTCTTTCATCCAGTCCCCGTACTCATTCAGTGTATGTAGGAATCGTGCCTAAATGTGCAGTGTTGTTTCTGCTCCCTTTAATTAGCCTTGCACAAGATTTGGTTGTTGCCAGTATTTTAAGAGCGCAGAAGACTAGAACCGGATTCGGATGTGAAAAGCGGGCAGCTCCATGACTTCTTAGTGTGTAGACTGTCTCGGCAGAAATAGTTTTTTAAGTTGCTAACACATTTCTGTAGAGGACTGTGGGTGCTCTCTTATCCCCCCAGAACACGATCTGTGATTCTGGTACAGGAAGGAAGAACGTTCCCTTTAGAGAGATGAGAATTCAGGTATTCTTCATAACCTGATGCACAGTGATTCCTGCCAGATCTAAAAGGGTAAGGTATTCATGAGGCCTTTCTGTTTCAATGCCAAGCTGGCCCGCTCTGGCCAGGACCTGGATCAGGGCAAGTTTGTTGGGAACGTGGATGTGTAGGATTAATGCTGATGTTAACCCTTTGGGGGCTTGGATCACATTAGTTCTTGGTTACATTACTGTTTGGAAGCCACTTGAAGCAGGAAAGTCAATCCAGACGTTTTTCACCAAAATGGCAGCGACTGTCAACAGTCTATAGAATTCAAGGTCAAATTGGACCTGACTGGCCATTTAGTCCAACTCCAACCTGGAATGTCTGACGAGTGGCATCGGATTTTGCTGAAAGATCTCAGATTGTGGGGAAGCCACTTGCTCTCAAGGCGACGCATCATTCCACTTTGGATAGCTCTAATTCTTAGGAAGTTTTTCCTTCCCTCAAACAATTAAACAAATTTAGAGAATATCTGCCCATTTCTCTTGGCTGTGACCTTTAATGACAAAAAAGTGATAGATGGCCCTTCAGATTCTTGAAGAGAGCCATCGTGCTCTCCACTCCCCTCTCTCCTCCCCCATCTTTTATTCTCCATGAGAAAAATCTCCAGTTCTTTCAGCTGATCCCTTGGGATTCCTCTGGATGAGCCAGCTTATCAAGGTCCTTCCTAAAATGTAGTGATGCCCATAGTTGTAGAATGGCCGGTGGGACTGCCACCTCCCCGTGCCTAGCAGCTGGGCCTCTCCTCATGCTACCCAAGCTCATGGGAGCTTCCTTGGCTGCTCATAGCTCATGTTGAGCATGTGGTCCACTCAGACCCCCAGAGCTTCTTTAGACAAAGTGCTCTTTGGTCATGCCTCACCTGTTTCATACTGAGGAAATACATTTTTTAACCTACAAGAAAGACTTCATATTTGCCCCATGTATGAAGTAACACTTCCTGTTTCTTTTTCATATTACTTCTTTTGATTTTATGTTGCCTTCCCTTACAAATATGCCCCACCTTCCTCTCCTACCCATCCCTTTCAACAAAGAATTCAAGAAAAAGGGGAAAAGGCAGCTCAGCACACTGCTGTCCATCACCCACGACTGACCAGCCTCTCCCCCTTCTTCATAGAAGGGAGGAAGTGTCCTTCTCCCACTTCCTCTTGTGTGGAGGTTGGGCTTGATGGTGCTTGAGGTTGTTTGCTGTGGGCATTTCTTTGGGCCCCAGTCGGTGCTCTGGACAGGGTCTTCATGGCTCTGTTGGCTTCGCTCCGCCTCGGTTCACATTGGTCTTTGGAATCCTGCAGCACTGTTCTTGTGCCCCAGCATCCAAATGTTGCCACCCCACAAAGTGCCACAATGAGTGTCTTGTTTGATGTGGTGCCAGGCTTGCAGTTGGGAGCATGGAGAACAAGAATGGTCTGAGAAGAGAACGTTGGAGTCGCACCGTTTCAGTTCTGGGTCCTAACTGCTCTCTACAAGAGTGGGACCGATTTACAGTTTGACCAGTGAGGGGGCCTGCCTCTTTACAGCCACTCCCCCCCCGATATTCACTACTTTCATAGCTTGTCATCTCTGTCTGTTTGCTGGGTGCCAGGTTTTTGATTGGCATTTTCCTCATTATTCATAATTTGGAACATCTTTTGTTTTTTAATCTCTGTAATTATTCTTTTGAGAACTGTTTGTAAATATTCGCTGACTATTTATTGGACGGTGGTTGTTGGCCATATAAATTTACTTTTGCTTTCTCCATCTTGAATATCAGCTCCCTGTTGCATTTCCTCTTGTTTGAATCAGCTCTGATTTTTCTGAATTCTGCCCGTCATCCAGTCCAGTTTGACAACAGTGCCATCTCTACCTTAATCCAAGCCACTGATAAAAATGTTAAACAGCACAGGGCCAAGCACACTGCCATGGGGCAGTCTCTGTCCTCACTTACCCTCATCTCTCCATCTTTTCTACAGTCACGGCACAAGTGACTTTGTTGAACACTTAAAATCCGGGGAAACGACTTCTAGGATTCCGCTCTTCTGCCGCCAGTGTGGTAATCCTACAAGTGTCTCCCCTCCCTCGATGCTGCCTTCTCCTCCAGCCTCTGCTCCAGCTCAGCTCCTTGGAAATATCCTTTTCCCTCAGGGCCTCTCACTTCCTCTCCTTGCATTCTCTTCTTCAACACTACAGTCTGGTACCCAGTATCCTCCTGCAAGGAAACTGCTTCCTCCAGAGTCACCCATGATTTAATTGCTTAGTCTGATGGCCTTTCTTCAGCCCTCACACACCCTGACCTCCTTGCAGCATTGAACAATGTCGATCCCTTTCTCCTGAATACTCTTTGCTCAGGGTTGTGTGACACTGTTCTTTCTATATTGTCCTCTTGTCTGACCTCTCTTCTTCCCTCTTCTTTGCTAGGTCTTCATCCACACCATGGCCACTGCCTATAGGTGTCTCAGTTCTCTATATATTTGAGAAATGAGGCCTTTATCAGAGACATTGGCTGTAAAGATTGTTTGCCAACTTTCTGCTTTCCTTTTAATCTTGGTTGCATTGGTTTTGTTTGTGCAAAACTTTTAAAATTTAATATAATCAAAGTTATCTATTTTACATTTCATTCTTTTTTTTTTGTTTTGTTTTTGTTTTTTTTAGTGAGGCAGTAGGGGTTAAGTGACTTGCCCAGAGTCACACAGCTAGTAAGCATTATGTGTCTGAGGTCGGATTTGAACTCAGGTCCTCCTGACTCCAGGGCTGATGCTTTATCCACTGTGCCACCTAGCTGCCCCTGTTTTACATTTTGTAATGCTGTCTCTTGTCTGGTCATAAATTTTTCCTTTCTCCATCAATCTGACAGGTAAACTATTCCTTGCTCTCCTAATTTCCTTATGATGTCACCCTTTGTGTCTAAATCACGTAACCATTTTGACCTTATCTTGGTATATGGTGTGAGATGCTGGTTTATACCTAGTTTCTGCCAGACTGCTTTCTAGTTTTCCTTGCAGTTTCTGCCGAGTAATGAGTTCTTGCCCCCAAATCTTGGATTTTTGGTTTTATCAAATATTAGATTACTATGTTCATTTATTATTGTGTATTGCGTGCCTAGTCTATTCCAGTGATCCACTACTCTGTTTCTTAGCCAGTATCCAATTGTTCTGATGATTACTGTTTGGTAATACAGTTTGAAATCTGAGGCTGCTAGGCCGCCTTCCATGATTCCTTTGATATTCTTGACCTTTTGTTCTTCCAGATGAATTTTGTTATATTTTTTTCTAGCTCTATAAAGTAATCCTTTGGTAGATTGATTGGTATGGCACTGAATAAGTAAATTAAGTGGAATTGTCGTTTTTATTATATGGCTCGGCCTCCCCATGAGCAATTAATATTTCTCCCATTGTTTAGATCTGTTTTTATTTGTGTGAAAAGTGTTTTGTAATTTTCATACAGGGTTTGTCTTGGCAGGTAGACTTCCAAATATTTTATATTGTCTGCAGTTATTTTCAGTGGAATTACTCTTTCTTTCTTTTCCTGCTGGGTTTTATTGGTAATGTACAGAAATGCTGACGATTTATGTGGGTTTATTTTATATCCTGCAACTTTGCTCAAGTTGTTAATTATGAAATTTCAAGTAGTTTTTAGTCGATTTCCTCGGGTTCTCTAAGTATCCCATCATGTCATCTGCAGAGTTTTCTTTCCGTGTTGCCTTGTTTTCCTGTCTTACTGCTATAGCTCGTATTCCTAGTACGGTATTAAATAATAGTGGTGATGATGGACATCTTTCCTTCACCCCTGATCTTATTGGGAAAGCTTGTCGGAGTGGTTTTCCTAAGCATGAGTCTGACCACGGCACCCGTTCTACTCAGTAAACGCCAGTGGCTCCCTGTTACCTCCAGGAACAAATGAAAATAATAACAATAAAAGCTAGAATGTGTTAAGTGCCTCCTCGGTGCCAAGTGCTTTATAATGTTACCTTTTTTGAGCCTCACAATAAGACTGTGAGGTAGGTGCTATTATTATCCCTATTTACATTTGAGGAAACTGAGGCAAACAGAGGTGAAGTGACTTGCCCAGGGTCACGCAACTATTAGTGTCTGAGGCCAGCTTTGGACTCTAAGCCCAGCACTCTGTCGTGTTGCCATCCTTGCCCTCTGTTTGGCATTTAAAGCCTTTCCCAACATGGCCCCTTGCTACCCTTCTGGTTTTCATAGACTTTACTCCTCATCCACACACACACTCAACTATCCAGCCATCCCGGCCCATGTTCTAGGCTCCATCTTCCATCTCGGCCTTCCCCACCTCTGTCTCCAGGCTTCCTTGGCTTCCTTGGAGATTTAGCTGAAATCCCACCTTCCTCTCCCCAGATGCCAGACAGCTCCTCACTCCAGGGCTGCCTTCCAGCTAGTCCACATTGATTTTCTGTGTGTGCCTGTTTATTTACTTGTTGTCTCGGTTAGACCGTGAGCTCCTTGAGGGCAGGGACTGGATTTTTTGCCTTTCTCTGTATGCCCAGTGGACAGTGCCTGGCACATAAGTACTTCATAAATGTTTGTTTATTACTTGTTAACATAGTTTCTCATTCCTGTTTTTTATGAAGTTATCCTATTAGTGATAATGACCTCCCCTTCTAGCTTTTCATTAATTATCCTTTTAATACTACGTTCAGGAATTTTACAGTTCACATGTTGCCAGCCTTGGCTGTGGCCCCCTCAGCAGTGATGTCAAACGTGTTGGAGTCAAGAGTTCTCGATTTGGAGGTTGAAGAGCCCTGGATTCAAGTTCTGCCTCTCTCCCTCACTGAGCCATATCTTTGCATCTCTGTTGCATTATCTGTAAAACAGGAGAAACTGAACTCAGCACCTTCCCTCTCTCCCTCTCCCCTACCTTCCCTATTACTGTGGAAGGCACCACCACCCTCCCAGTCCTTCAGGCTCCCAGCCTAGGAGTCATCCTGGACTCCTCACTCCCCCCCATAACCAAGCTGGTGCCACGCTGGTGTCGACCACCTCTGTAACATCTCTCCGGTATACCCCTTTCCTTGCTCTGACACGGTGCCCCCCCCAGTACAGACCCTCATCACCCCCTACCTGGACTGTTGCTGCTGGGGGGTCTGACCGTCTCCAGTCTCTCTCCACTCCAGTCCATCCTGCATTCAGCCACTAAAGGGATTTTCCTAAAGCTCGGGTCTGACCATGTCTAGCGGCTCCCTATTCCTCCAGGATCAGATACAGAACGCCCCTCATTCCAACCTCCGAGTCTTATTCTTCAATATGACTCTTTGACCCAGTGACCCTGGCCTCTTGGCTGTCCCAAGAACACGACCCTCCGCCTCTTGGCTCTGGCCATTGTCTGTGGTTGTCCCTCATACCTGGGATGCTTTCCTCCTTCACTCTGATGACCTCCCTGGCTTCCTTTAAGTACCACCTAAAATCACCCTCCCCCCTTTTCTTATTGAAAAGAAGACTTTGAAAATATTTTCTTCTTCTTGTCTTCATGCTTTGGCCAAATAAATGTTGTGGCCACAAATTTTAAAATATCTGAAATCATTATTGGAAAGGGCCCTGAGTTGTTCCCGTAGGCAGGGATTGTTGTTTTATCCTGCACTAATAACCAATGGATACAGGTGCTCAGGCTCTGCTGGTCAGTTGGGGCTTCCCCTGGGTTTCCCTTCTGCAGCCCGAGCAGGGTGCTGGAGAGAGCTGCTAGCAAAGGCAGAGGACTTGCTGTGCTGAGCCCTGGGGCAGGTCCCTTGGCCACCGTCAGCTCGGGTTTGGGAGTGGTTTGTTTCCCAGAAGGCCAGCCTCTCACAGCTTCTTCGACTTGCATCCTTTTAGCTGATTTAAGATTCCGAAAGAAAACGTCATAAGATCTTAGGACAGTAGAAAGCCTTTGACCCAAAGGAAGAGAGAGTTGTGCTGAGAAGAAGCTGACCTCTCTGTGCTTCTCGCACTAACCAGTGCCCCTCTACCAGGTCAGGAGTCCGGGGCTTGTTTCCTTGGAAAGCTGAACTGGCCCGATTCAGACCAGCCTGAAGGAAGCCCTACTACGCTCAGGGCCCGGGCCAAGCACAGGGACGGGAGAGGACAGGGTCCGTCTCTTTAAGGGGTTGTCCTCAGAGAGGGGCAGACAGGAACGCGTCCCAGTAAACAGTGTCATGAGAGTGAACGGGATAACTCGGATGGATGCAACATGGCGAACGTGGTGTAGGTTCTGTCCCAGAACATAAAAGCTATAAATGTCACATCCTCATTGGGTTTTTCCCCCGGCAGGCATGCCCATTCGTCATTGACATCTACACGGAGAAATGCCGGCCCAGGATTAAGGCCGTCCACCTGGGGTCCGGCGGCCTTCCTTTTGAGAAAGCCCTTTGCCAGTCTGTTATTGACAAAGGCGACGCCAAAGCCATGGACAGCCAGGAGAATGTCTTCCTCCATACCTACAAAAGCGATTTCCGGATCACGTCAGTTCTTGAAAATAAGGTATTCATTATGACTGGCTGTCTCTAGCTGTCTTCCATATATGCTTATACTGTCTCATCTCCTTTCTGTGACTGGCAAAAGAAACTTTCTGTTACATCAATCTTTTAAAAAAAATATTCAAGAAAGCTGTTTTTTACCCTTTCTAGTTCCATGGAATTCCTAATTTAGGGCAATGTTATTCTAGAGGGACTCTGAAATCCTTGTTATTTAATTTTTTTATTCAGAAAACTTACCAGAAATTGAAGAGAGGGGAAAAGGCGTGGATTTGCGGCTTTCGTTGATGGTTAAATTAATATAAGTTTCAGCTTGGCACACACAGAATCACTCAGATTTAGAGACGGATTTCTGGAAGTTACTCACGTCACCATAAAGGTTAAAGGTGACCTTAAGGTGATGTGCTCCTAGGAGAGTGCTTAGCTGTATCAGCTGCCAGCTTCACGCTCCCAGAGCCAGGCCTGGTTGGGACTTGGTCACAGAAGGGAATGGTGCCTCCTATGTGCCCGCCACTGTGCTAGGCAAGCCCTTTACAAATATCATCTCGTTCGGTCAATCACTGAGCGGCCCAGGTCTACGTTCAGCCCTGGGGATGTGGATACAACAGCGAGACCATCCCTGCTCTCAGGAAGCCTTCGTTCCAGCAGGAGAGACAAGGACGTTGATGGTCATGTTCAGGATAGAGCAGAGGGAGGAATGGTGCGGGCCCAGGAGGGGACAGGAGCTGAGGGGCACCCCGAGTGAGGGCCTGGCCTGGGTGAAGACCCGCGTCGTGGCGAAGGCAGATTTACCTCCTTTCATGAGGGTGGCTAGTTCAGCCGGCTCGTCCACCACATAGATGCTCATACTGTATGTGTGTGGGCACCTCTGGCCATGCGTTGGGTCGCTGCCCCGTCTTAAGTGCTGCCCCTGCCAGTCCCCTGTCCCTCTTCACCCATCTCCCTGCATTGTTTCTGTTACTGACCGAGTGACGTGGTGGACAGAGAGGAAGAGTTTTCTCTGCCACCCTGCCCCTATTCCCCGTGGGAGCCCTCGGTTATTTCAAATCATCTTCTGGGTCTTTCAGCACAACCCAGCCGAGATTATGAAATAAACTCTAGGTTATTGGTCAGTTCCTTCAAGTTCTGGGGCATCTTTTTGTCTTAAATTTGTACAGTACTGATGAGAATAACCAGTCAGTCACATAGGCGTTAGGGTCTCTCAATGTCCCGGTATCATGCTAGATACCATGGGGCATCTAGAGAGGAGTGAGGCCCGGCTTCTACTTTCAGAAAGCCAGAGTCTTATTGGGCGGTGAGCGGTTACACGCTGTGATACTCGGCTGTGGCGTATTCCCTATGAAGTGCATTAAGATGTCAGAAGTAGAAGACTTTGTGGACTCAAAGAGTCAGGGAAGCGCTCATGGAAGGAGGAGGAATGGGTAGGATTTGGACAGATGAGAACAGAGCACACGCCCGGCACGGGAGACAGGAGAGCGGAAGGAGGCGGGCTTGTTCAAGGAGGAGGCATGTCACTGGTCACCTGGGGAAGAGGCAGGACGAACCTGCGGGAGTGAGACGGGACGTGAAAGGTCTTCGTGGTTATTGACAAGCTCATGACTTACCGAAGTATGGACTAAAAATGTCATCTTGTTTTACAGTCAGAGAATAAAGTGGTCATTCATGTCAACAATGAGCTAAGTAAAAACTGTGTAAATAACAGAAGTCTCAGCATTTTCGCCGTGGAGCTGGCGCCAAAGTCCACGACGGTAATTAATGCTCTCTTCTAAGTTACCCCTCAACTTAATCCTGCTGTGGCCATAGTGAACGTGCAAATAGGAAAGGAAACAGTGTCCGAATCTAATCACGGTAATTAATGCCTCAGTCATATGGATAGTCCTGGCATGTCAGGCGTTGCTCTGCCAGCGGTCAGCTGTGTGACAGGCAAGGCCAGGCACTCTCCTTGTCCATGTCCATTTTTTAATTTGTAAAATGGGGCTGAAACCTCACCCAGCCACTACATAGCCTGGTCAGAAAGCTTGAAATAGATTAAGTAGTGATCCCTCATCTTCCTAGGACTTAAGGGTTTACAAAACATTTCCTTCACGACAACCCTATGCAGTGGATACTACAGGTTCTGTTATGTCCATTTTACAGATGGAAAAACCAAGGCCCAGAGGCTTAGAGCTGAGAGCTGAACTCGCATCCTCTTACCCCAACTCCACCCTCTGTCCACTACCCTAGATAGTCTGCTGATGTCTCAGCTCTGAGGCTTGTGATTTCCAGGTTTCATGAGCAGCATCCAAGATTCAGATTCAGCCAGAAGTGGGGGCTCAGAGCCAGACTGAGTCACCGTGACTGTGGGTAGAGAAAGAGAAATGAGGATGGTGTTCACCCTTCTCCCTTCCCTGGCCCAGCCTGCGATGTCTTCCCAGTGCTTCCTCAGTCAGTCTGGAAACACTTATGGAGCACCTACTGCGTGCCAGGCATTGTGCCAAGTGCTTGGGGTGGAAGAAGAGACAAGTGTCTGTTTCTTTTCTTTCCCTCCCCTTCTCCCAGGGCTGAGGGTACAACCTGATTTGGTTTGGATTACGTCATTAAGAGTCAAATCATAGATTACTATGTCCATAGCCGGGAGATCTCATCTTGATTTGTTGTGGAGGACTCAGTAATGTTGGCTCACCAAAAACCACCTAAAAATAAGGTTCTACCTTCCTTTTGTTTATTGGTCATTTTTCCCTTCGCAGGTTTGTCAGCACGTGATGCCTATGAATGAGCGACAAGAATGGGTCTATAATTGTGTGTATTCACTCGTGTCCTGAGGCTGGCGTGGACGGTGACTCCTCTGACACTGCCCGACCACGATGGGCAACTCCAGGCTAACTCTGTTCTCTGTTGACCGGTCAAGTCGTGACGTGACGAATGTGCGCTTCTCTGGCGTCATCTCCCTTTCAGCTGTTGTGTATTGTTGATTACAATATGTGTGTGTGTGATACATTGCAGTGTGTTCCATTTTCCTCATTTGGGGAGTAAATCCAGGGCATCTTTTGCTTAATACTTTCTTCCTGATTGTATTAACATCAACCAATTGTAAATAAGCCTTTGCCACAGCACCATTAAATGATTTACATAAAATATCACAGATATTTAGTATGTCTTAATTAAAAGATATGAAGTTGTATCCTTAAAATATAAAAATATCATTAGGCTAGACATTTAAATTATTTTCTAATTAGAAAAAAAGACATTTAAAGCAAAATTTGGTGCATTTTTTTATATTATAATAACCAGAGGGAAAAAAGCAATGAGAATATAAAACAGGGAATTTGTGAAATATTCAATAGGTTTGCCAACTGTCATTATTGCTAACTTATCTGTAGATTTGTTCAAAATTTATAAATATGTAGACACTTAAAATGTTCTTATTTTTAAAATAGGTATTAAGCATATTCAACCTAGTTTAATAGGGTAGCAGCAGTCCTTGAAAAACTATATTTATCAACTAGCACAGCAGAACTCTATTACACAGTCTTCTGTAATAGAATATGAGGCCAGTAAATGTCAGCTATGAAATAGGAATACCATCATAGAACTCTAATTATTTTTACATATGGTATGTGCTGGTGCTTAGTTCTTTCTTGAAAGGTCATTTATTTAATTTTTGTTAAGCAGTTTAGACATCTGCAATATGGGTTAATAAATTCTTAATCCTGAGCTGGGAATCAGGAGACTTGGGTCCTAGTTCAGGCTCTGTAACTATTTGTCTTGGTGGCCCCATACAAATCAGTTAATTTCTTTTGACTTCAATTTTTACATCTGTAAAATAAGAATGCAGCTATTGCATAAAGAAAGGTTTTTTGAATTAGCAAGAAAATATGGCAAAGAATAGCACTATCTAAAATTGAAGAAAAATTGTCAAAATAAAAATAAAATTGTGTTTTGTGAATTTTTAAAAAACAATATAAAATAATAAATTTATCTCATGAAAGAGGAACGTAAAAGCTCATCCAAAACACCAGTTGCCATAGTTTCATCTTTCATTGTACTTAATATTTATAACCTGTATAAAGAATGCAGTTAGAGAATTAAAAACATGTTTTCTATGTAGATCACTGCCCAACAATTTATCACTAATTTTTAAAACATATTTATGTGATGTATTGTAATGGATACAGTACCAGACTTGATTTATGGATGACTTAGCACCTTCGGATATGGCCTCTGACACAAGCTATGAGACCATGTGCAAGTCCCTTAACCTTTCTAGTCCATAGACAGCCTTCTGAAAGTGTAAACTGAGATGATTTACAGCCAACCTCAGTGGAGGGTGATCCCCACCCCCAGCAAAATCATAGGTCTTAGGTATGTAGGCATAATTGTTATCCAGACTACACTTCACAGAGCTCAATAAATGAAAAATCCCAAGACCAATTTGGAGGTAGTTCTAGTCATCTAAACTTTGATTTCATTTCCAGCTAACATGCTATCAATCAGATTAAAAAGATGGATTAATGGGGCAGCTAGGTGGCACAGTAGATACAGCACCAGCCCTGAAGTCAGGAGGACCCGAGTTCAAATCCAGCCTCAGACCAAACACTTACTAGCTGTGTGACCCTGGGCAAGTCACTCAACCCCAATTGCCTAAAAATAAAAAATAAAAATAAATTAAAAATAAAAGATGGATTAACCACAAGGATTGCAAAAGTATTTGGAAGAAATGAAGCAAAAGATAAAAAGTGAAATTATAAATGAAATGAGAGTTTGGGGGGAAATTTTAAAGGAGAATGAATAGCTTAGAATAGAATATAGAAAACCTTACCCAGTAGCGGACTCCCTGAAAATATAATGGAGCAAGCAGAACTCAGAGATTCATGACACAACAAGAAATATTAGAACAAAGACAGAAGATTGGTTAAAAAAGAAAAAAGAGAGAGAAAGAAAGAAAACATAAGGTATCAACTATCAGAAACAACTGACCTGAAAAAGAGGTAAAGGAGAGATAATTTAAGAATCATTAGATTCCCTGAAAACCATAATCAGTGAGAAAAGCTGAACACCGTATTTCAAGTAATCATAAAAGAAAACTATCCAAATCTACTAGAACCAGAGGGCAAAGAGAAAATGGAATTCACTGATAACCTCCTGTAAGAAAACTGAAACTGAAAACAACCAGGGATGGCATCATCAAAGTATAAAGTTTCTGATTCAAAACAAAAATACTGTAATTAACCAGAAGGAGTACGCCCAGTAGTGGACTCTCTGAAAAATATAATGGAGCAGGGGCAGATAAGTGGTACAGTGGTTAGAGCTCCAGCCCTGGAGTCAGGAGGACCTGAGTTGAAATCCGGCCTTAGACACTTGACGCTTACTAACTGCGTGACCCTGGGCAAGTCACTTAACCCCATTGCCTAGCCCCCCCCCAAATATATATATATATATATATATATATATATAAAATGGAGCAAGCAGAACTCAGGGACTCATGACAGAACAAGAAATGTTAGAACAAAGACAAAAGATTAGAAAAAAAACCCATAAGGTATATAAATGAGATACATGAGAAAAAGAGCATACAAACATGGAGGAAGGTTTTTGGGGAGGAGCAGGCATCTACTGACCTCTTATCTGAACTAGAATAAAGAACTTAAGAAAGTTCATCACAAAGCAGGATTTTTTTTAAAAGACTGTTTAATTGGGAGGTGGAAGGGTAAGAGGGATTGAAGATAGAGTAGCAAAAAAATTTTTTTTCACTAAAGTATCTTTTTTTAAATGCACGGAATAGAAAATATAGGCAAGAAAGAATCACAAATAAGCAGTTGAAAGTTACATGTAGAATTTAGTATATATTTAAATAGAAAAGCAAGCTGTACATAATAGATGTCTGCTGTTTCACATACAGCCCTGTTCTGCTTCAAGCAAGGTAAAAAACAAAATGAAACCCAGAGGTAGTGATCATGAGCAGCAACTTAAAAAAAAAAAAAAAAAAAAAAAGACATGATTAAAAGAGAAGTAAGGAACCACATTGTGTTTAAATGTTCCATGATTAAATAATATCGGTAATTAATATGTGTGCACCAAAAAGTATAACATCAAAGTACTTGAAAAAAATGCTGATTAAATTACAAGGAGTACTATAATAGTTGGGAATATCAATTTGCCCCTTTCAGACCTAGACAAAATTAACAAAAAGCTGAAAAAGAAGCTAAGAATCTGAATCAGGTTTTAGAAAAGTTGAGTAACACAAATCTGTGACAATTACCAAAAGTAAACATACAAGTTTCTCAGCTGTACTTGGCACATTTACCAAAAATGACAACAAACTAGGGAATAAAAACCTCATAAACAAATGCAAGAATATTTAAAATATCCTTTATTACCTGCAGTGCAGTAAAATTATGACCAATAAAGAACGTTTGAAGAGAGGACTCAAGTTTAAATGGGAACTAAATCATTTAATCATAAATAATTGGTGAATCAAATAGCAGATAATTTTATTAACAAAAATATTTTTTAAATGAGACAACATACCAGAATTTGGGAATGTGGACCAAACAACCAGTCCTTGGGAGAAAATTTACCTTTCTAAACAGATTCAACAACAAAAGAAAAAGGATGATCAATAAATTGATCATGTAATTAAAAAAACAGAAAAGCAACAAATCAAAAAGTCTCAACCAAACACAAAAATAGAAATTCTGAAAATCAGGGAAACAATTTAAACCAATAATCTCTGACTCTGACTCTGACCCTCCGACTTGATAAATAAAATTAGGACCTCTTTAGCTAATTTGAAAGAGACAGGAAAATCAAATTGCCAGTATCAAAAATTTTAAATGAGAATTTGTAACAAATAAAGAAAATTATTGGAAATTATTTCACCGAATTTATATGCCAGCAAAGCTGATAAGTGAAATGGATGTATATTTACAAGTATTCAGATTGACAAATCAAGAAATAGAGAATTTAATTAACCCAGGCTGAGGGAGAAAAAAAAAAAGATTGAGGAAGTCATAAAATAGCTCTCAAAAGGAAACTAACAAGACCAGTGAATCCTGTCATATGTCCAAAGACCAATTCCAGTGTTCTAGGAATTGTTTGTGAAAATAGAAAAAAAGAGAGATCCTAACAAACTATACTGAGACAATTATTATCCATTTATACCTAAACCAAGGAGAAAGAAAATAACATAAACCTATGCCTCTAAAGAATATTGATAAAGAAATTAAATAAAATACTAACAAAGGGACTATGTTATTGTTGTGTTGTTTCAGTCATGTCTGGCTCTTTGGCACCACATTTGGTGTTTTCTTGGCAAAAATACTGGAATGGCTTTGCCGTTTCCTTCTCTAGCTCATTTTACAGATGAGGAAACAGGCATGCAGGGTTAAGTTTCTTGCCCAGTGTCTGAGGCCACATTTGAACTCAAGTCTTCCTGATTCCAGGCCCAGTATTCTATCCACTGTGCCACCTCACTACCCAAGATAAGGAATAGGTTAGGAAAGAATCAAGGAAGAAGGAGGGGAAACCTACTACTTCATACCAATGGGATACAGGAGAAGAAGAACATACAAATATAGAGGAAGGTTTTGGAAAGAGCCGGCATCCAATGACCTCTTATCTGAAGCAAAATAAGGAACTTAACAGGATTCATCACAAAGAGGTTAATATTTTTTGTTTTTTGTTTTTTGGCTAGGCAATGGGGTTAAGTGACTTGCCCAAGGTCACACAGCTAGTAAATGTTAAGTATCTGAGGCCGGATTTGAGCTCAGGTCCTCCTGACTCCAGGGCCGGTGCTCTATCCACTGCGCCACCTAGCTGCCCTGAAGTTAATATTTTTTAAAATGATATGCCATGACCAAGTTGTATTTATACCAAGAATGTCAGTTTGGTTCATTATTAGGCAAACTATAAAGATAACAGACTATGTTAATAAAAAGTCAAATAATTATAACATACAAAAAAAAACCTTTTGACAATATATAACACCCCTTTATGTTAAAAATGCTAAAAAAAAATAGGAAAAGATAGACTGGTACTTCATATGTATGATAAACTAAAATCAAAGGCTACTATTATTATATTATTAGCTTTTCCAGTAAGATCAGGGGAAAGTGAGAATATTCATTGTCACCACTATTGTTTGACATAGTTCTAAAATAAGAAGCAAAAGAAATTGAGGGACTGCATATAACCAAAGAGAGAAAAAGGTTTCTCTTTTTTGCAGATGACATAGAAGTTTACTTAGAGAGCCCTAGAAAGTCAACTAAAAATTAAAACAGTTCCTGACCTCAATATAATAGCAGAATATTAAAAAAAAATAAACAACAAAAACCCGACAAAAATAATCAGCCTTTCTGTATGTTATCAACAAATCTAGAAGGGAAGGAGAAAAAAAATTCCATCCAAAATAACTACAGAATGTATAAAATATCTGGGAGTCCAGCTACCAAGACACACAGAATTTATATGAATACCAACTATTCTTTACAGAAATAGACCTAATAATTATAGACTTGCTAATTACTTGTACTTCAACCTTGCTGATGTAATAAAAATTACCATGTTATCTAAAGTAATTTACAGATTTAGTACCATACAGATACAGCCACTAACTTTACACAACTAGTTAAAATAATAACCAAATTCATTAGGAGGAAGAATCTCAAGAAAAATAATGAAAAAAGTGAGAAGGAAGCTTAGCGGTGCCAAATTTCAAACTATACTACATAGCAATAGTCATTTAAACTACTTGATACTGGTTTAAAAAATAATGGAGAAGTTGGTCAGTGTAACATAGTTGATACTCAACACCTAGGAGCAAACATGGCATAGTGTTCCAAAGGTTCCTCCTACTAGGGTAAGAATTCACAATTTGGGGAGAAAAACCCCACCAGGTAAGCTGTAAAGCAGTCTGACAGACATTAAATAGTAGGTTTAACTAACTCATGTCATATACCTCCAGGGAACAAGCTTTTATTAAAGTGCCTACTATGGGCTAGGCTTTGTGCTAAGGATCTCATTTGATCCAGTAAAACTCCATATGGATAGACGGTGGTCTAAACAACTTAGAAAGGAAGGAAGGAGGATCCCTTTCACAGCTATGAGTGGGGGAAAGTCTTGATCAAACAAAGGCAAACATGGACAGTGTTGATTATATAAAACAGAATGGTAATGATTGTCAGATTCATTTGCAATAGCTGCCCTTCTACTTGGTGTTTGTGTGGATGGACAGACCAAACTCTTTTGAGTGATTATAGATCTTTTCCATTCTCTATTTTTTTTGACCTGCTCACAAATTCGTATTTTAATATAAAATATTCATACAGCAGACCTACCCTGTCTCCTAGCCAAGCACTGTTATGGATTAGCCCTATTCAAACAGAAAACACGAGATGCTGTGCGTTCTCTCACCTTCTGGTGTCCAGGTTTTCCTTTAAACGTTGCTCAGCCTGTATCTGTTCTTTAAGAAGGGAATTTCTGCCTTCAGTGTTTCCTCTACGGGGTCAGTGGCCATCCTCCCACTGACCATGTTCTCCCCGTATTTCAGCACCAGCTCCTGAAGGTTGTCAGGGACTCTGGGAGGACAAAATCCTCCCCATTTTGAAGGAGACTTTGCAGCTGGAGATGGAGACCTGCAAGGAGGAAGTCATTTCCATCCCTAGCCTAAAAGTGGAGTTGGAGAGAGCCGAGGCAAACAATGACTTTACGAGTAAGATCAGAGCAGCTGGAGAGCCTACGGGAGATGGAGCTGACTTTGGGGGAGCAGCTAAAGAGAGAGACTATGGCCTTTCTTGAAGACATATTCCAAGGCTTTAGCTACCTTGGCTTGGAAGAGAGAAAAACCGAGACAGACAGACACAGAAACAGAGAATGTTGGCGGGAAGAGTGGGTAGTCAGAGGATGGTCTAGTGGATAAAGAATATGCTGCCCCATCGCAAACGGAGCCAGGTGTGGGTGGATATTGGTACTCACGATCCATCCCCCCACACCACCTGTCACAGGTGACACAAAGCAAATGTATTGGATGATAGGCAATCGGGATCCTCCAAAATCTGAGTAGAATGTTGGGACAAATCTAACAAGATGAAATGTTCAGTCATAAGTATAAAGTGTTAAACTTGAATTGAAAAAAATCAACATCACAAGTAGAAGATTTGGGGGAGGCATGGCTCAACGAGCTTATCTGAAAAAGATCTGAGGGTCTCAGTGGACTACCAGCTAAATCTAAGTTGATACTTATGTACTGTGGCAATCAAAAAAAAATATAGTAACTGTCTTGGTTGCATCAAGAGAGGCAGTGTCCAGAATCAAGTGATAGTTGAGCTTTATTATACTGTAGTCATATCACATCTGGAGAACAATATTTAGTCTCAGTGATGCATTTTAAGGAGGATATTAACAAACCAGACAATGTCCAGAGGAATGCAGTCAGGATGGTGAAGGTCCTAAAATCGTCCCATGTGAAGGGGACCAGGAATGTTTGAGAAGAGAAGACGAGTGTGGTGGGAATAGAATGAGTGAAGAGAAGATTTGGGGGGCGGGGGAACATGATGGCTGCTTTCAAATATTTGAAGGACTGTTGTGTGAAAGAAGGTCCCATCAGAGCCAAAGGGGAGGCGAGTTTCAGTGTTTACAGGGACGTGTTTCTAATAATTAGAGCTGTCCACGCGTCAAAGCCAACACCTATTCATTAAGCCCCTATGTGCCAGGCTCTGTACTAAGCACTGGAAACAGACTGCGTTGGGATTAGGATTCCCCCACTGGAGATCTTCCAGAGAAGAAGTAGGAGTTAGGGAGGCTACGTGGCAACAGAGACAGGGCTCATGTTCAAGGACAAGTAGAAACAAGTGGCCCCTATGGTTGCTTCCAGCTCTGAGATTCTCTGCTTCCTCTGCAGGAAGCCATGTTCATTCACATGTGTGAAACCTCCCGAGAGATGCAGATGGCGTGTTCCACTGGGCCTGTTGGTTGGTTCCCAAACTGAAAACGTTGGGCTGTCAAGCAAGCTCCAGCCCTTGTAAAGATTCTCCTCAAACAAGACCGCTTCCACTCCTACGTTAAAATGATACAAGATTCAGTGAGAAAAGTGACTTCAGCAATCACGTTGTTCAGAGACACACACTCGGTCAACGCCATGGCTCCACTGGACCCATTTCATTGGTGACAAGGAAAGAACCCTGGAAACGTCCCCAAAAGAAGAGGCACTCTATTCACAAGTGGTATTCATCAAGGACTCCATTGCCATCCCTTTGGCAGAGTGCAGGCCCTCAGGTGGATTAAAACGATAGCTTTCTAACAGGCCTTGCCACCCCATTTGGACTTTGAAAAATCATTGACCTACAAATTAGCTTGTTAATAAAGCCAATCTGACCCCTTTATGAGCCCTTTGCATCAGTGTAGTGGAAAGACCTTTGTATTTTGAATCCAAAAACCTGAATTTGAGGCTTGGCTCCGCTTTGTAGGTCAAGAGCAGAACTTTAATTCATTACTTGCCAAAATTTCCTAACAATGAAAATGTCTCAATGGAAGGGCCTCCCTCCTAAGATGGTGATGGAAGGCCTTTAGGCAGAGACAGGTGTTTGAGGTGTGATAGAGGTGGGATCCACCCATGAAATGGTGCCTTGTTGCCTTTGAACCTTCAATAAAACCAATCCTGCCAGCTCCTTTATTTGCTTTTCCAAAGAGAACCCGGAGCCATCCTTCCATTTACTGTGACTTCCTTCTATCTGTCTGGTTTAATTTACAATAAGAATATCTGCACTGTCAACTGACCACTTGTCAGAGGTATATCTGAGGGAATTCTAAGTTAATACATCCTACTGTGTACCAGGCACTGTCCTATATGCTGTGGATACAAAAGTGGTCAAGACAGTCCATGCCACGGAGGCGCTAACAGTGATGGAGGAGATGGTATGCCATGAGAACAAGATGGATACACAGTAAATTGGAGATAATCGACACAGGGAAAGCACTAGCATTAAGGGAGATCTGGAAAGTTTTCTTACAGTGAATGGGACTTCAAGTGTAACAGAGGGCCAGGCTTGGAGTCAAGAAATGATTTCAAGTCCTGCCTTTGACATGTACATGCTGTGTGACCATGGACAAGTCAATGTGTTGTGGCCCCAAGCAATACTCTAAAACCATGTCACTGTATTGGTGGATCTTCTACACGGGTGTTCCCTAGTCAGATGAAATCACAGGTTGGGACCAAAAGAAAAGTGACTGAGGCATTTTTTGGCCATCAGTCTTTAGGGTGGTCAACTTGTCTATCTTCTATTTTTTTTTTTTAGGCAATTGGGGTTAAGTGACTTGCCCAGGGTCACACAGCTAGTAAGTGTCAAATGTTTGGTCTGAGGCCGGATTTGAACTCAGGTCCTCCTGACTTCAGGGCCAGTGCTCAATCCTCTGTGCCACCTAGCTGCCCCCATTGTCTATCTTCTAAAGGGAGAACTCCACTCTGTCCCTTGCTGACTGCCCTTGGAAATATTTGAGCCCTCCAGAGGATCAGGCCAATCAGAAGTCTTTAAAACTCTAGCTTAATATTTCCTTGCTAATAATTCTGCCTCCTAAGACCAATACAGCTATTTAAGAATCAAGAGACATAATCATCTCTTGAAATATATTTTAAAGAGAAGTATCTTGAGGAATATCTGGAAATATATCAAGGTACATTGCTATAAAATATTAATTGTCTTGAGTAATAAATATTTTATAGAAGTATGTTTCTATACCAACTGCTTATACAGAAGATTCCAAAATGTTAAAGAGAATGTAAAAGTTCAGCCTTTTGCCCACATGGTCCCAAATACTCCACTCCGTCCTAAGAAGAGTTCACATCCATTTTGTCATTAAGATAAAATCTGGCTTCAGAATTCAAGGCCTCACGTTTTACATTAACTTCTATTCAAATACAAACTTTAGACATCTGATGAACTTTGTGATAGTAAATCATTTGTAGGACAAGTGGGCTCAGACGCTTGTTTTGCTGTGGAGCAGCGTGATTAGAGCAGAGAGAGAGTTTGGAGGGCAGGGAGGGACGAGACGGAGCAGCTGGTGAGTACAGAGTGACCCGAGGATATCCAAGCAGCTATCTCAGTTTGGTAAGATAGGGACGTTCCCTGCGATTTCACTGATAAAGGGACCCCCCAGATGGGGAAAGTCCCTCTACCAATGCAGTTCAGCCTACAGCACTGAGAGGTCAAGTGATTTACCCAGGATGATGTGGCCAGAATTTAGTAGAGGCAGGATTTGAACTCAGAGCTTCCTGGCTCAGAGGTCAGCTCTCTGTTCACTATGTCATGTTATCTGTCTTCTACAAACGACACTGAGACCTGAGCCAGGAGACAGGAAGCTCTCATACAGACTTAACAAATAGCCCTAAATCAGGTGCAAGGATGAGCAGTATTAATCCAGGTGGGCAGTTTGTCAAGTGACCATTGCCTCATAGGAAAAGGAATGGCAGCCCCCTGCAGTACTGGATTCAAGGAGAGAATGGTCTTTTTGGCTTAGTTATATCTAACCAGAGAGAGAGAAGTCAGATGTATGGCACCTTCAGAAGTCCTCAGGACTACTCCAGGAATTTGAGTTATGATAGGGAGGGGACCGGCTCCAGACTGGAACCACATCAGGGGGGTCCACCATGGACCTGAGTCAGTCTTGAGTGGAGTGACTTTGAGGGTGCCAGGGCAGGAAGGCACCTTCTCACCTGTACCATAGATCGCCTTGCTTCTCGGGCTGGGAATGGAGGTCCTCACACCAAGGTCATGACCCCGGGTACCCCACTCCTTACAGGAGATCCAGTCTCACTCTTGCCTCTGGAGGTGATGGTGAGCTTGACTATCTCCTTTACTCCTCTTTATTCCTTTCATTCTCAAGATAATCACTTGCCCTTGTGTGGGAAAAGAAGGCCTATTGCTTTTAGCATTATTGACTGGTTTGCATCTTCCGTGAAAATCTCTAAACCTCAAAATGCATCTGCAATGGACCAAAGATGATCTGTGATTTATGATGCTTGTAACCTGGGGAGGAGAAGCCCTAACTGTTTGCCGACTAGCTCCTAGCACACATATCACCAAGAGTGAATGGGTTGGATACAAAGAGGGAAAAGATAGCTCCTACCCTCAAGGAGTTTACAATCTAATGGATTAGAATTATATTTATCCGCCCCCCATAAATATTATTAGGGTGGATAGAGAACCAGGCCTGGAGTCAGACTCATTTTCTTGAGTTCAAATATGGCCTCAGACAATTACTGTCTGAGTGACTCTGGGCAAGTCACTTCACCCTGTTTGCCTCAGTTTCCTCATCTATAAAATGAGCTGGAGAAGGAAATGACAAACCAGTTCAGTATCTTTGCCAAGAAAACCCCAAATGGGGTCATGAAGAGTCAGATACAACTAAAAAAACGACCGAACAAGAACAACGTAAATATTGTCAGTCTAGGGTAAATAATTTCTGTGTTCACGATAAGCTTCTGATTGCTATCCCTTAACAATGAAGGAGCGCCACAATGCCTATATTCAGGGCTTACCTCCCTTTCCGCTAAATGCCAGTTGCACAAAGAACCCAAATTAGCAAGCCCACTTATCTAAGCCAATAACAAAAAGAAATCAAAGAAGTTACACAGATTAGAATACATTAGATAATACACAGTGAATGAACTCTCAAATTGGAGGTAGAATATCTCAACCAAGAGAAAGAGTCCCAGATCTCACCCAAGGGGAAATTCCCCAAAGTCTCTACTGTAGCAATGTAGAGAGGGACGTAATCAAGGTGCCAGCTCCCTATATGTCACCTTCTTCCCAGAGCCTTTCTTTCCCATCAGGGACCTGGAGAGAATCTGAAACCATGCCTTCTTTTTTGAAGTTGGAAGCCAAAAGACCTAGGCCTCCCTTCTCCCAAGCTCTTGCCAACCCTCCCCTTACACAGGTGTGGAGCATTGAGTAATCAGTCTCCCCAAATGAGGAGTCTTTGAGCCCCAGTTACAAAGTCACCTTCTCTCTTGTCTCCCTGGAAGCCACAGGAAAGAATCAGCTAAAAGAGGAAAAGGCTTTAACAGTAAGCAGGTAACAAGCTTTTATTGAGCACTTACTGTGCCGGAGATAGAAACACTGGTCAACTAGAAAGACAGCCCCTACCCTCATGGAGCTTACATTCTGATGGGGGAAGACAACAGACACAGAGGAGCTGAAGGGGGGAGACAGTGGGGGGACGTAGGGAGAAGGGACCTCGGTGGGGGCAGGGGTGAGGTCTAGAGAAGTGAAAACTGAGCTGGGAAGGACATGAAACATGGCAGGCTCAGGTTGCTCCTCCAAATGGAGGTGCCAGGAGGAGCCAATGAGCAGAGGAATGTTTCAGGGGGAGAAGGCACCTCTGTGAAGTTTGGAGAGTCACAAGCAGAGATCAGGACCAGCACAGAAGGTCTGCACATGTTCCAAATGTCTCCAAGGCTCTTCTGTTCCATGTCATCATCCCTCCCCAGGAGCAGGCTCCCCAGCTTCTCCCACATGAGGTGATTGTCTGAGCCACACCTATCTATGCCTACTCACCAGCCCCTTCTCAACGTTTGAGCAGCATAAGTGTGATAATCGCCATTTAAGAAAACTGACTTTGTCTTGAAGCCAAGGATGGACAAATGGGGAAAAGCAGCAAGGGAATGGTGGCCAGGACAATGAAGGCGGCTTCACATTTCTGGATGGAGGAGGACAGAGACAGAGGCTCAGGCTGCCTACCCGCCATGGGCCGTTGCCTCTGTCCAATCAGCTCTCTCAGAGCCTTCCCTTCTTGCCTACCACTCTCAATCTCCACATTGTCAGCACATGGCACCAAATCTGCCTCAGTCTCACACGGTCTCTGGTCCTCTGCCACTGCTTCTACTTTCAGGTAAGGTACCGATTGCTTACTGGCTTCTTCCCAGAAGTCTGCTCAAGTTCAAAGTCAAAGACAACGTCAGGATCTCTGATAGTCTGCCCAGCCAGGGGCGGGCATTGATAATCCTTGAGTTTCCACAGTAATGACTCTGGCAAAAGGTGAGCCTGTGGTTACACCCTACAGATGACTTCAGACAAGTCCCAACTTCCCTGGGCCCATAGAATGAAGGGGTGGATGAAATGACCTCTGAGCTCTTCTCCTGCTCCAAGCCTGTGACCCAAGGACTCCCTTTAGACTCCTTAGCTTCTTTCAAGGCTCAAATGCTGTCTCCTATGAGAAGTTTTTCTGATGCCTCCTCCCCAGTTGTTGGTGCTGACCCCTCTTAGACTATACGGCATTAGATTCCTGTTTACTTGTTTGGGTCCCCAGGAAAAACTGCTTTTCATTTCTGTTCTACATGCTCTGGACTTAGCACAGTGCTCTGTACCTGGTAGGCTTTTAGTAATTTCCTTTTTAATTTTTTGGATTATGGAAATGTCTTCTTAAGGCGCATGCTACCCATAGGAGTAGTATCTATCCCCACAGGAGGTCTAAATGTAGCTCAGAGGAAGGCATGGGTAGGAATCTCTGGAATCTTGCCTCCCCTTCTCGAAAGAAGATTGTGATTACTGCCTTGAGGGGAGCAGGGGAATGGGTCATGAGGTCATTGTTCAGTCCTTTCAATCGTGTCTGGCTCTTTGTGACCCCATTTGAGGTTTTCTGTTTTTGCCATTTCCTTCTCCAGCTCATTTGACAGATGAGGAAACTGAGGCAAACAGGGTGAAGTGACTTGCCCAGGGTCACACAGCTAGTAAGCATCTGAGGCCAGATTTGAATTCAGGAAGATGAGTCTTTCTGAGTCCAGGCCGGGCACTCTATTCACTGTGCCACCTAGCTGCCCAAGGTCATGAAGATGGACGCTAAATTCTCCTGTGAGAGGAGTGTTTTATTAGAGTAATATCTGCCTGCCCTGCTAATTATGGCTGGACTAGAGGCATGATTTTTTAAGCTCAAAAGGAAAAAGTTCCTAGCTTCTTTGGTTATCATTTCTCGAAGTGGGAGAGTACTCCCAAGGGTAGCTCTAAGGGGCATAGTGAACAGAACACTGTGCCTGGGGTCAAGAAGAGTCATCTTCCCAAGTTCAAACCCAGCTTCAGACACTTACTAGCTGTGTGACTGTGGACAAATCCCCTAATACTGTTTGCTTCAGTTACCTCATCTATAAAATGAACTGGAGAAGGAGATGACAAACCACTCCAGTATCTTTGCCAAGACAACCCGAAATGGGGTCATGAAGAATCAGACGCAACTGAAAAACAACCGAACAGCAAAATCCCAAGCTTTCTCCCACAGGCTTTAATCTTCCCACCAAATTCTAGTTATACAAAAAACCATCACAAATGGTGAATAGTGAGCAAACTCATTTATGCAAGAACATAGCAAGGTGATATTGGAGAAGTTCTATAGATTAGGACATCCCAGAAAAGGAGATATCAGCTCAATCAGGAGAGGAGTCCCAATTTCACCAAAGGAGAAATTCTACCACGTCTCTAGGGAAGCAAGCTATAAATCATGGCTATATTGAGGAGCCAGCTGCCCCCTCCCTGTCTGCTGCTTCTAGAGGCTCTCTGTCTCTCTCCACATGGCTCAGGTTGATCCCCAAAAGTGCCTTAAACTACAGATGTCCTTTCCTCAGGCAGGAAAGAAGAACGTGTCTCCTCTCCTAAACTGTTTGACCAACTCTGTCCCTCCAGACACCTTAAAGGACATTCTTTCCATCGCTTCGGAATCACATTCCACACGCAGTACAGGGCTGCCCCTTCCCCAGCTGAGCTTGGGGGTGAGCCGGGTCGTACACTGAAAAACAAAAGTCTGCCTACACTAACGAGAAGGATTCCAAGGAGGGAGAGAACAAGTGTCTAAAGATACCAGTATGGCTTCACAGAGATTCCTCAGGAAAGTTCAGATTTCAAAAGGACATTTGCTAAGAGTGAAAGCTGGGGCATTTCACTGAGGGCAAACACAAGGAAGCGTCACAGACCCGAAAGAAGGTCAGAAGGCTTAAAGTTTGGAATGCATTGAGGCTTACAGAAAAGTGTTAAGATAAGCAAAAGGGTTTTAGAAAAAAAACCACTTAAACTTATTGAGGACAAGGAGAAAAACCAGGAAATGACAGGCCTGCTATGAAAAGCAGATGGGGTGATGTCAGTTGGCGACAAAAGGAAACCAAACCTATTCAAACGCAGTTTTGCTCCTCATTGTTTTTCCTATTAAGGAGAATTATTTTCAGAACATCAAGAACAAAAATATTAGCATTTTAAGGTTTGCAAAGCACTGTGAAGCGCTATTATTGACCCCATTTTGTAAGTGAGCAAACTGAGGCTCAGAGAGATTAAGCTATTTACCTAGGGTCACACAGCAAATAGCTGAGGCAAGAGTTGAACCTGGGTCCTGATACCAAGCCTAAGGCTCCCTCTGCTGCACCAAATAGTTAAGATGCTGTTGAAACCTGAACTAAGTAAGGATTCTGGAAGGGTTTCCACAAAGTTGCATCCTGGGATACAGAGCAGGACTTCTAAATGTGATCACTAAACCACCGTCAGTGATCTTGGAGCATTTTGGAAGAATAGTCAAGATGCTACAGGACTGAAGATGAACAAACGTGTGGATTTTCAAAAAGAGGAAGAAAGTAGGTTTGACAAATTATTGACTATTCCTAATAATAAAAATAATAACAATAATCATATTAATAGAAAACATTTATGTAGCACTTTACTTTCATTATCTCATTTGATCCTCCCAACAACTCTTGAGGTAAATATTATAGGTCTTATTGATCCCCAAACCAGCAAAATCTAGAACAGATTAAATAAATGGCCTGTGACCCCTTAGGGAAGTAGGGATCACTAGGAATCAATATGGCTTCATTAGAACAAATTATGGAAGACTGATCTCATGTCTTTAGAAAAAGCTGCTAGATGGGGAGATCAAGAGAATGCTGTAGACAGTGTATCTGGATTCATTCATTTATTTATTCATTTGTTTGTTTCTTTATTTATCCTTGTGGACAAGAGAGAGAAATATGAGCTAAGTGACATTTGAGTTCAAAGTAATCAAATCACCAGATACAAATAGTGTTTTATGGGGATTAAAAGTGTCCAGCCTACAATAAAAGAGACTGAGGCAGAGCTCTGTGCCAATGGCACTTTATTAAATGGTCCATGGTCCACTCTAATGAAATGGACCTCAGATCTTCCTCATGATCTGAGAAGTCCTCTTCCTCCAGGACCTTGTTTTTGTAGGGTTTCCAAATATGCAAAAGAGGAGTGGTGAAATACAGAATCTCATTGGTTGATAGACCTGGCTCGAGGGCCAAAAATACCGTATCAGCAGGGGAGATCACAGGTTGGGTGAAGCGGGGGCATCTCCACTGACTGAGTGGTCATAAGATGGTCAGTTGCCCATGGTGGACAAGAAAGAGAGGTCCGGAGGTACGAAAATAAAGTGGGGGACTTTCCAAAGCATCAAAGCATCCCGCCCACGCTGGGTTTAGACATGGAATCTGAGTAAAACAGAATGGAGATATCTTTGTCAGCATTCTTGGGGTTGTGTAAGTGAGCCTCATAACTTGGTAAACAAGTGACGAAGGTTACATAGAACCTACCTACCCCTATGTGATTTATGTAGAATAACAAACTGATTGGAATAGAGAAGGGTCCAAATGGATTATTTCTCACAGGTTTTTAATGATGGATTGATATCAGTTCCAAGTGATGGATTCTATACTTCCTTGCCACAGAGTTTTCTCCTTCATCCAGTTCTATTAGTGACCCGGATTAGAAAACAACAGCAACAACAACAAAGTCCTGTTCCATTGTGGCACAGAGGTGACCTTAGACTCACTGAGGCATCACCAACCAAACAGAAGCTCTGGCGTACTCCACCATGTTGGAAATATGCTCTTGGCAACAGACTGAGTCTGCTTTCTGATCACAGCTTAGTTCACCTTGAGGAGCTCATCAGTAGGCTGAGCACTTGGTTGATGAATTCTTCAACCACAGCAACTCACGAAAGCAAGAAAAAGACAAAATGGCCCTCGGTCCTGCACTGCTCCTTCCTGTTTCCTTGGCCATCATGGCAAAGTGACAGAAAGGGGGGCAGAAGGTGCTAAGAGCCAGTTTCTAGGCTGACTAAAAATTAAACTTGGCTATTGGTACCCTGAGGCAGCTAGGTGGCTGAGTGGATAGAGTACTGGCTCTGGAATCAGAACGCCTCATCTTCATGAGCTCAAATCTGGCCTCAGACACTTATTAGCTGTGTGACCCTGGGCCAGTCACTTAACATCTGCCTTAATCCGCTGGAGAAGGAAATAGTAAATCACTCCAATATCTTAGTCAAGAAAACCCCATGGACAATAGTGACGTAACAGGGTGACAGAGTTAGACACGACTGGACAATAACAACAAATTGGTGCTCTAAATTTGAGATCCTTGCTCAATAACCAAGGAATGAACATACCATTGGTGGAAGTGAATTACATTAATTCTGACATTATAAACGAAACCAGAAGAAAGGAGGACGTTGTAGCCAAATGGAAAGGTTGTTCACAGGTTTTCCTTACAAAAGCAAATGAAGGAATTGGCAGAATTGGTTTTATTGTGTGTCCAAAGTCAAACAAGAAACATCATTTCAGGGAACAGTTTGTATTGAGGTGTTTGTTATAGGTGTCTGCATGAAGATTTTCATGAAAATAATTACAGACTGTGATCTACTGCTAATGATGGAGATGTAAAAAAAAATTCTAGGAAGAACTAGATGCTCCTAAATAAATCAGCATGTGCCATGATACTCAATATCTTCAGGTATTTGAAAGAGGGGAAGATACTAAGGACATGGAAAAATATACCAGTCATTTTTGCTACCAAGAGAATGCCAACAACTAACAATGCCTGCATGCATTCTATCAACTTGAAATTTTTATGAGAATACCCATACATTGAGGACATCTTTGCTGAGAGTGTTCAAAGACGAGATACAGGATTTTCCAGGCCATATTCCACAGCAGATCACATCTTTACCTTCACACAATTAACTGAAAGATGAAGAGGATACAAGATCCCACTGTGCTCATTGTTCGCTGACTATCAAAACAAAAGAAAGTTCTTGATTTGGTACAACAAAATGCCTCCTTAAAATGTCTTTTCCAACAAAGTATCTCACATGCATATATCAGAATTGTATGAGTTAGTGAAAAATATAACAAGAGACAATCTTGTTTGATGACTCTGATCAGTAATATCAGGTAAGGTATAAAACAGGAGCCAGGGTCACCATCATCACGAGGAGATTCTCTACAGAGCCTAAGTTGAAGAATTCCCTAGAAATGATGAGGTTCTCCTGGTGTTCCTGTCTGCAGATCATACTGTATTGGTACCATCAAGCCCTAAACCATTGTAGAGCCTCCCGGATGAGATCCCAGAGAATTACCACTCAAAAAACCCTCCACATTTGGAAGATGAATTGGATTAAAGAATGTAAATTGTCTACAACATGATACTCTCTGGAGCTTAGCCATCAGTGCCTGTAGTCCATCCTCCTGGTCATCCAGGCTCCCAAGTGAGGTGTCAGCCTCCATCCCTCCCTCACTTTTATCCCACATCCCCAGTCTCTTGCCAACTCTCGTCATTTCTACTTTCACAGTTCTCTCGTATGTGCCCCCTTCTCTCCCCTCGTGCAGCTTTCTCCTTGGAGTAGGCTCTTTTCACCTCATGCCTGGATTGTTGCAATCATTTTCTAGCTGGCCTCCCTACCTCAAGTTTCTCCCAATCAGTCCTCCACTCAGCTGCCAACATCATTTCCCTAATGTGCAGGTCTGACCACGTCACTCCTATACTCAAAAACACTAATGGTTCCCTGTTACCTCCAAGATCACGTACAAAATACTCCATTTGGCATTTAAAGCCCTTCACAACCTTTCCAGTCTTCTTACAATTTATGACCTTCCACAGTGCCTGCTGATTTCGTGCAATTCACTCTGTCCCTTTCAAAATGAGAACATGGAGGCAGGACTGTTACTCACTGGTCATTGCCCTGAAGCCAGAACCTACCTTCCAAAGAGTGAGTACTACAGCGGGACACTGGTTGGGTATATTGGGGGTAGGGTGGAGGGGATTTTCCCAAGAGTACTTGTGCAGGGGTCAGGCAGTTGAGGGGCTGACTACTGGTGCCAAGCGGGGGAGGTTTGGAGCTTGCGCAAAGGATGATTGCTAGAGTTGGGCAGTATTGGAAGAGACGGGCAGAGATGGTTGTTTTGGAGACAATCCCCACTATTGGCTATCCAAGGGCCCTACCTTCCATTTTAAAATGTTATTTTGTCACATACCCCTCAGGGTCAGGCCACAGCCAGTCAGACCATGAACCTCCTTGCCTGCATTTTGGAGTTCTCTGTTCTAGAGGCAAGAGGGATGTGAATCTTTAATACCTGGGAGAGCTGTCGGATGGAGGATGGATTAGACAACCCTGTTCTGCCTGGCTCTACAGCAAATTTAAAATCTGGGGAGAGGTTGCAGAAAATCATGTTTCAAAGAAACATAAGAAAGAATTTCCTAAAAATTAGAGCTGTCCCCAAGTGGAATGAACTATCTCATTGAAAAGGGAGCCCCTGAAAATTGGGATACTAATGCACTGTTGGTGGAGTTGTGAACTGATCCAACCATTTTAGAGAGCAATGTGGAACTATGTATGCCCTAAGGGCTATAAAACTGTACATACCCTTTGGCCCAGCAATACCACTTCTAGGTCTATATCCCAAAGACATCAAAGAAGTGGGGGGGGGGGATTTGTTAAAAAAAAAAAAGTATTTATAGCAGCTCTTTTTGTGATGGCTAAGAATTAGAAATCAAAGGGATGCTTGTCAATTGGGGAATGGCTAAACAAGCTGTGGTTTATGATTGTAATAAAATATAATTGTGCTATAAGAAATGATAAGTAGGATGATTTCAGAAAAACTTGTAAAGATTTACATGAACTGATACTGAGTGAAGTGAATAGAACCAGGTGAATGCTGTACACAGTAACAGCAATATTGTTCGATGAAGAACTGTGGATGACTTAGCTCTTCTCAGCAGTACAAGGATCCAAGATAACCCCAAAGGACTTGAAGCATATTATCTGCCTCCAGAGGAAGAATTGATACTGTTTGAATACAAATTGAAGTATGATATTTTTCACTTTCTTTCATTCTTTTTCACTTGAGTCTTCTTGTACAAAATGACTAATATAGAAACGTTTTACATGATTACCTATGTACAACTAATATCTGATTGTTTACCATCTCAGGGAAGGGGAAGGAGAAGGGAGGGAGGGATAGAATTTGGACCTCAAAACTTTCAAAAATGTTAAAAATTGTTTTAACATGTAATTGAGGAAAAATAAAATATAATAAAATTGAAAAAGAAAAAGAAAAGGGAGCCCCTAGAGCTGAGCAAGTCAAGGCTGGGTGCCCCCTTGTTGAAGCTCTTGTAGAGAAATACAAAGCAGCTGAAGGCTTGCCAAGTTCTCTCTTTACAATGGCCAAGCAATACATGAAGTGTAAGCATGGTCACCCCTGTTTTCTAGATGAGAAAACTGAGGCTGAGAAGGGAAATGACACACAGCTCAAACCTGTCAGGATCTCCCGGCTCCTTCCACTCCATTCTGTTGCCTCTCAAATGAGGTATCAGATTTAGTGGTTGTTCAATTGTTTCAGTCGTGCCCAACTCTTTGTGACCTCATTTGGGGGGTCTCTCTCTCTCTCTCTCTCTCTTTCAGACATAGACCTATGCATTAGCATGCTGGTCTTCCCCCAGCTCCACCATTATTGGTTTTTCTTCTGCCATTTTTACCAACTTAAGGGTGTGAGGTGGAGCTTCGGAGTTGTTTTAATTTGATTTTCTCTCATTAGAATCCAGTGCTTTCCTACCACACCCAACTGCCTTTGGAGCCGCGCTTATTTGTAGTGTCATTGAGAGGCCAAAGTTACAACTGGCCTAAATGAGACTAGACGGAGGACGTCTCTTTGCCTCACCAAGCTCTGCTTCAAAGAGTTGGGAAGAATTATTCTCACATTAGATGAACCCATTCAGTCCTGGTAGTGTTTCTGATTTAGGGGAAAAAGGCATCTCTCAGTGATCCTGAGAAGTTTGGAGAGATGCCACAAAATTCAAAGCTGAAGATTCCCAGGGAATGAAAGGAAGGCCCTGTCCTCCATGCAGCCTTCACAGGGCTCTCCAAATCAACTGAAACCTGATGTTGCAGGAATTTGTAGGGTCCTGACTAGCTTCCTGCCCAGATAAGACAGCACAGGACTGGGAAGACAGACAGGTAAGCTAAAGTTTATTTATCCAGTCAATTTAACCACCAGCAGGTGATGGACACATATTCCTCACAACTCCACAGATGATGTATATATTCACTCTTCTTCCTCTTCATCTGCATAAGCCCGAGGAGAGAAACGAAAGAGAAGGTGTCTTTCTTATGAAGCAATTTTGATAAGAGCAGGTATGGGGGTATAGGCAGGAAAAGGTATTTATTAAAAACAAAGAGGATGGTTAATTTGTTACCTCGGAAAGAACGTGTCCTTGTATGCTTAGCCATTTACATTAGACCAATGAAAACAGTACCTTCTTAATCAGTCAGTTAATTAATTAGCATTTGTTATAGGCCTACCAAGTGCTTTATCAGACAAGATAAAATCAAGTGAACTGACTTCCTTGGACGATTGGGATCTTCTGAGTTTTCTTTTGTAGCAGTTAGGGGAAAGGGAGGCAAAGAAAGAAATATTTAGTGCTGTCAGACGCGTCAACTAGTATGTGTCAAAGAGGCATCACTAATAAATATGTATCAAAGAGACCACACAGAAAAAAAAAGAGCATATGTAGAACAAAATGTTTTCCTTAAAATCCACTTTGAACACTGAAAAGCATGTATCACAACATTAATTAGACACCTAGGTAATGCCACAGTGCACAGAGTGCTGAGCTGAGAGTCAGAAAGACCTGAATTCAAATCCTGGCTCAGATACTTACTAGCAGTGTGACCCTGGCCAAGTCACCTCACCTCTGCCTGCCTCAGTCTCCTTATCTGTAAAATGGGAGTAATAACAGCACACACCTCCCAGGCTTGTTTTATAAAGCACTTAGCATAATACCTGGCATACAGTGAGCCCTATGTAAATGTGAGCTATTATTATATTAGCTATTAATTATGGTTTACAAAACCCTTTATCCACATTATTTCATTTGATCTGCACAACCCTGAGGTAGGTAGAATACCATTCTGCTTGTAAAGATTATGAAATTGAGTCTTAGAAAGAGAAGGGGACTTTCACAAGAAAGGGAAAGTGATAGAACCCAAACCCAGGGCTTTTCCCATTCCCTCTGGGAAGGCGTCATCTCCAGCACTCTTCACCCTTGACTAAGAGTCAAGTAGAAAGTATGCACTGGGTGAATATTTGTCTAACGAGCAATAATAAAGACACACTGACGGCTTTGTAGCCAAAGTCATACATTTCAAGCTTGAAGTTTCCTTACAAATCCTCTGGCTCAACCCTCTCGTTTCAGAGATAAGGAAACAGAACAGAGAGGAAGGGGAAGTGACTTACTGTCTGGGTGACTTTGAGCAAGTCACTTCCCTTCTTTAGGCCCCAGTTTCTTCATCTGTAAAATAAAGGGGTTGAATTAGGTGACCTAGACTGTGATGAGATCCTTGAGAGCAGAGACTGTCTTTTTCCTTTCTTTGTATCACTGGTGCTTAGCACAATGCCCGGCACGTCGTAGGAGCTTAATAATGAGGCAGCTATGTATTCCAGTGGATAGAGAGGCTGGGCCTGGAGGACCCGAATTCAAATACGGCCTCAGACACTTAGGAGGTAAGAACCCAGGCAAGTCACTCAATTTATCAGCTTCAGTGTCCTCATCTGTGAAATGGAGATAATAGCCCCCATCTTCCAAGATAAAATAAGATATGTAAAATGCTTCACAAACCTTGTAAACTGTTGACTGACTGACTTTGAAGCTCTAAATATATGATCGCCAAGGACAGGGGAAAAGGTTCTCAGCAGAGAGCCTGGTTTCAAATCCTGGCTCTATCACTTGCCCGAGATCACACGGACTGAAACAGGTACCTCTGCCACTGTCCTTGGTAGATCACAGATTTAGAACCTGAAGGGTGCTTAGAGGCCATCTGGTCCATTTTACAGGTGAGAAAACAGGCCCGGAGAGGCTCGTGGCCCCAGGTTGCACAAGGTCTGAAAGCTAAACTGTGGCATCTTCCCAGCCCAAATCCCGAAATCCTTCCCTCTGCCCCACTGGATACTAGGATAGCACGTCACACATCCTCGTGCAGAAAATAACCAGATCCCCCAAAGAGAAGAACGTGCTCTCACGTCCGACCACCTGAGTCCCGGGCCCTTCTCTGGCCTGGAGGGTGTGTTGGGGCTTGGCTTCTGAAGTGTAGGTTGGTGGGAGGAGGGAAGGCCGGACAGTACGGCCCCACCCACGAGGGCTGGGGGTGGGGAGCCACCTTTCTCTGTCCCTCCTGGCACTAGCTGGTGGGTGGGTGGTTCGAGAGAGGGGGAGGTCCCAGGCCGCTGTCTCTTTAAGGAGAGCTGTGTCTCGGGCGTGTGTGAGTGTGACACACCATCCGTGCTCCAGAGCAGCTGCTGGGGCCGGCGGCAGCAGGAAGGCAGCCAGGCCAGGGCAGCGGCGGGCATCGGCAGCGGGCATCGGCAGCAGGAAGGCAGCCAGGCCAGGGCAGCGGCGGGCAGCACCGCACCGCACCATGGTGAAGATCGTCAAAGTGCACACCAAGGCGTACCCGGACCAGAAGCCGGGCACGAGCGGGCTGCGCAAGCGGGTCCGAGTGTTCCAGGAGAGCGCGCACTATGCTGAGAACTTCATCCAGAGCATCCTGGCCACCGTGGAGCCGGCGCAGCGGCCCGACGCCACGCTGGTGGTGGGGGGCGACGGCCGCTTCTACATGCCGGAGGTCATCCAGCTCATCGTGCGCATCGCCGCGGCCAACGGGGTGAGGAGGGCCGGCGCGTGGGAGGGGGTCCGCGCGTGGGGGGGCCCCGGCCTCGCTGGCCTCGATCGCCGAGGACTTGCGTGGGCCCCCCCCCCCCCGCCCCCCTCCCCCCCCCCCCGCGCCCTTCCCCCCCCCCCCCCCCCCCGCCCCCCCCCCCGGGGGGGGGGGGGGGGGGGCTGGAGCGGGGCGGGGGGGAGGGGACGGCGGAGCCGGGGAGGGGCGGAGCTTGGGGCCGGCTCTAGCCTTCCCCTTGGGCGGCCCCTTCCTCCTCTTCCTTTCCTCCTCTTCCTTTCCTCCTCCTCTCTTCCCCATCCCCCGCCCCCAGGCCTTTGACATTTAAAGTAACCTTTCCCGGAGATACTGTTACCGGGCTGCGCATTCCGGCCTCGAGCTGGGGTGAGGCCTGGGACCCTGGGAGAGATTGGGGCGCGAGCCTCCTCTCCCCGTTCCCCTCCAGGATCGCGCTATTCGCGGGGTTGTGAGCTCTTTCCTCTCCCAGCCTCACTAGGTCGTGTCTAGCACCCGGGAGACGGAAGCTTCCCCGATTGCACCTCCACCCCCAGCCATGTGTCTGGATCCCTCCCCCATTTTATTAGGGCACCCCTAGGCACTCTTACGCAAGGAGGATGGGAGGCTGGGTCGAGCCAGGCACCTTCTCTCTTTCCCCCCATCCCGACTCGGCCCACCCAATTGGAAGCTATCCTAAGCCGAATCGCGGAGGCCTTGCTACCTGCTGCCAAGGCCGAAGAAGCAACCGGGTTAGGATGAGCTGGGGTCTGGGTGCCCTAAGCTTGGAGTAAGGCCAGGACCCCAAGAATTGGAGGCCTCACAGATAGCACGGTGCCCAGGGATTCGTCCTAGCGGGGTTCTTCAAAGAGCAGCTTAACCTGGGCATTTGAGCAACTTTTCGGGAACTTTTTTACACCTAGAACTCAGGCTGCACTCAAACCGAACCAATGGGCTTGGGATTTGCTTTGGTTTTCTTGGAAGCCTCCATAATCTAAATTTGGCCTCACTTCATAAAGACCAACCTTATCACCCACTCCCTAAAGATAGCTCACATTGGACAACACCTTATAAACCCACACACACGCGCACACACCTGCCCACACATAGATAATTCTGTGGGTTAGAATACAACCTGAATGTCCCTTCTCTCTGAGCCTTCTCCTTTCGGAAAATAAAGGAGTTCTGTTAGATGAGGCCCAACGTTTCTTATTCTCATTCTATAATCCTATGATTACCTCTATTTTATGGAGAGGTAAACTGAATCTCAGTGAGCAGGTAGAGTGTCGTTGAGTTCTTAGGCCACTGAGAAGTTGCTGTAATACCTCTGATTTCTGCCTCTATCTGGTCAGGCTCAGATCCATTCTCTGGGCTGTTATCAACCACTGGGCACCTGTAACTTCAGATAACTGTTTACTTTTGTTGTTGTTGTTTTAAAGGACCCAGAGCTTGCCACTTGCAGATCTACACCAGATATGCAGCTTAGAGTCTTACAGAGAGTTGTCCAGGGCAGGGAGAGGAGACATTACTGTGACTTAAGGTGTCTGAGCCAGGATTTGACCCCAAGATGTACTGACTTGAAAAGTGGCTCTCTGGGAATGGGGAGTGGGAGGGACAGATTGATTTTAAAATAATCTTTGTTAATTGAAAAAAATTAAAATCATAGACTTTAAAAAATGAAAAATGACTCCCTCTCCATTACTCCACATGGACCCACTGAGCTATGAGGATACTGAATAGCTCTGCTTTAGTAACTAAGTCTTGTTAACTTGTAACTCAATGTTGCCTCGGAAGCAGGGAGCTTTTCCAGGGTACTCGGCTAACTAGTATCTGAGGCAGAATTTGAGCTTGGGTCTTCCTGATTCTAAGCCCAGCTCTCCTTCCCCTTAGTCAAGCCGTCTCAGAGGTTATATAACTGATTAACAAGGCTTTTGTTTCCTTTCTTGGAACCTAGAAGAGAATTTTGGCTGTGGTTGGCATGGCTTGATTATTTATTTGTGCCTTGGTAGATCAGAGATTTCACAGGTGTTAAGTCCTCCTTCCCCACCTTCTCTTTGAATCCAATCTCTCTTTATCTTCTTATCCGATATACTTCATTTGCTGTCCTGGTTCTGCACCTACCTGATTACCCCCCCCCCCCCCCATATCCTTTCCCTAGAGCTGCCTCTGGGTATCACCCACTTAACCCTGGCTCTGTTCTGGCTCCTCTTCTCCCTAGACGCTAACTCAGTGTCCGGCACCTATGTGTTCAATCATCACCCTGTGCAGATGATTCTCACATTTCTTCATCCAACCCTAATCCGTTTCCTGACCTCCAGGCTTGAATCTCCAGGTGGGATAGACATCTCACCCTCATCACGTCCACAAATGATCTCATTATCTTTCCCTCAAAACTTTACCACCTTCTGCATTTCACCTTCTACCACCTTCTGCACTGTTGAAGGCTCCACTATCCTCAAAGTCACCCAGGCTCACAACCTCGGTGGCATCCTCAACTCTTCATGGGTACTCTGCCCATGTAGACAATCTATAGCCAGGTTTTGTTTTTACCTTCACAACATCTGGTGTGTGTTCCCGTCTTTCCACTCAACTGGCCCCCAGTCATCACCTGCAATAGCCTTCGGGTTTGTTTCTTTAAGCTACTGTACCCACCCTAGTGCCTCCTCCATTCAGATGTAAAATTAATCTCCCAAAGCACGGGTCTGACTGTGACCCTCCCTAGTCTGTAAACTCCGGAGAATTCCTATTGCCTTCAGGATCCAATAGAAAATGTTGTTTAGCACTGAAAGCTCTTCCTGCCCAGGTCTCTTCCTACCTTTCCATTGTCTTTACACTTTACCCTCCCCCCATGTCCTTTATGATCTAGTGACCCTGACCTTTTTGCTGTTCTCTCACAAGACACTCAACTTCCTGATTCCAGGAATTTTCTCTGTCCCCTCATGCCTGTAATGGTCTCACTCCTCATCTCTACCTTCTGGTTTCTGTGGCTTCCTTTAAATCCCAGCTAAAATCTCACCTTCTGTAAGAAGCTTCTCCTAGTCTTCCCTACTGTGTGTGCTTTCTTGCTGAGATTACCCTCCATTTTTACTATTTCCATTTATATACATCTTGTATATGGAGTTTCTTTCCCTTCCTTCCTCCCTCCTTCCCTGCATCCTTCCCTCCCTCTCTCTCTCTCCCCCCCCCACCCCATTGGAATGTGAGCTTCTTGAGGACAGAGACAGTATTTTGCCTACTTTGCGTTCCCAGTGCTTAGCACAGTGCCTGGCACATAGTAAGTGCTTAATAAATGCTTATTGGCCTACTGATATGTTTTCCATAAATCATCAACAGAGGCTCTAACCAGCACACAGGAGGCCTTCCTTTTATTCTTTCAGTGTCTTGGGTGGGTGGGTGGGGATATCAGGGTAACATCTGATCTGTTTTCTTGACATGACTGGTTTGCCTTCTTTCCTGGACATGCTTTAATGGACCTCTGATCTCATTAGAGCCAATACTGTCTCCAGTAGGGCTGATCACAATCCATCCACATCTTGGCCTGTGTAGCTCTTCTCCAGATCTTCCCATAAGTTTTCTATGAGGTCTCTGTCTGCCATGTTGGGGCCTTCTTCTCGATCTCACTAGGGGAGCTCTGGGGCTCTCCATCTGTTTTCCCTTGCTCCTCCTATGATGCTTGCTTTTCACATGCAAGTCATCATTGGCCTTTGGGAGATCTGCAGTTTTGATTCTGGTGGAATCCTGTGATTTATAGCCATATGTCATTACCATAATGTTGATGTTATATGGAGTTTAATGATGGAATTTTCTTTGAAGGAGAAGCTTGACTTTACTGAAAATACTGGGCAGTTTCCCAAGTCCAGTCCAGCCCATCCTCAGTCGTGGGCCCAGAGCCTTGATTGTTCACAGATAGAATCAGTCTGCCATACATGCACTGATGGCTCAGCTTCCTGGGTTGTCCATGCAGATGTGTGTCATAGGCTAGACAATAGGCATTCTTCATCTACCTGGCTTTTTCTGGTGTAGTTGTCAGACTGAGTCCTTGTGAATCTCAGGAAGCATGGCAGCATTCTGGGCAGGGGAGTACGATACAATCAGTACAAAGTCATCCAAAGAGAAGAGCATCTGGTGGGTTTCACCATCTATAGGGACTTCCTCTTTCGTTTGGATTCTATGCCAGATATCTTCCCTGACACCTTTGGTGAGCAGCGTCCCCCAGTGTCATGCTTCTCTTAATATCAATAACTAGAGGTTAACTGGATTGAAGAGTCTTCTATGGTCTTAACATATGCATGGCATATGCCTGATTGACTTTATTTTGTTCCAGTGAACAAAATGCTTTCTTATGGTCAACAAAGACCAGAGCAGGATTATGTGCTCCTGACACCTCTTGGTTAGTTGTGTGACTAATTGGGTGGTTTGTTCCAGAACAAGTGTTCTTACCCTGGGGTCCATGAACTTGATTTTAAAAAAATATTTAGGTAACTGTATGTCAATATGATTGGTTTCCTTTGTAATTTGATGTGTCTTATTTTATGTGTTTAAAAGCATGATTCTGAGAGCATAGGCTCTGTAGGTTTTACCAGACTGTTGAAGGAGAGATTTGTCCAGGATATGAAATTGGTGAAGAATCCGTCCTCTAGGTTATCACTTGTGGATGCTCATCAATTCCGCTCTCTTATTTTCATTAAAGATTCCCTTGCTGTATGGGGTGGGGGGTCCCTTGTTGTTTGTGTAAAGGGTTTTGTAGTGTCTGAACAGTAGTTATCCACGTCCTCTCAATTTCCTGTGCTTTTGGCAGTAGTGTGATGGGTTTTTTGTTTTTGTTTTTTAATTATTCAATAGCTTCACTTTCAGAGAGCTTGAGATTCAATCCAGGGAGTAGAAAGAAGTCGGGATTTTGAGTCAGAGGACATGGGTTCAAACCCCTATTCTGTCACTTCTTACCTATGTGATAATGAATGTAAAGCACTTTATAAACTTTTAGAAATGTTGGGTATCATCCTCGTCACCATCATCAACCTCTCTGAACCTCCTTTCCTCATTTGTAAAATCAGGCGGTTGGACCAGATGATCTCCAAGCAACCTTCCAGCTCTTGGTCCTTGACACGGTGATCCTTTAGCTCCCTCCCCCATGCCCAGACTCTGTGTAGGCACCACACCACGCCACAATAGCAGCGGCTGTTCTTCCCATCTTAGTTTTCCTCAGTGCCCCTTTTCTGTTTTCTCATAGGGGACTGTGATGTGAGATCCCAAACATGGCGGCTTCACTGCTCTTGATGAGAACCATAGCTTCTCATAGAAACGTGGACAGGTGTTTTCAGTTTTTCTTCTGTTTGTGTCCTCTTTCCACTTTTATCTTTAAATGCTTCGGGAACGATCTGGCTTAACTGGCTCTGGTGTTAGCCTTTCTGCAACACCCCCCCCCCCCCTTTTCGTTCTTTTAAGAGGTGATACTGATCATAATCTTCCACCATCCTCCTCAGAAAGATTTAGGAAGTAGTTCATGTTGTTTTAGGTTTTGCCTTTGGTTGCATTTATGTCTTTCCTCTCAGCAAAGAGATCAAGTGTTTGCTGGCTGAGGCAGTTCATGGGCATTGTTGGCCTCCTGGTTGTGGTGATTGCTTTACAGTGGGTAAACTTCCACAGAAAATAATGATTTTTGTGGTTGTTATTGTTATTCAGTCGTGTCAGACTCTTCATGACTCCATGGACCATGGCATGCCAGGCTCTTCTACCCTCTGCCATCTCTCAAAGTCTGTCCCAGGTCATGTTCGTTGCTTCCATGACATTATCTATCCATTTCATCCTCTGCCATTCCCTTCAAACTTTCCCAATATCAGGGTCTTTTCCATTGAGTTCTGCCTTCCCATTATGTGGCTAAAGTATTTTAGCTTCAGCTTCAGTATTTGACTTTCCAGTGGATAGCCTGAATCAATTTCTATAAGTATTGACTGATTTGATCTCCCTGCTGTCCAAGGGATTCTCAAAAGTCTGCTCCAGCACCACCATTCAAAAGCATTGCTTCTGCAGTGCTCAGCTTTCCTTATAGTCCAACTGTCACAGCCAGACATCGCTAGCAGAGAAACCACAGCTCTGACTACGTGAACCTTTGTCAGCAAGGTAATGTCTCTGCTTTTTAGTCTGCTGTCCAGATTTGCCATAGCTTTCCTTCCAAGGAACAATTTCATGGCTGCAGTTGCTTTCTGCAATCATCTTGGAGCCCAAGAATACGACACTCCTCCCATTTCTTCTCCCTGGTAGTATATGTCAATTCATTTATCCATTTTTCCATTTCAGGGCATCAATGTATCTATTTTAAAAACTAATTAATTAATTAATTTTTAGTTTTTAACATTCACTTCCATAAGCTTTTGAGTTTTACATTCTCTACCCCTACCTTCCCTCTCCAAGATGGCAGGCAATCTGATATAAGCTCTACTTATACGTTCATCTTAAACATATTTTGACATTAGTCATGTTGTAAAGAAGAATTAGAACCAATGGGAGGAACCACAAGAAAGAAGAAACAAAACACAATAAAACAACAACCACAACAAAGGAGCCAATAGTATGCTTCAATCTGCATTGAGACTCCACAGTTCTTTCTCTGGATGTGGATGGCATCAATTTACTTAAATAGTTCCCTTGTTATGACTGGTCTCTTTACTGGCCTTAAATCTCATTCCATATCTTTTGCTTTTATATCACATTGATTTCCAAATATACTTTTCTTTTTTCCATACCTTAATTGTTTTCCCTTGTAACAAAGATTTTTTCTTACATGTTCAGCTAAACCAACCATCACATTGATTATATCTGACAAATATTCCACACCTAAAGCTTCCAACTTTTTCAACTAAAGGAGGGAGACGCATTTGCTTGTCTCATCTCTGGGGCCAAACTTCACACATATCTTCTTCTCCTTCTTATCCTTCTAATGTGAGGTTGATTTTGATCTTTGCTTTAACAAGTTAATGTTCTGACTTGCCAGATGGTCATTCATAGCCTGGATAACACTTATTGTATCACTTCTTATTCACTAATCACATCACGGTCCGTTGACACTCACCATATGTCTTTTTGTTGCTCTTTTGGTTGTTATTTTAATTTTTCTGAGAATGTGGTGCTCCAACATGCACCGACGTATGATGCCACCAGGACTTTTTTTGTTTGTTTTGTTTTTGGTCTGAATCTGTGATGTTGTCATGTAGGAAACACCCCAGTGAGGAAAACCCCCTCATTAATTCAGATTGCTACCTCGATGGCAGTGTGTAATCTCAGAGAGGTCCTTGGGGCACTGAGAGGTGATGTTACAGAGGAGGCATGAGCCCAGGTCTTCCTGATATTGACCAGCTCTCTATCAACCACCCAAGAGCAGTGTCTTGGTATTAAACTGACGGGCACTGGTAGGAGCAATTTGAGATCATTACAAGGTCTGCAAAGCTTCTCAAATGCCAGCCGGCCTAATTTCCTTCTCTTCTTCAGTGCTGATCCCAGTTTATTGTCTATGTAGAACCCTCACCCAGTGACAATAAGGACTCACATTTATATTGTCTGGCAAGATTTATCCAGCACTTCCTTTCCAGCCACATTAGGTGGGGTAAACATCACTGCCTTCATTGTACAATTGGAGAATCTGAGACTGATACATTAAGGGGGGGGCGCCTCAGAGTCTCCCAAGTCACTTGACTGAGGCAATCAGTGGCAAAGACTTTCTGCCTTCAGAACCAGTGTTCTTTCCACTGTACCAGAGAGGTCAAATTACCTGACCAGCAGAAGCTCCTTCAAGGCAAGAACTGTCCAGCTTTTCTCTTTCTGCCTCAGTGGCTACTCTTGTTCACTTAACAGATGATTGCTGAAATGAATCAAATTGCTTAAGATCACGTAACCAGTAAGTTGCAGACCCTAAGTCTACTGGTCATTGCAAAGATACGTATCTCAGTGGGCTATCCAGTGGCCTGTATGTTGTCATCACGGCAGAAAGTGCTCCCCCTCCTGTCCTGCCCCAGTGGGGGTGGGCAGTACAGTCTTTTTTTTGGGGGGGGGATACTTGGTATTTCACTAAGGAGAGACTTTATGGTTTTCTAAATATTATTATCATAAGATCACGGATTTAGAAGAGACATCTAATTCAAACTCTTCATTTTACCAATGAGGAAACTGAGGCGCAGGGAAGTTCATTGACTTGCCAGGGTCATTGGATCATAGGTCTGGAGCCGGAAGGGGACCACGGGGTCTACTAGACCAAACCTAAAACCAGCGTAGCAAACGGCAGAACTGAGATTTGAACCTCAGCTGCTCTGACTCTAAATCCAACGTTCCTTCCCTGACATTTTACCTGACAACTTTCCCAGGGGTTGGAGAACCTCACCTTCCATAGGAAGTCCTTCTTTTGTTTGCCCCTTACCTTAGGAAACCTTTCTGGGATGCAGGCAAACACTTCTGGCAAATCTCTATGTCCTTGTTGAATACCTTGCTTGTCACCACTCAGCAAATTATTGAACAAAGTTTTCTCTGTGGTTCCTTCTGTCCTGGAGTTCTGTATATGAGAGAGTGCGTTTTGCTCTACCAAGTCAAAGGTTTTCTTCAAATTAATAAGCAGAGAGTACAGTAGGAGCTTGTATCCTCCACACTCCTCAGGCAGCTGAGTGACCATAAGGATGTGGTGCATTGGAGAAAGTTGCCCACAAAGGCCCAACTCTTCCCTTTCTGACTTCTTATTAAAGATGTGCATCTCAAAGGCTTTATACGATGAGGAAAGCAGGCATGGGAGCCTTCTTGGTGGCCTTTTAAAAAATAACATATTTTAGGGAGGCAGCTGGGTGGCACAGTGGATAAAGCTCCAGTCCTGGAGTCAGGAGGACCTGAATTCAAATCTGGCCTCAGACACTTACTACCTATGTGACCCTGGGCAAGTGCCTAACAAAAATAGCATATTTTGGGATCTTCCTCTTTTAAAAAATATCATCCGGATCAATCCCTGAGGATTCTCCAAACTGTATCATGTACACTGGTGTGACTTACTGGGACGTGTTGAATTTGAAGTTAGGAGACCTGGATGAGAATCTCAGCAAGTAGACTATTTGAGCTTCAGTTTCTTCATCTGTAAAATGGGATTAAGAATAATTGTACTGCCCACCTTCGTTGGGTTGTTGTGAGAAAAGTGCTTTGTTAATCTTAAAGTTCTACGTCAATGTGTTATGGTTTTTATAATGATAATGATGTAATTGGTGGGGACCAGCCACTCTTTGAAAACGTAGTAAGTACCTGTTGAGTCCGAAGACTTCAGGTCGGAGAGCAGGATTCCTACAAAGACAGCCCTCTTCTTGATCTCCTATTCTTCGTTCTCTTTCCTCTACATACGTTTGGTATATACTTATTATCTATGTATGCCTGTTGTTCTATTTCATTTTCATTTTTGATCTCCAGCATCTGGATCAGTGCCTGGCATATAGTAGACACTTAATAAATGTTTGTTGAATTGAATTCACTTGTTAAGTCCCCCTGGCCTATAATATAAAAGTTATCTTAGAAGGGGAAATCTGTTCAATAAATATTTATTAAGTACCTACTGGGTGCACACTGCGCTACACATTGGGGGACTTGCAAAGTTTAGGTAAGATGGGCCTCTACCTTCATGGATCATAATTATGTACGGTAGGGGGATTATTGAAATCAATTAACATTTGTTAAGTAACATTAAGTTCAAGGTACCCCATGCTATCCATTGAGGCAGAAACTCAGCTAGTAAAAATATACGCTATTCGGATTATAAAATTCAAGTTAGGTATAACTTCAGAAGCCATGTCAGCTATGTTCAAACATTTGAGTGAATGGCTATAAAAGGGAGGAGAGGTTTGGACTTGTTTGTTTAGTTCCAAAGGGCAGAAGTCGCTGCAGGGGGTAGAAGTTGCCAAAATGGCCATTTTAGACTAGGAACCATCCAAACAATGAGAGCTACCCCAAAGGGGAGGGGCTACTTGGAGAAGGGGTGGCTTCCCCCTCCCTGGAGGGCCTCAAGCAGAAGCTTGGCAGCTGTGGCCTAGTAGGATTCCTTTTGTGTAGGGGTTGGAGGTCCCACATGTGAGATCCTTTCCTCTCTTCCAACTCACAAATTCTGTGAAAGGCATTAACGAGGGAGGGAGTGAGAAAGCAAAGGGCAGGGTCAGGAGGCACAGATATTCCAGTCTGGCAAAGCCAGAATTTGAACCCTAGTCTTCTGATCCAAAGCCAGTGCGCTTTCCACATTGTGGCCACATTGGTTTTGCTGCTGGAACATCCAAGTGAAGTTGTTCTGTAGGCAATGTAGCGGAGGCCTTCATCAGAGGAATTAATACTAGACATATGTATGTGTATACATATATACATACATATACATGCACATGTTTGTGTGTCTGTCTGTCTATCTCTATCTCTATCTCATCTGTTTATCTCTATCCATCTATCTATCTATCTATCTAACTATCTATCTTCATTAAGATGATGTTTGAAGCCATGGGGTGCATGAGGTTTCCAAGGGAGGGAGTGTAGAGAGAGCAGAGTAAAAGGCTAAGGATGGAATCTGGGGAATGCCCACAAGAAAGGTCACAGAGATGAGCCAGTGAAGAAGGCCAAGGTGCTAGGAGAGTGAGGAGAGTTTGGTGTCTCTAAAGTCAAGGGCGAAGAAAATAACTAATAAATGGGGGCAGCCACCAAAGTCAAAACTTGCAGAGAGCTCGAGGAGGGTGAAGACTGAAAAAAGGCCATTGGATTTGGCCTAGATGATAAACTCCAAACACCGCTCATCCAGAGATGGGGCATGGAATCTGTGCAAATCACTCCTGCAGTGTTGTATATGCAAGCCCAGGAGGAGGTCCAAAATGGAAAGGAGGGGAAGGCTCCTCTATGGATGAGAGGATCAGGAAGGACTGGATGGAATGAATGAATGAAGGCATCATTTGTTAAGCACTTACTATGTGTTAGGCGTGTGTTAAGATGGTAGCCTTCGAGTTGGGTTTTGAAGAATGGTCAGTAAAGTTCCAACTGGTGGAGATATGCTGGGGAAAGGGCATTCTAGTCATAGGAGAGAGGAATGAAGATGGTCTTAAAATGACCCATCTTGAGGTTGGGGACTGTTCTTCGTTTGGATTTGAACTCAGGTCTTCCTGACTATGAGTCCAGCATTCTCAGCCACGTCCACTGAGCTGCCCCTCAACGAGGATGGTTTGATTGTGTCTTGGGGATTTTTGGTCACTGGACAATAGAGGCTGCTTTCTTCTCTTCACCCTTGTCCCTTGTCTCTGTTGCTACTCAGTGCCCTGGTTGCATAGGGCCATCCTGTGGACGCCCCAGATTGGTGGCAGATCTACTGGAGCTCTGCAGAAGGGACCCCGAGCTCTGAAGGCAGCTTTAAAGGAAGCAGGGGAGCACCTGGCAGCCCCAGGAGGCCGGGGCTCTGTGAGCTCATCAGAGCAGGTGTTCCTTCCATTGAGGCAGGTGGGGTTCATCCCCAGGTCTGCCCATCCTGCCCAGTCTCGTCCGTGCCCTCCAGCAAGTTCACCAGAGAGGTCCATCTGACAACCTTCACCTTTCCCACCAAACTTGGAGTTAGGGGACCAGAGCTCTGTCATTTCTCTGAGTCACTTCATGTCTCCAGCCCTCTGTTTATTCATCTGTGAAATGAGAGGACTTCCAAAGTCCCTTTAGGCTTTAAATCTGTAGTCCTGTGATCCCATGATCTCCTTCATTCCTGGCTATGCCTCCATGTTTGTCTACCCAGCGAGCCATCCCTCATTACAAAGAGTGAAAAAGAGAGAGAAAAAGGCTGTTCATTCAAACTGACCAACACATCAACCAGGTCTGACAGCATATGTGGTATTCCATACCCATGGTCCCCCACTTTTGCACGTTCAGGTATTTTTTTTTTGATACTTTGTATTTACAATATTGTAGCCATTATGTATATTGTCGTAGCACATTCATAGCTTAACTCTGCACTAAGACTTTTAGGACATGCCCTGTTCAGCCCTTACTATGGGCCTAACACTCTGTCTATTGCCGTGAATGGACGACATATGCATGACATTTTGAAGTTTATAAATAACTTGCACGTACAGTACATCATCTCACTCAGGCTTCACGACAATCCTGTCAGCTGGCTAGTACAGATATTAATATCCCCATTTTACTAATAAGGAAACCAAGGCTGGCCCTCAAGGGACTTGCCTGTGATACCCCCACTAACACGGGTCAGGATCGGCTCCTCCCTCACCCGTGGCATTCCCCGTGGGACCTTCGTGGGCCCGTGCCCATAATGCCTTCCCTCCTCATCTCTGCCTCTTGGAATGTCAGTCCCCTTCAAGGCTTAGCTCAAGTGTGGCCTCCTCCGGGAAGCCCCCCCCCCCCCCCCATTTGTATTTGCTCAACTGTGCATTCTTGTGCTTGCAGGTCCTGAGGGCATTTTTGTCTTTGTAAGCAAAGCACAGTGCCTAGTACGTGATCTTAATGGGACTAGATGAAAATAAAATAGTAAACATTTATTATGTGCCTACTGTATACCAGACGTTGTACAGGATTCAGACCCAGGTGCCCTGACTTCAAATCCAGGGCTCATTCCACTGGCCCAGACTCAGTGTTAAAAATGGCCAGGCTGGTCTCAGAGCCTGACCTTTAGGCAGCTTCGGTCAGGCAACAGGTGGCGTGCAGGGGCAGCTCCTTAGTGGGAAGCCAGGAGGGGAATTGTGGGATTGGATTGAAAGCTCCTGACCTTTTTAGCCCCTTCTAAGTATAAATGAGAAGACTGCCTGTTTGTTAAATGGTAAAATAATAATAATGATGATGATAATAATAATAGTAATAATATTAAAAAATTTTCAGTTCCAAAATTCTTAAGTAATTGCCAGAAAGTTCTTCTCCCTCAGCTAGGCAGGGTGAAGGGTTTTCTTCCTTATTTTGTTTTCTGGACTCCTTATTCCTTCTAATCAATTACCTTCCATCACTTTTGTTTATAATCATTTTAATAATTTAATCAATGATCAATTATTCTAGAACTCAACATAATTTTAGGAAGGACTCAGGCATTTTCTCCCATGGTCCTAGCCCTCAGTATTTAGAGTTGGTGCTCATGGGAGGCTCATCCCCTGGAGTCCCTGACAGAAATCAGATTTAGCCTTGAATGACACGGAGAACTCATGACACAGACTGGACCAGCAACAGCTTCTTGCTCAGGTTCCTGTGGGCAGAGGGTTTTAGAGGTCACACATTTGAACTCCTTTGAAGGTGGAGACCATTTTAGATCTGGCTGACGAAGGTAGTTGGTGCAGTGGGTAGAACGCTGGTCTTGGAGTCAGGAAGGCCTGAGTGCAAATAGAACCTCCCTCTAGTAGCTGTGTGACCTGGGCAAGTCATTTAACTTCTGTCTGCCTCAGTTTCCTGATCTATAAAATGGGCATAATAATAGCACCTACCTCGCAGGGTTGTATCAAATAAAAGAATTTGCATACCCCGAAGACAGATATAAATATTGGTTCTTTTTATTATTATTTTATAGGCATAGTCCAGTACTGGGTACATGGTACACTTAAAGATGCTTGTTAAATTAAATTGAATTGAACAAGGTGACTAGAGGCCCAGAGATTTGCTTCAGGTCATGCATCAAGCTTGTAGCAGAAGTAGGATTAGAACCCAGGGTGCCTAATTCTTAGAATTCTTTTTCCTAAGTCCATTAACTCCTTTCATAAGAAGGGTTAGTGTCTGGCACACAAAAGCAAAATCAGCCCTTACCCTCGATTACATCTAATGAGGGACAGACAGCATGCAGATAACTCCTGGCCACCTGTGTGTTTGAACTGAGTTAGGATCCATGGGAGAGGATCTCAGGAGACACGCTGTGGAGAGGGGCAGGGCAAGACTTCTTTGCTAAAGGGGGAATCTGAAGGAAGCTAGGGAAGCCTGGAGGCTTGAGAAGGGACAGAATTCCAGGCGTGGGAGAAGCCCATGAAAACACAGATTACACTGAGATTGTCCATTGAGTTCTGGAAGGGAGAACCAAGGCTTAAAGAGTTTGCCTGAGGTTTCTGACAGAACAGAGATTCAAACCCAAGCCTCTGATTTCACACCCGACCCGTGAATTAGTGGGAGGGATGTAGGGGAGGAAAGTGGTCAATATTTATCGATCCACTGCCTCCTTTCAGGTACTCCCTGCTTGGCAAGGGCCAATGAAGTTTAAAAGTTTATCATTTATTATTCATTTTTAAAATAGATGACTCTATTTAGAAGGCCCACTTTGATCTGTACAGCTCACACTGGGCAGGATGAAGAACCCAAGTTTGTCCAAGGCTAAATTGTCAGGAATGTCTTTGGAGGATGGCAAAGCCTGACCACATGAGGGGAATGGAGAGTTCTTACCTCTTCTCTCCCTTTCCCAGCAGGGAGCAACATTCTGGGGAAAACATGTTTGGGGGTTGGCATGAGTATGATGAATTACTACCCAGAGATGTTGGAGTGGCCCATTACAGTAATAAGAGTGCACCTTCTAGCAATTAAGATGGTATTTATATACCTGCCCTTGATTGGCCCCCTCAGCAACCTTGTCAGGTAGGGGCTACAGGCAGCTCCATTTTATAGGAGAAGAAACTGAGGCTCAGAGTGATAAAGGGGCTTGACCGTGGCTACATACCTCTCAGGTGTTGGGGCAGGTCATCAGGACTGCAAAACTAAGACCCTGTCCACTGCAGTGTGCTGCCTCTCAATTATGTAACCATGCTTACCCCAGAAAGCAGGCGTCATTTTCTCCATATCCTTGTATCTCCCTGGATACTGGCAGAAATGTTTTCACAAAGTAGAATGTGAAGGGTGAAGACCTCTCTCTTCCTCTCTCTCTCTCTCTCTCCTTGCCTCTCTCCTTTCCTTCCTTCTTTCTCGCTTTTCCTTCCTTCCTTCCTTCCTTCCCTCCTTCCCCAGCTCCTATATAACACAGGGATAGTGACTGTGATTGGGATTTCATGAGTGTAAAGAGGTTTGGAAACCTTAAAGCACTAGATAAATGCCAGCCATGATCATTTTCTTCTCAGAATTCCTGGATGAAGAAATTCCCCAGAACAGTGCAGATCAGCCCCTTCTCTGCCACTCCGGAATCTCAGAGCTCCCTGGGGGGCCCTGGGGGATCGAGCCGGGATGTGGCAGAGTTAGGAGGATTCCTGTACCCCCGGTGCATAACACAGTGCAGGCTCTTCACTAATAATTCCTACTGCCTACCTTGCTTCCTGACTTTAAAGACCGCCTTTGCAGCTCCTCCAGCCTGTCCACCTCTGTCTCGGCACATAGTCGGTACTTCATCAAGATTTGTTTATTAGAAAGAAGCATATGACCAATGTATGTTGAGTGAGTGAAGGAACTCGTGGCCGTGTGGAAAAGAGGTTCGTTGAATTTGGGGTCTGATGACCTCAGTTGGAATCCTGGCTGCCCGAGCCGTGTCTGGGTGTGACCTTGGGCGAGTTGCTTCCAATCTCTGGGCCCAGTTTCCTTTTATGTTAAATGTTGGGGGGCTCCTTCCAGCTTTGGGAGCCTCTGGTGCTTCCCCCCATCATTGGGGGAGATGGATGGCTACATGCATCCCACCTCCCTGTCTTTCCATCTTGGACCACAAGAGGGAACCCTATACTCACGAATGATTTAAGAATTCCTCACGTTGACTGTTTTCTACACCCCTCTCTGTCCAAAGGGATGCATGGCTTGTGGCAATAGCAACAGCAGGAGGAGAAGTGATCTCCCTTAATTCCAGATTCACGCACCTCAGACCTGGAAAGGCAGAGAAGTTTGCCTGAGAATGTGCCCCAAGGAAGCTGGTTATGTTTGCATGCATGTCACCGTGATAAAGTGCCTCGTTTGACTGTTGAGGGAATGCCAGAGGGGTCGGTCATTCCTGTTTCTTGGCGCTCTGAGCTTACAAACGGCTTTCCTTACAACTGTTCTGTGAGGGAAAGCTAGAGTGAGTGCCTTTATCCCTATTTTGCAGATGAGGAAACTGAGGCAGGCAGAGGCAGCAGTAGGATGAGTGTGGGCTCTGGAGGCAGAGGTTCTGGCTTCAGATTCTGCCTTTTATGTTAACTTCCTATGTGACCTTCGCCTCCATGGGCCCCAGTTTCCTCTTCTATAAAATGAGAAGGCTGGGCTAGATGGCCTCCAAAGTGCCTTCCATCTCTAACTCTAGAATCTGGTGAAACTGGTCCTTAAAGGCATAAAGTGGCTTAATATTCGCTACCATTTAATTAAACTTTAATTTCTACGAAGCACTTTGCATCTGTTACCTCACTGGATCCTCACAATTGGTGCTTTTATCATCGTCCCCATTTTACAGATGGGGAAACTGAGGCAGAGAGAGTTTTTTTTTTTTTTTAAATGACTTGTCCAGGGTCACATAGCTAGTAAGTATCAGAAGCAGGATTTGAATCCAGGTCTTTCTGACTCCCAACTCAGCAGTCTATCTACCTGGCCAAGGTCATGTAGCTAATCACCATTTGTGATTATGTCTGTGGTCTGACCCCAAGGTCAGCATCCCTGCTAGTACATTATATTGCATCTCCCATGAGAGCGCCCACCCCCAAACCCTTGTTTTGGGGGTATCTTTGGTAGTGGTGGTGGTTTTAGCATGCACTCAGTCGTTAAAGATGAAGTTAGTACTTGTTACAGAGGGAACGAGGTACAACTTACCCCCCAGAGGAGACTCATTTGAAGTGTTTGCTCGGCCTATGGGAGGATGGGACAGTCTTGCTGCGTCTCCAAGACTGCACACGCATTAGCGCTTCCCACAAACCCACCAGCCCTCCTCCCAGTCCTCCCTTATTCCTCTGATCTCGTCCCTGCTTTCAGGGCACGAGGTAATCATCCGTCCACTCTTCCAGGTGCATCTCATGGACGTGTAAATGACACTTACTGTAAAAACAGCTCACTTTTATTGGGGCTGGGGCCCTATGCTCAGGTAAGGCACTGCCCCTTTGTCTGTTAGCCTTTCAGGCTCTGAAAGAGAGCCTTGTTGGGAGAAAAGCAGCTTGGGGCAGTTCTGAGGACCCGAGAGAAAAACTATCCTTCTGGGAAAATGGTCTGAGAAGCAGCTTCAGGGCCCAAAGGTGTGGGGGCTACAGGGCATGTCCTGCCCCTCAACAAATGGCTGTTTTCAGGGCTTTGAAGGATATGGGTGAGAAAATAGACATCCCGGAGCTGTTTGTGGATGATGAGAACACGTGTGTGTTTGTTTCTGCCTTCCATGATTCATGTGTGGATGTGGGTTTTTTGTTTTGTTTTGTTTTAACCTGAGTTAGAGATGGGTCGCTGACTGTGACAAGGCTTATTGCTGTTCAGTCGTTTCAGTTATGTCCGACTCTTTGTGACCCCATTTGGGGTTTTCTTGGCAAAGATACTGGAGCTGTTAGCCATTTCTTTCTCCACCTCATTGCACAGGTGAAGAAACAGGCAGACAGGGTTAAGCAACTTGTCCAGGGTCACACAGCTAGTAAGCGTCTGAGGCCCGATTTGAACTCGGGAAGGTGACTCCAGGCCCAGTGTTCTGTGCACTATGGGACCATCTAGCCGCCCAGATTTGAGGCAGTAGAAGTCAAATGAAGATAAAACATGGGAATCCAAAGAGTATTATCATTGTAACAGCTTGCACATAACACTTTCAAGTTTGCAAAACACTTTTTCATGTTATTCCATTTTATCTTCACAATGGCCCTGAGAGGTAGATCCTGGCATTATCTGCATTTTACTGGTGAAGAAACTGCGGCAGACTAAGGTAAGTAACTTGCCCAGGGTCACACAGCTCAATCAATCAATCCATCAATAAACATTTGTTAAGTGCCTACTACGTGCCAGGCAAAAAGAGGCAAAAGACAGTCCCTGCCCTCAAGGGACTTACAATCTAATGGTAAGCTAAGTGTCTGAGGCAGGATTTGAATTCAGGTCTCTCTGGATTCCAAGTCAAGCACCCTATATACTGTGTCACCTCGCTTCTGAAATGGTCAGAAGAGTGAGAAAACATAGTGACCTGCGGAGGGAAGCTGCCAGTAGAACTGCCTTCTGCTGCTTGGACAGGGCAGAGAGTGATCAGAAGATAAGACAAGGTGCTTTGGGCTGAGATGGTTGAGAGACATGATTGAGTCTAGTCAGGGTCTTCAGCTCCTGGCCTCACTGGGGGAGAGCTCTGGAGCTGCTGGAAGGTGGTTGGTGAAGTTAGAATCCTCCCGCTCCAGAGCTTTGCTGGGTTTGTTAGCATTGCCCTCTGGTGCCATCTGCCCCCAAGAGGGGCAACCCCCAAGGGCTCCTCTTTATCGACCCCGACTGCCATTTTTGTCTTGAGAGAAAGAAATTCCCCAGAGTCCTTTGAAAGCAGATCAGAGGAACTTTGCAGTCATCTATCTTAGGATGCCCTGTCTACTGGATGCTCCAATCCCTCAGAGAATCATAAGATTTAGAGAGGGAGAAGTGATGCACCTTCTAAGTACCAGAAAAGAGATTCAAATTTGGGTCATCAAATTATAGGATCATAGATTTAGAGCTGGCAGGAAGCCTCAGAAACAGGATTTGAACTCAGGTCTTCCTAAGGTCAAGTGGAGTACTCCCAGAAAATGACAGGTTTGAAGACTAGAAGGGACTTGGCATATCACCAAGTGTCATTCTTTCATTTTACAGATGAGGAAACTGAGGCCTCAAGGGGGAACATAACAGAAGTTTCATGCTTGTACTGTAGAAAGCCAGAGTTTCAATTGGCTATTCTAAAGCGCTGAAGGGAAAATAAGGGAAGGGCAGGGCTACCCCAAGGCGACAGAAGGCAGGCAGAGGAGCAGAGCTGGAGAAGGTCCAGGTGCTGGGATTCCTTGCTCAGAACTTCTTAGCCCTGGAAGCTAAGGGGCTGAAATCTGGTAGGGAGAGTTAGCTCCCCTTTCTCATCTTATTTCCTGACCTGCTGTTTCCCACCAGAGAAACAGGTATCTAGAAATGGAGGAGAGGGCATTCTTCTAACGTGCTTCACATAACTGGAAGAGGGCCCCGGGCTAAACATTTCCGGATCAATGAAGGCACTTATTAAGTGGTCACTATGGGCTGAACACTATACGGCTGGGGCAGGGGTCACGTTGTCATCCGAGCTATGACAATGGGCCAAGAGCTTCCTCCCCGCCATCGTGTTTGACCCCGAGTGCCCTTCGGCCTCTAGTCACTGACCTTTCTATTGTCCCGAAATTATTCTCTCTAGGATCATCAGAGACCTCTCGGTCACCAGCGCCAACAGTGCTTCCCTTAATCCTCTGCTTTGACCCCCTTGTGGCATTTGATACTCGAAGCCATGACCATCCTTCTTTGTACACTCGTGTCCCACCTGAGGCAGGGTCTGCCTGTGTTAGTGATTAGGAAAGCCCCAAACAGGGAAAAGGTGATCATTACTTGCGCCATAGGAGGCCCAGGGGAGAGGGGGGAGTAAGTGTCTTTCCAAAAGCTAGTTGGTATCAGTATCTGCAAAGTGTCAAAATCCACAGGGCTGAGATGAGCAGGAAAGCTAACTGTTAGATCAAGGAGTCAATCAATTAATCAATCAACAAGCATTCATTAAAGGTTTAATGTGTGCCAGACATTATGCTGGGAGCTCTGAATGCAAAGACTAAAATGAAAAGCCCTTCCCTCAAGGCGTTTACAATTCAGCCAAGGAAAATAAAGCATACAGATATAGGAATATACAAAATATATCAAGAATTGATAAACAGTGATTTTTCAGAGGAAAGAATGAGCAACTGGGGAGGGGGGTGGTCAGGAAAGGGTTTAGCCCAGAAGTAGAGGTTCAGTTGAGCCTTGAAGGAAACTAGGAATCCTGAAAGATGGAAGTGAGGAGGGACAAGACTCCTGGCATGGGGACTGCCATTGCAAAAACACGGTGGTTGGAAATGGCTTGTTCTGTGTGAGGAACAGCAAAAAGTCCTTTTTTTTTTTTTAAATTAAAGTTAATATTTTTGTTATCCTGTAATTAACAAACTTAAATATAGAACAAAAACTAAGAATTATACATGAGACTACAAATCTCTATTATAGGCAGATTAAATTTTTAAAAGAATATAATAACTTCAACACATTTGTTTCAAAGTTGTCCTGTTCGTTTCTGTCTCATTTTGAAGTTTTGTGACTTTAAAAATGCTACATTGACTCTTTTTTCTTTCTCTTTTTCTTGTTTCCTGCATTCCTATCTTAATCTCTTCCTCCCTGCCTTCCTTCCTCCCTTCCTCCTTTCTTCTTCCCTTCCTCCTTCCTTCTTTCCTCCCTCCTCCCTCCCTTCCTTCCCTCCTTCCTTCCTTCCTTCCTCCCTCCCTTCCTTCCTTCCTTCCTTCCTTTCCTCCTTCCTTCCTTCCTTCCTTTCCTCCTTCCTTCCTTCCTTCCTTCTTTCCTTCCTTCCTTCCTTCTTCCCTTCCTCCTCCCTTCCTTCCTCCTTCCCTTCCCTCCTCCCTCCCTTCCCTCCTCCCTCCCTTCCTTCCTTCCTTCCTTCCTTCCTTCCTCCCTCCC
>NW_020949602.1:10677232-10702318 GCF_900497805.2 Vombatus ursinus
TCCTTCCTTCCTTCCTTCCTTCCTTCCTTCCTTCCTTCCTTCCTTCTGTCCTTCCTTCCTTCCTTCCTTTCCTCCTTCCTTCCTTCCTTCCTTCTTTCCTTCCTTCCCTCCTTCCTTCCTTCCTTCATTTCCTCCTTCCTTCCTTCCTTCCTTCCTTCCTTCCTTCCTTCCTTCCTTCCTTTTTCCCTTCCATTGTCTGTCATGTGATGGATAACATCCTTCATTATTGGTCCTCTAGAATAGAGCTTGGACATTGTACAAATCAGTTCTTCAGTGTTTCAAAGCTGTTTTTCTTTACAATGTTGTGACTATTGTATGAATTGTCCTCCTGGTTCTGCTTGTCTCACTTTGAAGAAGGTCAGTTTATTTGGACCGTGACATGTGCGGAGGCAAGTTATGTATTGTAAGTTAGGAAAAAGTCATCGCTGGGTGGCTAGCCTTCTGGTGATCCTCTCTTAGCTTAATCAGCCAATCAGCGAGCATTTATTAAGAGCACTTTGTGCCAGGCACTGTGCTGAGCACTGGGGATAAAAGAGGCAAAAGACAGTGCCTGCCCTCAGGGATCTTATATTGTAATTGGGGAATCCACATTTAACGACATAAATATTTCTCTGCATGCACCTAGTATGGGGAAACATCTGTGTATGAATGTAAATGTGTATGTGATTATGGATGTAGCATGAGGTCCCGGTCTGTTCTCCCAAATTTTCATTCTCACTCCCAGGTTACTCCCCAAAGGACAGTGCCTGTGTCACCCCTCAGGGCTCCAGGGGTAACCTTTAAGGTACTGGGGGAGTGTCTTTCTAATGCTCCAGTTTTTAAGCCTCCACTGGTGTGCTCACCCCCCCCCCCAGGATTATCAGCTAATATCAGTCAGCTAGACTTAATTTTGTTGTTGTTGAGTTGTGTCTGACTCTTCATGACCCCATTTGGGGTCTTTTTTGGCCAGAAATACTAGTTATTTGTCATTTCTTTCTCCAACTCATTTTACAGATGAAGAAACGAGGCGAACAGGGTTATGTGACTTATCTAGGGTCATGCAGTCAGCAAACGTCTGTGGCCAGATTTGAACTCAGGAAGATGAGTCTTCCTAATTCCAGGCCCAGTGCTGTATCCACTGTGCCACCTAGCTGTCCCAGACTTAATTCGTTTTTAGGAAAGAGTTCTTTACCACAATGGAATAGTTGGTACAAACATCCCCTTAAAGTCTGTAACCCACTCTCCTGCATGTGCCTAGAGGGTCCATGGGACAGTGGGCTCAGGCTTTGGGCACATGTAGCCAGCAGGTAACTCACGGTCCCTGGTGGCTGGGAATTCTTTTCTCCACTTTGTGGGGTACTCGGAAGTTCTCTTTATGGATGGCATAGCTTTTCTGCTGGCTTGTGGCACCATCAGGCTTCCTTTCCTCACTGAGTCCCCTCTGTCCTTGGCTTGGGAGGCAGGCCCTGCTCTTGGCTGTTACTGCCCAGAGGGCACTTCTATGTTATCAAGGAAAGGACCCAATTCTCTGACCTTCTGAAGTTCACTCGGCACTTCTCAGGCCAAGGGGAGGAAAGGGGAGGAGGAAGGTGGTGGCCAAGCCCACAGCTGAGGCCATGGCTTTTCTTCCCCTTCCCTCTCCCAAGTCTCAGAGAATTGCCTTCCTTTGCCACCCAGATACTGGCATCTTCCATTTCCAATGAGCTCACCTGTTTCATGTGAGCCTTATAGGGATGAAGAAACGGTGGAGCCCTCCACCAATCAGAACAGACTTCTGTATCACCTGGTTAAAATGCCCTGAAGCAGCATCCAGCCACTTATGTTATATCAAGCAGAGTAACTTGATTGAGTGGGTCCATGGAGCCTCACCTTTACATATACAAAGTGAACATGAGGTAGTTTAGGGAGGGAGACCCTAGCGGGTGGGAAGGCTTCATGTACAAGATGGCCCACGAGCTGAGTCTTGATGAAAACTTGGGGTTCTAAGAGACAGAGATGGGGAGGGACAACATTGCAGACATGAAGGGCAGTCAGGGCAAAGAAGGAGGCGGGCTATAGAGTATGCGCAGAATGGGAGCTCAGCCAGGATGGATAGATTATGGCCTGGGAAGAGGGCAGTGAAGTATAAAAAAACCAGAAAGGCCAGAAGGGGCCAGATGGCAAAGGCATAGCCCCTGCTCAAGTCACAATTTAAAATATAGTGAGATCTAAAAAGCTGACCACTTTTCTGACTCAACTTAATTCTTTCAAGTTTTGGCCTTTTTATGTCAGCTGATTTCCTGCCCCTGCCTGACATCAAGTGGCACTGTAAGGCCACCAGGCCTCCTCCTGACTCAACAGTTTCATAGACCAACCCTCCATCCAAAATATTTCTCTGGACTTTAAGGCTTTGTGGATGGTGTTGGTGGAAAACTGCCATTAATCTGGGGGATATCCATCATGCACTGGTTCCCATGTTCTTGCCTTTCCCTGACAGTCAACTGTACTAAATGTGGCTTCAATACTCATCAGAGTGAAAGATGCTATAAAGAATATATTCTTCCTATTTAATGAACATAAGGAAAAGTGGGAGATGAACTCAGAGGCTATGGTTTGGGGTTGAGGCAAGACCATCATAGCAAAGACCACGAAAGTGGGTGTGGAGTAGAGTAACCACACCCGGTGGGCCATTGGACTTATTGCATGAGTGATATTTAAGGGGCCTACAAACCTGGTTTCTAGGAATTTTACAGAAAAATACTCAAGCTGGTCCATCCCCTCTCCTCAAGGGGTTCCCAGGGATGTGGTGGAGGCCAGCCTACTGTTAGTCCACCATTTCAGATGCTGGTAGTATAGAATATACATCAGCCTGGTTGATATCCAATTCTCCTAGCTAGTCATTGAAAACAGAGACAGCAGAGGGTGGGATGCATATAGGGGGAAAAAAACATATAAAGCTATAGGCGTAGATGTGTGTGTCCAAGTTATAACACAATTCTTCCCTGGGCATTAGGGCGACCCCATCATTTTAATGGGAAGAGGTGCAGTGTGGGAGATATTTCAGGGTATGGTCTATGTACTTTTTGCCGCTTAGATTGGGGGTGATTTGTTATTGATGGTTAGTCTTCACTGTCCACAAAACTTCCCTGTCAACAATTCAATTCAATAGATGTTGAGCTAGAGGCTAGGGTTCCAAAGATAAAATGAAATTCCTGGCCCCCAAGGCGCTTACATTCTACTGGACATAAACAATGTGTACCCAGATGAGTTAATACAAGAAGTTTTGGTCTGGCTTCTGTAGGAGGTGGGTGAAGGAGGGAGAACATTCCAAGCTTGGGGTGGTGGTGGTAGGAATGTCAGCCTGTCCTACAAAGTTCTCAGGGGTGGGGACTGAGAGAGTGATAGAAAATCCAATGAAAGGGTTTTTGTGATCAGATATTGGCCACAAGAACAAACATACATCAGGGTATCTAGAATTTAGGTTAATTCATCTGACCTGGGTGTGACCAGGCCTTCCCGCTGTCGATCATGTTTGGCAAGGGAATCAGAATTCCTGGTTTCTTTCAAAGCTCAGCTGAAATACCATTTACTATGCCTTTTCTGATCCTTGCCCCACCCCCAGCTGCTAGTTCCTCCCTTCCAAAAATTGACCTTTAATTCATTTTGTATATTATGTATATACTTATATGTGTCCGTGTCTTCTCCAGTAGATTGTAAGCTTCCTAAGGGCAAGGGATATTTTTACCTGTGTGAGTCTTTAGTGCCTAATGCGGTGCCTGAAATATAGTAAATGCTCAATGATTGTTGATTGATCAGATAGCATTCCACCCAGGCCACTTTAGTCTTTTAGTCTAGACCTTGGAGAAATGCCCCAGATGGAGATCCATAAATAACATGCAAAGGTTCAGGCAGGCTGAGGGGTCTTCACTTCGCCAGTGAGCAAGTCTGGAGGTCTCCAGGGGCCAGCACTATCTGAGGCCAGGCCCACTGTTTGCCAGCGATGTCTAACCCAGGAGTTTGCTGCCCCCAGAGTCACCAGCGTGCCTTGTAGCGTTGCTAGGGTCCCAGGGAGGTCGGAGATGCCTGCTGCCGCAGCTCTGGAGTCTTAGGGACCCTCCTCCCGGGCTCATCAGTGGTAGTGGCAGGCAGTTTATGGGGAGCTGAATATTCCTGAGGCAGGGCCAGCTGGCCAGGGATTAAAAGGACCCCCCCCCCCCCCCTTTCAAGAACCATCTCTCCCTTAGGCAGAAGAGCCAAGGTCCAAATGAGAAGAAAAGCAAGTATAGACCATATTTAAATGAGGACCTATTTTATGCCCCAGAATCAAAATACTTTGACCTGTGAGAGAGACCATAGAAATGATAGGATCATAGATTTATTTATTTTTTAAAAAATTTCCTTTTTAGTATTATGAACTTGATAGTGGCAAACATGACCATTTCCCCGTACAAAGAGCATAAAAAGAGGACTGAGCAAGCTTCACTAGCACAGAGTAGGGTTTTTTTAATTGCATATTTCAAATTTCATGAGGTTGTTCCAACCCTGCCGGTCTGTGTCCCCTTTGGAGCAGCTTCCTTTTTTCTCTGAGTGTGTGTGTGCATGTGTGTGTGTATCTGTATGTGTGCGTGCATGTGTGTATGACTGCGTGTGTGTTTAAGGATTTATTGACACTATTTTCCCCTTTTTTGTATCACTATTACTCTCCCCATAACATTTCCTCTCTCCACCCCAAATAAAATAAAATGCTTCCTCAGGACAGATAAGTAGAGTCTCACAAAACAAACCCCCACACTGGCTGTGTCTGAAATGTGTCAACAGCTGTGGTGCATCCTGCTGCCTCCTGGGGCACGGACGGGCTTGGGCCCACAATTGGCTTTCTGAAGACTTCCCTGTCCCTTCCAGCTGAAGGGGGCTGATCAGAGGGCCACAGAATCACAGAACTCAAAGGGGCCTCGGAAGTCACTTTGCCCAACAGCTTCCTCCTCTCCATGCCCCTGACCCATCCCAGGATAAAGGGCTGTCGTGGGAAAAGGAGACTCAGTGAATCTTGTTTGAACCTAAAGGGCCCAACCAGGAAAAGTCGGTAGAAGTTAGGAAGAGATACATTTTCACTTAACTAAAGCATGTAATGTCTTAGAATTGTCCCAAAGAGGCAGGCGGGGCCTCTCAGCAGAAGTCTTTGATCAAAGGCTGGGCGGCATGTTGGTTATCGAGGGGTTCTCTGTCAGGGACGGTTGGACTAGGAGACCTCTGACAGGGTCCACCCTTCCAACTCTGAAATTCTGTGATTCCCCAAGGAATGAGTGGACTCCCTCGCACCCCATTACTAGTGCCTCCCCTCTGAAACTACCTCTCCTCTACACTATGTATGCATCTATCCATCCATCTTTCCGTCTATCTATATATTTATCTATCACCTGTCCATCTGTTTAGCTATCTATTTATGTATCTATCATTTAACTATTTATCCATCTATCTATGTATCTATTATCTAGATCTGTCATCTATTTTCCATCTCTATCTTTAATATCTATTTACGTAGTTATCCATCTATCTTTCTATCTATCTATCTATCTATCTATCAACTGTCTATCTCTCTTCTGTGTTCATATTGGTTGCATATTGTCTCCCTTTAGAATATAAGCTCCTTGAGGGGAGGGACTGTTTTTGTGCTTTTTCGTATCCCAGTAATTTAGCACAATGTCTGGGCCACAGTAAGTGTTTAATAAAGCTTGTTGATTCTCCATCAAAGGCCAGTTATACATCTCATGTCATTTAGCATAAGCCATCTTGTGCTCTAGGGATGTGTATATATTGTATATATGTCACTGAGGCAGCAAGCTGGGCTTGGAGTCAGGAAGACCTGAGTTTGGATTCTGCCTCAGACACTGACTAGCTGTGTGAATCTGGGCAAGTCACCACCTCCTTGTGCCTCATTTTCTACATCTGTAAAAATGAGGAAGATAAGAACTGCACCTTCTTACCAGGGCTATTGTGAGTATTAAGTGAGATAATGTGTGTAGAGTACTATACAAACCTTAAAGCACTTTATAAATGCTATCATTATTATTAATGATATTGTAAATGATTTGTGTACTGTTGAGCCTCCCCTCACGGAGGGTTTGTTTTTTGGGGGTTGGACCATCCCAGAATTGCAGAATCTCTGTGCTGGGCAGGCCCTCAGAAGCCATCTCACCAACCAGTTCTTGAACAGAAATCCCCCTCTGTGATATACTTACCAATGGGTCATGGAGCCTAAGCTTGAGGACTTCCATCATGAGGCTGCCTGTTCCATTGTATTCTCCTAGAAATAAGGAGCAATGACTCTAGAATCAGGACCTGGGTTCAGATTCCACCTCAGATGCGTACCATCTGTGTAACCTTGGGTCAAGCACTTAACCTCTGTGGGCTTCTGATGCCTCATCTGTCCAATGAGAGGGCTGAACTAGAGGTGTCTTCTAACTATAGGTCTGTGATTCTTAGATCACATCTGCCCCTGTCTGTCTCAGCCTCAGCCTGATTAGGAGCTGGAGCCCCAGAGAGACCAGGAGAGGAAGGGTTCATAACTCTGCCATCACAAAATTGATTAGACCTCCGATTGGTATAAAAGTTCCTTGTCTGAAGGGAGCCATCTTTAACTGGCCCATATGGGCTAAATGTAATTTCTGTCATTGTGAAGGAGTACTGGCAACCTAGGAGAATTCATTATGCCAAATTGGGTTTGCTATGCTCAGCAGCAATGTTTCTGAAGATAAAGTTCAACCTTTGGGTGAGAGAGCTAAAACAAATGAGTTTCTTAATAGCTGTCCCACTTAGCGTGTGCGTCTTAGAGAGCTTAATGTTTTAATGCCTTTTCTTTTTTACCATATGTCACAGTCCATCTAGCATTGCCGTTTTTAGTAATATTTTTATATGGTGTGCAATCCTAGACTGTCCATGAAATTATGAGCCAGGCTTATTTTGGAGAATCATAGCTACCCGCTTTAGTTTTGTACTGAGTGTCTAACTCAGCGCCAGGCACATGAAGTTGTTCATAATATGATTCTAAAAGTCCAGTCTCACTCAAACACAGCTACTTGGGGGGGGGGGGTTGGCATGTAACCAGCACCAAAAAAGATACTGGTAGCATGATACCAGTTGGGAGGATCAACCTTGGCTTAAGATAGAAAGGCAAAACTCTGCCAAAATGTCCTCGTATCTGGAGTGGGGTTTCTTTCTTTCTTTCTTTCTTTCTTTCTTTCTTTCTTTCTTTCTTTCTTTCTTTCTTAAGTATTTTGTTCTTGTTGTTTCAGATTTAATTTAAAAATAAAAATATTTCCTGATTTTTTGGGTGTAATTCACTTCCAAATATATTCCTCTTTCCAGTTGGTGAGCCATCCTTTGGATAAAGATTTAAAAAGAGAAAAAGAGCACTGCGGCAAAAGCAAACGATATATCATCTGTGTCTGACATTGTGGGTCACTTCTAATCCTCTTCACCTCTGCAATGAAGGGAGGGAAGTATGTTTTTGTCACGGGATTTTTGGGCCTTGCTCAGGAAACTGGCTTTCTTAGAATCTACAAAGGGCAGTTACTGCGTTATCCAGCCATGTCCAAATTCATATGCAGAATCCATCATAGGATTTTAGGGCTCAGCAGAATCTTAGAATCATCTGGTTCAATCCTTTTCTTTTACTGATGAGGAAAGTAAAGGCTAAAGAGTTTAAATGACTCATCTAAGGTCACACAGCTAGTTAATGGCTGAGCCAGGAGTAGACCCCAAGTAGGCTGGTTCCCAGGTTAGTGGTATTTTCATTACACCTTACTGCAACTGGTAACATTAGAAATGATCTTGGGTGACAGCAATTTGACCCCTCTGTAAATGGATACCCCAGAGCCTGCCCAAATGCTAAGAAAAGCTTGATTTGAAATTTTATAAGTAGTAGAGTTGATTTAAAATATTTATAATTTTATTGATGTCTTTTATTTTAACATCACCTACATTTCCCAGTGTATCTGTACCCCTCCCCCCTTATAACACAAGATAAAAAAGAAAGGGGAAAAATAGTTCAGTAGAGCTAAGCAACATATCCCCCAAATCTGACATATGTGCAGTGTTCCACACTCTAGTTTCCCATCTCTGCAATGAAATAGGAGAAGATGCTTTCTCATATCTCTCTGGTCATTATCTTGTCATATGACTCAGTTTCAATTGTTTAGTTGCAGTTATTCTTTCCATTTTCCAATTTTTGTCATTGTGTTTGTTATTTTCCTGGTTTTGCTTACACTGCTCCGTATCAGTTCATAGAAGTCCTCTCACATTTCCTTGTATTTATCAGGTTCATTTCTTAAAGTCTGTAATATTCCATTACATTCATGTATCACGATTTAGTTATCTGTGCTCACTCTATGAATATCTCCTTTTTTTCCCCACTGCTCCCTAAAGTGAAATCTTGGTGTATCCATGGCCTTTTTTTTTTGGTCATTGATTTCATTGCTGTCCATGCCTAGCTGTGGCATCTCTGGAGCAAAGGGTATGGCCATTTTAGTCACTTTCTTTACCTAATTCTGAATTGCTTTCTAGAATTGGTAGACCAATTCACAGATCCACCAACAATGTATTAGTGTGCTGTCTTGCCAAAGCCCCTCTAATATTAACTCTCACCGTTATTTGTAATCTTTGCCAGTTTGCTGAGTGTGAGGAAAATCTCAGAGGTATTTCTCATTTTTAGTTATTTGGAACCTTCTTTCAATATGTTCATGATATGTTACATTTCTTCTGAGAACTATGTTCAGATATTTTAAGAGTGGAATGAATTTCAAAGAACTCTCATTGAGTTTTAAACAAGCTGCTGTGTTTAATGAAAAAAAAAACAACAACCAATAATCCAGCTATAAAATTTAAGCTCTTTGGGGGGCAGGCACAGTTTAATTTCTTGTATGTTTTTTTATCCCCAGTGACCAGCATCTTGAGTGTTTGCACACAATAACACCTTAAAAAATACTTATGGAATTGAAGATATTAAAACAATCTAATTTTAAAAAATGAATCTTTAAACTCTCCACTTGTAAAATCAATAAAAGATTTTTAAAATTAATTTTAAAAATCCTTTGAGAGATAGCAAAGGCATATGGATAGAGAGCTTCTAGGTTCAAGACCTATCTCTGGCACCTGATACTGCCACACACATATCATGGGACCCTGGCCAAGTCACTGGACCTTTCTGTGAAACTTAGTAAGGTTGTGGGACAGTTGGGGCTCTGCATGGATTTTCCCCCTTGGGAATTCCCTATTTCAGTGAAATGCCAGGTACAGACCCTCCTTCCCCCTACCTAATTAATTAAATTGCCTCTGAACGCATACATTTTCAACTTTAATTTTAAAAAATAGGATTGTTATCTTTTAAAGTTAGGAATCAAACTGTTTTCTGCACTTGGGCCAACCTAGCCTGCCTGTTTGCACATGGCAGCCGATGGCTCCATCAGCTGTTTCCTGCTCCAGGGCTTCAACATATGTACTTTTAGCTGTGCTGTTTCAAGCACTGAGCAACCCCTCTGATACCCATCCCTCCTGGCCCAGGAGAATTCAAGGAAATATTCTGTGTCTGTTTTCTTTCTAACCTTGGCTTGACAGAGCAGTTAGAATCTAGATAGCTAGATTTTGTTTCCCAAAGGGTTATTTATCCTTCCCTTGAAAACCTCAACTCCTCCAGGCATTTCTTGCAAAGGCTGTTAAATATTGCATAAATATCCTCAATTTGCTTTTATTATAGAAACGTGCTCAGGTCCTCAGAACCTTGAAAGGGAGGCTTTTTAATTTCCATCTGCTGCTGAGCCATGAGGGGAGTGTACATGTATGTGTTTAAATAAATAATTAGTATAATTTCAATGACCAGGCAGCAGCAAGGTGGCAACAACAGATAGGATGATGATCTTGGAGTCACAAAGACCTGAGTTCAAATCCTACCTCAGGCTTTTGTGAGCTGTGAGACCTTGAACATGTCTTCTCTCGGTCATAGCTTCCTCATCTGTAAAAAGGGAGTTACTTTCCTTATTACTGTTTTAAGAGTGTGACAGAAATGTTAGCTGTCCAAATGGGTTGAGAACTTTCAACTAATTAAGGTATTATTTCTTAGAACCTCATAGACTTTTTTTTGGACCAGACCTGTGATTTTATGGGTAGAGGGAGACACATATCTAGATAGATATAGATCTATAGACAAAAATATATATAGATATATCTGTATCTTAGTAGAATAAGGTATCCATCAATCCATCCATCCATCCATCCATCCATCCATCCATCCATCCATTCATCTCTTTCTCTCTCCATCTATTTATCTCTCTCTCTCTTTCTCTCTATTTCTATCTCTCTCTCTCATCTATCCATCCATTTATATATCTAGAGATCCCTATCTCTACCCCTATACCAGTGTAGGTTGGGATCTTCTCTGTAATTTAAAGTCTGAGATCTTTGACTAGGCACTGAGAAGTGAACAATAGACAGCGTATATGAGAGGTGGGTCTTCCTGACTCCAATGTCAGCTCTCTAGCCAAGCTCCTTACTGCGTCTCCCTCTTGGGCCATTTTCTCTATAGAGCTTTCAAGTCCTTCTCTTTGGCCTTGGGTTCATGTCAGATTTCCCTCTTTCAAGCAGATTAAATCTCATAAATTTAGGAAACTTGGCTTTTATTCCGTTATTACTTGAGTTTTCAAATATTTGGTCTGCACTTACCCCCACCCTCCTTTCCCATATGTTAGAGAAATAAAGGGCTGTTTCAGCACTTGGGGAACATTTGTACATCACTAATCTTCAAGTGCTGAATGCCATTTTGTTCAAACCTTTGGTGGTGAGGGAATAAATCTGTTTTGTGAGATGCATTCCCTCACCCCCACCCTTTAACTCTTTATGAGCATTTGGACCAGGCAGGCCCTTGGTTATCTCATTGACAAGACTAGCTATAAGGAAACAGGAGGCCTCCAAGCTGCCTCTTCCATTTTAAGAGTGACCTTTAAACTTGCTGGGCTACACAGGACAACTTGAACCTCAGAATGCCGTTCCCAGATGGCTTTCCCAAAGCAGACTCAGTGAAGGGGGTGGCAGGGCAGGGGTGGCAGTAAGAGCCACAAGGGGGTACCTTATCCTTGGGCTGAATCTGCTCCCTGTTTTCATTTGGCCTGACAAGCAGAGGCTGGCACTGATGTGGTGTGTGTAACCGAACCCTTATCCATGCACCACCCTCTAGAGTCATCTCCACCCTAGGGGGAAAATGAGGCAGAACTCAGTAGGCAGAACTCAGCCAGGGGATCGCAGAGGACTAGTTGCAGAAGGGCCCTTTTCTGAGTAGTTTGGGGGCCCCAGAGAAATCCTTTTTGTTTCAACTGATGCCCCTCCTTTTGCCTCAAGTGGCCGGAGCAGCAGCGATAGATTCATTTACTTCCAGGGCAAGTAAATGAAAGCTTTAGCTCCTTTGGCAACCTGCAGGGGTTGGGAGCTATTGGGGAAGGATAGACATCTCTCTCTGGAATAGAAATAACCGCTGCCAACCCGAACCAAGTGGAAGATAATATGTGATTTCAACTCAGATTTTCCTTACAAAGAGAAAAATGGAAGACGGTCCCCTCCCATTGTTGACTTTTCTTACAGCTCCTTACCAGGACCAGAAACCAGGAACCAGTGGATTACGGAAGAAGACCTATTACTTTGAGACAAAGCCAAACTACCTGGAGAATTTTATCCAAAGCATCTTCTTTTGCATAGACTTAAAAGACCGGCAGGGCTCCTCCATGGTGGTTGGCGGAGATGGGAGATACTTTAATACATCAGCGGTAGAAACAATAGTGCAGATGGCTGCCGCCAATGGGGTGGGTATCTTGGTGGCTACCTTGCTCTCCCGAGAGTTTGTTCATTTTATAGATAGGAAAGAGGAGTAGTCTGGGTAGCATGACCAGGTGTGCGTGTGTGTTTGGAAGTGCCCACCAAGCCTTCTAATAGAGAGGAGTTTTAATGTAACTTCAAAGGTCACCTCTCATGTCCAAAGGCTTCGTTTTTGTCTTTGTGCGTCTGTCGCACAGCAGGCACTTAATCATTGCTTGCTGGATTGAATTGAGTCAAATCATGTAAGTAGTCTTTAAATTGCTTTCTTTTAAGAAAAAGATTGTATGACTATTTGCTTTAGAAGGTAGAGTTATGCTGCTGTTTGTCTGTAGTGCTGACTCCTGTGGAATCTTTATGTGTCATTTATTAATTTTGTTTTGGCAAGGAAGAGAAAGAAAGAGAAAAGAGAGAGGGTTGGGAAGGGGAAGAAAGAAAAGTGAGAAAACAAAGAATGAGGAAAGAGAAAAGAGAGAGGGAAAGATAAGGGAAAAAAGAGAAAAGAAAGAAATGTGAAAAAAAGGAAGAATGTAAGAAGAGAACTAGAGAAAAGAGACAAAGAAACAAAAGATAAAGCCAGAAGAGTGAGGAAAGAGAGAAAAGAAGAAAGAAGAGAGAAAAATAAAGACCAAAATGTGACAGGAGGAATGAGAATAGAAAGAAAACTATAGAAAAGAGAAAATAGAGCTAGACAAAGAAAAGAAAGATAAAGACCAAAAGAGAGAGAAAAGAGGAAAAGAGGGAGGAAAAAGGATAGAAAAAGAAAGATAAGAAAAGAGAAAAAAGGAAGAGAAATAAAGGAAGAAAGAAAGAGAAGAAGAAAGGAAACGAGAGAGAGGAGAGAGAGAGACAGAGACAGAGATAGAGAGATGAGATAGAGAGAGAAACCACCCAAAACTTCATTGTAAATTGTCCCCTGAACTGTTTTCTTAGGGGCTTCCAGGAGAACTGTATCCTCTGTAGCTGGTACTAATGAGTGGGGGTGGGGGTGTAGAGAGGGGTTTTCTTTTCTTTCAATGGCCTCCTTGTTGTAGTTCAGCCACTTGTCAAAGAGGCAAACAAAACCCAGGACCCACAGTTTCTTACAGATGGGGCTGTGCTGAAGAGATCTTGGGAGGGAATTGCAAAATCTTCGGTGTAAGTTTTCCAAGTGGCCCTTGTGCCAGGGGACCTGCTCCTAATAACCTGGTGCACAAAGAAGGCCTGTTTATAGTGAGCTTGTGCAGTGGGATAGAGATAATAACCCCTAAAGGGCTGGGGAGGAGGCTCAACCGCAGCTTTGTGTCCTGGAAAAAAAAAATCATATTGGCTCGATGAACGGGCATCCGAGGACTCCAACTCTTGGCTTCTCTGATTCATTAGAACAAAAAGCCCTGCTCTTATTATACCAGTTGACACAGATGCCCTGGTTGGTAATCACGGGCATCGCTGGCATATTTCTAGTTTGCCCTGCAAAATCCTAGTTGGATTAAGACATGTAGCTATCTATTTTAAATATTGTAGGTGATGCATAGAAATGTCAGACAGACCTTCACGTCCCTGCAGTACCATCTTTAATATTCACTACTTGGGAAAAAAAAGTCTGTCCCTGGGAGCAAAAGATGGCATACCATCTTTTGATGACTCCCAAAAGATGGGAGGCAAATGAGCCTTGCATTCATTAGACTTTAATTTCGGGGGCACCCTAAGCAGGTGTGATTACAAAAGCCAGATTGAAACCAAACCAAACCAGACAAAAAACCCCCAACCCACCCAGCCCAGCCCACCAAGCCAAGCATCCAAGCTTTTCTGAGATTCCACCTTTTGGAACTGGGACCCGAGGTGGTTGCTGCTAGGGTGAGGTGCCCCCCATGCATCTCAGCGGGTGTAACATTGCTGATAAGGTGCTCCAATATGAAGTGATTAGGAGTCATCCACATTTTGAAGCTAAAATATGATGTGCTGTAAATTTCATCTCTGAAGGGAGCTAGAAAGGGAATGGCATTAAGATGCTTTTAATCTTTGGAGCAAGAATAGATGGAACATTATTCTCAAGCATCCGTCTCGCCCAGTGAGGGGGGACAGAGGATGCTGCCTGCTTTTGCTGTGATATATCTGGCCTCATTTCATCTCTGTTGGATCTAAAGAGTGGGGAAGAGGTGGGGAGAATGTGTAATTCAGCAGCTCCTATGAACTTGGCTTTATTTACGAGGCAGAGGTTTGCTAAATAATACATTTAAGTGATACTCATTGGCTAAGTGGTATATTAGTGCAGCTCTGCCTTGGGTCCAGCAGCACAACCCCAGTGTTATCCCTGCCTTTTTTCAAGGGCATGACTTATTAAAAGCAACCTCTGATTTAAGGAGGCAGGGCTCGCCTGATAGTCTCTCAACTGAATTATTTAAAAGAGTTCAAGCTTTTGAAGGGCAGCGTCAGGGAGAACTGGGTTTAAGCTCAGCCTCTGACACATGCTGCTTCTATGACCCTGGCCAAGTCACTTACCCTCGAAATACCCCTAACAACTCTCCAAGGCCCTGAGTTCCAGAGGAGTGTCTAAACTACATTGGTGAAGGGAGTGTCTGTTCTGGGAGTTCCCCACTGATTTCACGTCTGAACCAAAACAATGATGATGACGATGATAATGATGATGGTGATGATGATGATGATGGTGATGATGATGATGGTGGTGATGATGGTGATGATGGTGATGGTGATGATGATGGTGATGATGACAATAATAGTTAGTATTTATATAGCATCACACATATGCATATATGTACTTTAAAGTTTACAAGGCATTTTACATACATCTCATTTGATGGTGGCAATAATAATAATAATAATGAAACACTTATAGGTTACCTCAATTTCCTCATTTATAATATGTGAGCATCAGATTAGATGACAGCTAACTGTCATAGTGCATAGCGTGCTAGGCTTGGAGTCAAGAAGAGCTGAATTCAAATCCTGGCTCAGACACTTACTAGTTGTGTGACCCTAGGCAAGTCACTTAACCTCTCTTTGCCTCAATTTCTTTATCTGTAAAATGGGGATAATAATAGCACCTACCTCACAGGGTTGTTGTGAGGATCGAATGAGTTAGTATCTGTAAAGCATTTTATAAACCTTAAAGCACTATGTTTTATTTTTATTATTTAGTATTTCTATCATTTAACATTTTATGATTGAGTTATTAAATTATAACAAATTTTATTATTTAACATTTTATTATTGATACCTCTAATATCTCAGATCTAGGTCTTTGATCTTATGGTTTGATCAAACTCAGCATGGGGTGTGTGTGTGTGTGTGTGTGTGTGTGTGTATAGAGGGGGCTTATTTTTGTTTGTTTAATATGCCCTAAATTTTGTCCATTTTAAAATTTAGGACTTAAGTCTTTGTGCAACTGTGACAGCTGGGCATTGGGGGGGGGCACCAAGGTGCCCACAGACTACAGTAGGTGGACAGTGACCCTCCCCACTCCAAAATCTCAGAGATTACTAAATACAGCAGTAAATTAAATGTCTGTTTTTCTGTGTTCGGCTTGTCCTTCCCTTCCCCCTCCCCAATACTTTTAAATGAATTATAGAATATAATGTATAATATAAGACTCATGAATGCCAAGTTTCCCTTGGGTCTTATGTGAATCCACACTGTCTCCATATTCAGGAAATTATGATGCACAGAGTCAAAGATTGGCAAAGCCCATTTGGAATATTGCTAGCCCATCCTATAGCCACGGTAGTTAGTGTGATGTGTTTTGACATGAGAAGGATACAACTGTGTGCGGCCAGCAGGCCAGAGAAACCTGATCTTGGCTGTCCCGTGGGGTTGGGGAGCAGTGAAGGCAACCGTCAATTAAAAAGACTTCAACATTCCTTCCTGTCCTGCTGAGATTTTGCAGTGGGGAGGGTCACTGTTCACCTACTGTAACCTATGGGCACCTTGGTGCCCCGCCCACAATGCCCAGCTGTCACAGTTGTACAAAGACTTATCTTCTAAATTTTAACGATGTACTAGCTGTGTGTCGTGTGTCTGAGACGGGATTTGAACTCAGGTCCTCCTGACTTCAAGGCCAGAGCTCTATCCACTGCGCCACCCAGCTGCCCCAGAATGCTCAATCCGAATAGGGGACTGCTTCATTTATTATGTTTGCCTTCCCTCTGCTGGGCACATATTAGCACTTAATAAATCGTTTGTTGATTGCTTGGTTTTCCATTTCATCCTTCACAAGGTAGTCAAGGTATTCTTCCTGAGCTACAGGTCTGAACATGCCACTTCTCCATTCAAGAACCATCAATAGGTCTTTCTTGCCCATAGGAAAAGAGAAATGCCTTCCCCTGGCATTTCAGAGTCCTTGTTACCTGGATCCAGTGTAGTTTTCCAGGTTTTTTTCCAGATTTCTTCACTTCCCACACCAAATCCCAAAGGAAAACATGAGATGTTCCCTGTTCTTGTCCCACCTTGTCCTTCCCTCCTGGGAATCAGGAGGCCAAGTCACTGGACCTCTGTGAGCCTTGGTATCCCCTTGTGTATAGCATAGAGACTGTGGACCACGAGGTGCTTGATTTGAGTGTTGAGATGCAACTGGAACGAACCACATGTTTGCTAAGGGGTCAGGAGGTGGGCAGCTTTGACTATTAGGCAGCCGGAGGTGTCAGTGACCTGAAGGAGGGTTTCACGGTCACAATCCCAGAGAACCAGATTTGGAATTACCAAGTCAGGGTTCAAATCATGGCTCTGCCAGGCATTATCTGTATGACCTTGAGTATGTGACTTGGCACTCTGTGTCTCAGTTTTCCTCATACATAAAATAGGGTGGAATTGGTTAAGACAATTTCTAAGGTCCCTTCCAACTCTAAAATCTCATATCCCATTTTCTCCATCGGAGCCAGGTCTAGTGGTTATGTTGAAACAAACACAAATCACTTTTACCTCTGGGTGGGAATATTTAGGAGTTGGGCATAATCTAAGTCAGGTCAAGAAGAATTCATTAAACTCTGTGTGTCAGGCACTGTGTTAAATGCTAGGGATACAAAGAAAGGCAAAAACACAGTCCCTGCCCTTGAGGAACTTACATTCTAATGGGAGAGATGTGGAGACAGCGATGGACGTGGGAGATGCATTATAAATGGGAGGTATTCTCAGAAGGAAGACACTAGCACTATGGGAGGACTGGGGAAGGTCTCTGAAAGAAGGTGGAATTTGAGCTGAGATTGAAAGGAAGCCAGGGAAGCCAAAGAGAGCGTCCCAAGCCTATGAGGGCATCTCAGAGCACACGCTGTCCCTGGGTGGATTCTTTTTTTTTTTTTTTTTTGCTTTTTTGATGAGGCAATTGGGGTTAAGTGACTTGCCCAGGGTCACACAGCTAGTAAGTGTCATGTGTCTGAGACTGGATTTGAACTCTTGTCCTGTTGACTTCAAGGCCAGAGCTCTACACACTGCGCCACCTAGCTGCCCTTCTCTGGGTGGATTCTTAGACGTTTATCTGTGTTGTGCCCTCTGCAGGCAGACCATCTAGTTTTCTGCTGGGGGTACCTAGAACTACCCTCTACTCCTGACCTCAAATATTTTTTCAATAAATTGAATATATGAAGATCCAGGATGGATCAATTAACCAAACAAGAATTTATTAAACACCTCCTGTGTGCAAGGTGCTCTCCTAGGTGCCAAAAAGATAAATTATAGAGTGCTGTTTTTATTGCCCAAGGTTACACAACTAGTGTTCTGGCTCAGTGGATAGAGTGCTAGGCCTGGAGTCAGGAAGACCTGAGTTCAAATTTGACCGCGGACACTTACTAGCTGTATGACCGTGGGCAAGTCACTTAGCCTCTATTTACCCTAATCCACTGGAGAAGGAAATGGCAAAACACCCTAGTATCTTGGCCAAGAAAACTCCATGGGCATTATGGTCCGTGAAAGTCAGACACGACCGAGTGAACAACAACACATTTTTATTGCCATTTTACAGATGAGAAAACTAAGGTTCAGAACGGTTCAGTGACTTGCCCAAGGTTACATGGGTGGTAAATAGCAGAGCCAGAATTTGAACCTAGGACCTATGATTCCAGTCTAGCACTCTTTCCATTGTACTTTGTTGATTTATAGGAAGAGAGACCAAAGAACAGACTCTGGTCTAGACAGGTGTGTTTTTTTTTAAATTAATATTGTTTGTTTTTTCATTTCCTTTATTTCCCAATATAAACTACATCTTTTCCCTCCTAGAGAGCCATCCCTATAACAAAGAATAAAAAAAGAAACCAAACAGCTCAGCAAAACTGACCAATGCATTATTATATCTCCAGTATTCCAGACCTCCAGTCCTCCACCTCTGCAAAGAAGTAGAGGGCAGGTGACTTTTCATGCGGCTTCCTTGGGACCAATCTTGGCCATTATAATTTCACAGCACTCATTTTCGATGGTTTTGCCGTTCTCCTCATCTACATTATTGTAATCCTGTAATGTCTTGTTTTCCTGGCTCTCCTTTCAGCCTAAACCAGTTTCTCTAATTCTTCTTTTACTTCTCTGAATTCTTCCTATTAATTTCTTGTGACTTAGTAAGAATCCTTTAAATCCATGCACCGCAGTGGGTTTCAGCTGTTCCCCAACAGATAGGCATCTATGTTGTTTCCAGTTCTTTGCAGCTACCAAAAACAAGTTGCTGTAAATATTTTGGAATATGTGGGAACTTAAATTATTCCTTGAAATTAATACTTTCATTTGCTAAATCTTTCCTCTCCTTCCGGGTCATCCTGTTCTGAAATGACACAGTCTCAGAAATAGCCTGAGGTCTGAATGATGTCGTTCAGCTCTTCCGGCTGCACAGAGGATGCATTCAGACATTTTGTTCAGGCTTTTGAAGTGTCGTTATTAAGAGACTCTCAGCTCTCTACTGGGTGGGAATAGAGACGTCGTTGTTTAGGTCTCTTCCTGGCACTTTGTTCTGGGCAATAATTCATCTGGTTTATTTGTGGCAAGGAGCGTGGTGAAGTAGATAATCAAGTGCTGAATTGGGAATCAGAAAGAATTTGGTTAAAATCCCCCCCTACCCGGGCATTATTGTTTTGATCTGGACTTATTGTTTCATCTGAGAGAGGGAACTTCTGGAGTGGAATATCCCTTCACCTGTTTAGACTGGCAGCTCATCTATAGCTTCAAAGGTTGCTTGGGGCCCCTAGAGCTTTCCAGAGCTCAATGACCTGTCCAAGGTAATACCGCTAGTGTATATCTGAAACAAAACTTGAACTCGGGCCATCCACTCTGTCATCTTGCAGATTCTGCTTCTTACTGTTTAAAATTCTGTCTGGTGTGGATTTCTCTTCTAGATCGGAAGATTAGTGATTGGACAGAATGGCATTCTCTCTACCCCGGCTGTGTCCTGCATCATTAGGAAAATCAAAGCCATTGGCGGGATCATTCTGACAGCCAGTCATAATCCCGGCGGCCCTAATGGAGATTTCGGAATCAAGTTCAACATATCCAATGGAGGTGAGTTAGTTCATTGGTCGACGGATAAGGTTCTTAGTAAGGTTCTTAGCTCTTTTGTCCCTTTGCTTCCTTTTCTATGAAAACAAATAGGCCCCTCCTTCCTCCTTACCTCTTTGGGGCCAACGAGCTCCATTATAAGGGAATGTGGAATTTGAGGGAAGAAAAGCTAATGCATGGGCATGACATCCATCCAGTGTCATGAGAACTCAAGGAAGGCCCTCCAACATGTTGGGTAGGATCCCTTGGGCAGCTAGATGTCTCAGTGCATAGAGCATGAGGCCAGAGTCAGGAAAACTTAACCTCTGTCCACCTCAGTTTCCTCAGCTGTAAAGTAGGGATAATAATAGCATCTAACCCCCCCCAGGTTGTTGTGAGGATCAGATGAAATATTATTTCCAATGTGCTTGGCACATAGTAGGTGCTTAATAAAAGCTTGTTTCCTTCTCTTTCCCCCACCTCCAAATTCTGGGTACATGGCCAGACTTGCCCTTCAGGAAAATCATTTTGGCACCTGTGTATAAGATGGATTAGAGAGGTGAGAGATGCGAGATTTCCCTTCTCTGGTCTAAACATTCCTAGGTCCTTATTACTTTGGTGACCTTGTATAAATCGCTTCATTCTCTGGGCCTTGGTTTCCTCATTTGTAAAATGCGGGAGACAGACTCCAAGTTTCCTTCTGACTCTAACTTGTATGATCTCTTTCCTAATGAATGTGAAGTACCAGGATCCATTAATGCGGATGAATTGCGCAGCTTTGTTTTCCGAATGCCTCATTCCCTCCATGACTATCCCTTAGTAACCCAGGCTTTGTTGTTTAATTTCCAGGACCAGCTCCTGAAGCCATCACGGAGAAAATCTTCCAGATCAGTAAGACAATCGAAGAATATGCCATTTGCCCGGACTTGAAAGTCGACCTCAGCGTCCTTGGGAAGCAGCAGTTTGACTTGGAAAACAAGTTTAAACCATTCACAGGCATGTGCCCTTTCCTCAGCTCATCCCTGGCATTCTTAGCCCCCAGGTTTTCTCAGGAAAGCCGAACTTGGCAGCTCTGGAAGACAGCCTGTCCCTTCAGACGCTTCATGTACATTAATTAAATGGCCTGAACTCTATTTTATTTATTTAAAATTTTACTGAAGCCTTTTGTTTTGATAGCACAGCCCTCCTTTTGTGATATCTAGGCTCCCACTGATTCTGCCCTTGTTAGAAGGGAAAACCCAGTGGCATATGTAACTACATATGAAACATGCTGTATCTCCCATTGAGGAGAGAAGGGTGTGCTCCCACATCAACTGAACCCTGTTTGTAGTGGAAGGTTCCCTGAGATGGGCTCTCTGACCTTGGACACTTCACCCTGGGACTCAGTTTTATCCCCTGTAAAATAAGGGACTTGGGCTCCATCATCTGTAAGGTCCGTCTTAGTAACATTAAATCAGACTCTCCAATAGATAAGTGGTCAAAGGCTCTGAACAAACATATTGGGGCTGCTAGATAGTATAGTAGATAGAGTGTTGGACATAGAGTGAAGAATGCTTGAGTTTGAATCCTGGCTCAGACTAGCTGAGTGACCCAGAGGAAATGACTTAACTTCTGACTGCCTCCATTTACTCAGCTGTAAAAATGGGGATAATAATAGTACTTGCCTTATGAGGTTGTTGTGAGGAATAAATGAGATAACATATGTAAAGGGGAAGGATGGGCATACTCATACGTTGTTAGTGGAGCTGTAATCTGGTATAACCCATTCTGGAAAACCATTTGGATTGATCCTAAGAAAGTAATGAAAATGTTTATACTCCTTGAGTCGGAGGTTCCACTGCTGGGCATCTATGCTAAATGACAACAACAAGAGAAAGATGTCCTATATGCCTACACATTCACAGCAGGAGCTTTTGGGGTAGCCAACAAAATGTGGAAACATAGTGGGTAGCAGTTTTGGGAATAGCTGAACAAATTATAAGATAATAGGTGTCATACATATAATGTGATAGAATATTACAGAGTACATGGGAGGACTTAATGTGAACTGATGTAGTGGTGTAGGCAAGACCAGAAAATAATATACATAATGACTATAATTATGATTACCAGCAAAAGACTAAAACAGACTGAACTCTGTGCCATTGGAATGACCGGTCTTGGTCCTAAGGGAGAGATGAGAAAGTGTACTTTCTCCTTTCCTTAGGAGGTGGAGTACTGTGGCTGTGGAATGGAGTATGTGCTATTAGGTATGGTCTCTGCATTGGTTTGATGTCACTATTTTTCTGTGTTATAAGGGTAAGGGACATACCTGAAAATGACCATGATGTAAAAATAAAAGGCATTGATAAATTTTTTTTAAAAATAAAGAAATTAAATCAAACCTTCTTGGTCAAACTGAAACCCAGACCTAAGCAGAGCTGGGCTATGCCCCCAAAGTCACATTAGGACAATAGATTTGTAAAGTGATTCATATTGTCATGTATTTAGAGCTAGAAGGGACATGAGGAATTGAGGTCAATTTGCCCATTTTACAGATGAGAAAATTAAGGTCCAGAAAAATAAAACGACCAAGTCACACGAGTAGAACTAGGATTTGAACTCAGGTCCTCTGACTTCTGGAACAGTGTTCTGTGCCTTGTCCGATGGTACGCCCAATAAATTGAGACCAGATTGTTCATCCTCTGATTTTGCCTTCGTACATTTCTCATGTGCCTTACATTTCTTTTGGGAAACTCTTAGGGGTCAGGCCACCATCTCCTGTCCTCTACACTGATGAAACCCTAGGTTTATAAAAGAAAAGGAAAATCCAGTGTGACCCAGGCTTGGGAGCAGAGGGGCGGTGGTGGTGGTGATGTAGACACATTTTCAGACCTTGAAGCAGCCCAGTAATGCAGTGTATCCATCCTGGGCTTAGAATCAGGAAGATCTGTGTTGAACTCTTACCTGAGACACTTCCTTGCTTGTGTGGCCCTGGGCAAGTGACTGAATCTTTCGCAGGCTCAGTTTCCTCATCTCTAAAATGGGGAGGTTGGACTCAGTGGGCTCTGAGCCCTTCTGGCTCTGAATTTATAATCCTTATTCTCTCATCCTTTATGTTCCTTCCCCCTCCCCCATACTTATTTGTGGCCCTGGGGGAATAATTTCTCAGTGCCCTAGGCAATTCTGTAAGCCTGGCTGGTGCCCACCTGTTCTGATAGAAGGAATTTCCTCACCTGGCTGTTCTCTATACTAATGAAATCCCTCTCTGTTTAAAATGAAGTTCATACCTTACAAAAAGAAGTCCAGCGTCACCTTTCTGTTTCAGGGTAAGTTTAATTTTCCCGTCTCTCTCTTGCTTTGTTTCATCAGTGGAAATCGTGGATTCGGTGGAAGCTTATGCCACCATGCTGAGGAACATCTTTGACTTCAGCGCCCTAAAGGAGCTACTCTCGGGCCCCAACCGGCTGAAGATCCGCATCGACGCCATGCACGGAGGTAGGAAATGACAGTCACGGTCACCACGGCGTGGCTGCTTGGGTTGGATTTGGACAACTGTGAACAATTTGGCCTTTTCATCTTCCTTTTGTATTTTTATTTTTCAAGTTCATAGGATCAGAAATTTAGGATTTAATTTATAATAGATAAATTAGGATTTAATTAGGTCCCCCCTAAAAGAGACCTGAGAGGCCACAGTGTCCAACCTCCTCATTTTACAGATGAGAAAACTGAGGCAGACAGAGGTTCGATGTCTTGCCCGGGGTCACACAGCTTGGAAGTGTCTGAGGCAGGATTTGGATTCAGGTCCCGTATCATTGATTTGTTAAAATTAAAATTAAAATTAAAATAAAAAAATTAAAAATTGTGTTCAGAATATTTTTACAGAGTTACTTTGGGACTGTTCAGGGAGACATTCTATTCTCACCAATGCAAATCATTCTCTTTGAAGCATGAAACTGCCCATAATAGGCTTGTCCTCCATTTTGAATTTTCTCATTAAGAACAAGGAACTGGGGCAACTCGGTGGCACAGCCACGGCTGGAGTCAGGAGGACCTGAGTTCAAATCTGGCCTCAGACACTTACAGTGTGACCCCGGGCAAATCACTTGACCCTGATTGCCTCTGAAAAGAAAAGAAGAAAAAAAGAACTAGAAACTAGATTTTGAGTGACACACAATGTTATGAAACCTCTCATCCAGTCAAAAATACAGAACATTTTTCCATACATTGTCCTCCATTTTTCTTCAAGGGTCAGTCAGTTGCTAGAGATGGTAAATATTAGGTTGAACCACCCAAATGTCTTCTTTCTTTGATGAAAGAAAGAACAAGTTGGTAATTGACTCCAGGAAAACCAGAATGTAGCCTTCCTCCTCCTCCTCCTCCTTCTCCTCATTCCCTACAGTCAGCCTGACAACAATGGTGTCAGTAAAAGATAGAAAACTCAAAGCATTTGACTATTCCTTTTTGGGGAAGGACCCTTGGTGACTCTATTGCTCAGTCTCCTATCCAATGTTGAGGTCCCCTCAATGGCATCCTTCTTGATAACCATCCAAGCCCCTGCTTTGAACACACATTGTCTCTCATCTCCCTCCTGTTGGAACCTTGGACTCTGCCCTGGGACAAATGGGCTCTGAAGGGTGAGCTTTTGTCTCATCGTGCTGGAACCCAGGCCTCCACCTCATTTCTCAATCCTGTGGTGCTTTTGCATACCTCCACTCTTACCTCCTTCCTAACATTCTTTTCTGTGTGGACTTCTCCCATTGGAGTGTAAGCTCCTTGAAGGCAGGGACTGTCTTGTATGCTTAGATTTATATACCCAGCACTTAGCAGATAGTAAGCACTTAATAAATGCTTTATCTTTATCTAATTAAGTATTTTGTTTCCATTATTGGGCAACTTTGGTTCTGAATTTTGAGTTAAAATCTATCATTGAATCCCTATCAAAATCTGTCCATTTTTAAAGGCTAACCTTTCAGATATGGATTTTATGTCATAAATAGGGCATTGGCCTTGGAATCAGAAAGATCTGGGTTCAAACCCTACCTCAGATCCTTACTGGCTTTGTGACCTTGGGCAAGTCATTTAATCACTTTGTGCTTCTTATCTGTACAATGATGGGGTTGGGCCTGATGGCTTCCAAAGTCCCTCTCACCTATAAAGTTATGATCCTATATTTGAAGATTGCTATCAATTAACATGCATTTATTAAGCGCTTATTATGTGTTAGACCCTGAGGATACAAAGAAAAAACAAAACAAAAAACCCTGCCCTCAAGGAGATTACATTCTAATGGAGAAAACTTGGAGGTAGAGATAATAACTACATGTAGAGTAAGGGAAGTCATCCTTAAGCGGGGTGGGTCTTCTGTCTAGGCAACAAGCATTTTCTTCTCTAGGTTAAACATCCATCCTCCATTCTCTCTACCATTTCTCATAGCTCCCACATCCCTGTATAGTGCTCAGAATTGACCTGAGTACTTCACAGGTGGGCTGACCAGGGAAGAGTAGAGGGGGCCTATGGAGGATGCTGAGCCTCTGTCTCCTGAGCATTTTGGGTTGACTCCTAGTGGGCTTGTAGCCTGCTAGGACCCCTCATCGTGCATGGAGTGGGAGATAGAGTTCATACGTGACCTAAACAGCAAACACCAGGTCCATTGTACCTGGGTAGAGGGAGGTCTGGACCCATTTCTGCACTGCTGAAGAGAACTCCTGGTGAGGACACTCTCCCTACCAGTGAAGGTTGACACTTCTGTAGCTTATCACCATTGAGGATTGCCTAGAATATTAAGAGAATAAGTGTCTTGTACACACACACACACACACACACACACACACACACACACACACACACACA
>NW_020949602.1:10702328-10737398 GCF_900497805.2 Vombatus ursinus
ACACACACACACACACACACACACACACACACACACACACACACACAGAGCGCCAGTATGTGTCAGAAACAGGACTGAAACCCAAGTCTTCCTGGCTTTGAGGCCTATTCTCTCTCTACTATGCCTTGCTGTCTCTCCTAGAGCCTAGACATATTCATCACAAATAGTCTTTACTGTGAAGATAAAATGAGATGCTATCTGTAAAGTTCTTTGCAAACCTCAGAGCACTATATAAATGCTAGCTTTTATTTTACAAGTGAATAGTATGGATAACTTCCAGAAATGTTCCTGGCAAAAAATAAGCATTTAGAAAATACTTTTTGAATGATTGATTGAAATCTTAGTCAATGGGACTTTAATATCAGTGAGACCAACTCCAATTAGGACAAGAATTCCCAGACATCCCCAACAAGTGGTCATCTAGCCTGTACTTGAAGACCTCTGGTAGGCAGGAACCCCATACCTCTTTTCTCCCCCTGTCTCCTGCAGATTGGATGCTCAGGTTCTATTCATAGTTCTGATTCCACCTCTGAACACTATGGCAGCCTGTCCTGCTCCATTTTCAGCCTGAGCTGGCTTGAACCTCCTAAGGTACCCTGACGGCCTTCTCTTTCTGAGAACTCACCATATTGATACAGAACTTGGTTTAGCCCACTGCAGTTCAGAACTCAAACTCAAGGAATCCTCCTGCTACTGGGGAGCCTGAGGCTTGAGTTCTGATGAGTGGGGGGACACTGTGCTTGGTGAACCTGCCACCTGTTCAGGCAGGTAGCCCATTCCACTTTGGAACAGCTCTTATGATTAGGAATCTTTCCTGCCCTCAGGCTTAAATCAGCTTTCTGGCCACTTCCCTCACAACTGACTCCTCCTAACCCATGTGACTAAATGGAAGGAGGCTGCCTTTTAAGCCCAACATCCCAGGACCTCCCTGCTCACATGACTGGTGCCCTTGCCAGGAGCCCCTTTGGAGACCCTCCCCATTCATCCCGGTGCTTCTAGCCTCACTTTAGTCATTTAAGGAGCTCCTTTTCAGTGACTCACACAAGAAAGTCAGTCATCACCTGGCAGTATTCCTTTGTTTTTGACCCAAACTGTACTTCCCCAGCTTGATCCCATATTTTATTTGCCAGACTTGACTCCAAAGCCCTTTCAGTTGTGTCCAAAATCAGATCTACCCTCTAAGATGTCAGCTTGCTTCCACTGGGGGCCATTCAGAAAGCTGTGCCCCAGGGTCATACCATCAAGTAGTACTTACTGAGTGATTGCTGCGCGCGTCTGCCATTCAGGGTGCTGGGGTCTGGCTAAGGAGATGGTCTCAGGCAGAAAAGCTTCTGCCCTGTCCTATGAGCCCTCAGAGGGCTTTGGAGAAGGGACTGGTGCCAGTGAATAGTTGTTAAATAACAGGGGCCAGGAAGCAAATGAGCAAGCAGCCATGAAGTCCAAAGAATGGAGCGGGGAATTCATCTGTCAAATGAATCACCAAATCCCGGGGCGAGGCAGGAAAGGAGGCATCAGTGGTTTGAAAGCCAAGGTGATCCGCTCAGGGCAGGATCAGGAAAATGCATTAGGGCATCAAACCATAGCTATTGACTCCAGACAAGGCTTAGTCTCCAAGGCAACATCATTGTATAACCTCTATATACTTGCCAATCATTTTACACTGGATGTGGAGTTAGGAAGACCTGAGTTCAAATCTGGCCTCACACATTTAGTAGCTGTGTGATCTGGGCAAGTTACTCACCCTGTCTGCCTCGGTTTCCTTATCTGTAAATGGCGATAATAATAGCATCTACCTCCCAGGATTGTTGTGGGCATCATATGATATTGTAACTGTAAAGCTTAGCACAGTGCTTGGCACATCATGACCACTATATAAATGTTAGCTATTATTATTATTATTATACTCAGCTTGTTTTCCTTTGAATATGTATGATAAATTCCACATAGGACTTTCACAGTTGTTCTGGCCTTTCCTCTGTTCTTATTTTAGTTTCTAGGTTTTTGTTGCTGTAGGTAGAGCTACTAAATAAATATTTTTTGTATGTAAGGTTCTTTTCCTCTTTCTTTGATCTCATTGGGTGGAGGCCTATTGGTGGTGTCGCTGGGTGAAGGGGCATTCACAGTTTAGTGACTTTTTCAGCACAGTCTAAATTTCTTCCTAGAATGACTGCAGGTTCCCCTCCCCCAGACTAGACCAATTCGAGTGATTATCAAGATCACACGAATGTGCCTGTTTCCTGCCAGCTTCTCCAATAATCATCACTTTCCTTTTTGGTCCCCCTGGCCCCCCTTATGGATGGCTAGGAGATGGCACTTCTGAGTTGACATCATTTGCGTTTCTCTAATTATTAGTGATTTGGGCATTTTTCCATGCGATTGTTGGATTTGTTTCTTTGAAAACTCCTCATTCAAATCCTTTGTGAACAAATCAAGTCAACAAGCATTTATTTCACACCTACTATGTGCCGGACACTATGCTAGCCACTGAGGATCGATCCCAAGGCAAAGAGTCCCTGCCCTCAGAAAGCTTCCTTTCATGTATCCCCATCACTTAGCAAGGTGTCTGGCACGTAGTAGGTCCTTGACAAAGGTTTATTGGATTGAAAGGAATTTGTTGTCTTCGTTTTGTTAATTAATATTCCATGTACACATTTCTTTTTTCCTCCCAACTGTATTGGAAGCTTCTCTAGATAGGATTAGAGTATAAAACTTCTTCCTGCTCCTGTTAGCTCTGATCAAACAATCAGCCAGTCAATGAGCATTTATTAAGTGCCTACTATGTGCCATACCGCTAGGTGCTAAGAATACAACGACAAAAGTAAACAGTCCCTACCTTCAAGGAGCATATATTCTGCTAGGAGAGATACACACACATACAAATCTAGGCATTTAGGAGACCTACACAGAGCAAATGAAGCAAAACCTTGGAGGGGAAGGCAGCAGGAGCTATGCACATAACAGATGATGAGTGAATGTTTGTTGAAAATGACCGAGCGCTGTAAGAAATGGTGAGTCGATGATTTTAGAAAAACATGGAAAGACTTGCATGAAATAATGAAGAGTGAAATGAGCAGAAACAAAAGAACATTGTATACAGTAAGGGCAATGTTGTTTTAAGAACAACTTTGAGTGAATAAGTCATTTTGACTATTATTTCTAACCAAATTAACTACGAAGGACCTATGAAGGAAGATGCCAGCACTGATAAATAGAAGTATGTATAGAATGTTTTTACATATATCTATAGATATCTGTGTCTAATGGTAGCCATCTCCAGGGGGGGAGGGAAAAAAGGAGGAAAAAAAGAAATTTACATGGTAACTTTATTACATATTTAAAAAGAATAGCAAGTTGTACATAATAGATTTGCAGTTTCATGTGCAATCGTTTTTTTATTATACTGTATTATGGAAATGCTTATTTTACTCCATAAGTTAAAAATAAAATAAAGAAAATTAAAGAAAAGAAAATTGGACAGAGCACCAGCCCTGGATTAGGAAGACCTGAGTTCAAATCTGACCTCACACACTTGACACTTAACTAGCTGTGTGACCCTGGGTAAGTCACTTTACCCCGTTGCCTCACCAAACGAAAAAAATCAAAAAAGAAAAGAAAACGAATGAGTGAATTTCATTTAAAGCTGTTAATTTTCATGTCTGGCCTATTTTCCTTTCTTGCCCTGTTTAGTCGTGGGGCCGTATGTTAAAAAGATCCTCTGTGAAGAGCTTGGTGCCCCGGCAAATTCAGCCGTCAACTGTGTCCCTCTGGAGGACTTTGGAGGACACCACCCTGACCCAAACTTGACCTATGCCTCTGATCTGGTGGAGACCATGAAGAGCGGAGAGCATGACTTTGGTGCTGCCTTTGATGGAGATGGGGTGAGTTAATTCAATTCAATTCAATTCTGTTCAACCAGCATTTATCAAATGACCTCCTATGAGCCAGGAACTGTGTTAGGTGCCATGGATTTGGGTTTTATCTTGTCATGGATAGAGCACTGTTCTTGAAGTTAGGAAGGCCTGGGTTCAAATCCTACCCCTGACACTTCCTAGCCCTCCTGGCTTTGTGACCTTGCATGTCAGAGCTGGAAGAGATGCCTGAGGACAGTCCTACCTGTGCCAGACTCTGGAAGAGATGGGCTCTGAGCCAGCCTGGTGTAGTGGATGAAGAGAAGTCTTTGGAGCCAGGAAGTCCCAGGTTCAAATCCTGCCTCTGACTCATACTGGAGTTGTGACTCTGGGCAAGTCACTTCCTATCTCAGTGTCCCAGGCAATTGTCTAAAGATTAAAGATGGCCGAGCAGGTGTTGATCTGCCTTGGTGGAGGGAGTTTCCTCATCCAGGAGGGCTCTATGCCCATGAAATCTCAAGTTTGTATCAAAGAGAATTTCCACTCTCGTCTCATTCCTCATTACTGTCTGGTGGTGACTTTGGACCCTTTTTTCCAATCTTGAATTCTTGAATTGAATTCAACAAGCATTTCTTGAGCAGCTACAATGAGGTGTATACAAAACCTGAGGGACAGAGTTTCTGGGTAATTAATAATCAATTTATTAATTAGGCTAGCTGATAATCAATAAATTGGTGGTCAGCGGTTCCTCTTGATAACCAAAGACCCCTAATAGAGACACTACTGCCTTAATATACTTTTAGAAAAGGGGGCACCCTGACAGATGAAAATCAACCCTGACTGAACAATTAATGGGGGGTGGGGGTGAGCATATTAATGAGGAAGTGGACGAAAAGTCTTCAGCTCCTCCTGCTGAGAATGTGACTTGATCATGAGACTCAACCAGGACAAAGGAATCCATCTCTACCCAGATCTCTCCTGTTAGTTTTCTCCTTCATGAGCTGGGTTACCAAGAACTTCAATGGCAGGTGCAAGGGCATAGCTCATTACTTTGGGGCTGAGATTCACCTAGATTAGATTCTGTTGAGGTCCTTCCCCAAGGTGGAGGAGCATGTTCCCAGAGGATTTGGGCAATCTCATCTATCAGCCTTGACCTACAGGGCCTGGTCCCTGAATGAGGAAATAAAATGCCTGGATCCTAATTGATAGAATAGAAAATAATTTCTCTCACCTGCCACATAGTAGGAGCTTAATAAAGGTTTGTTGACTAACTGTGTGCCAGGCACCGTGTGAGGCAGTGGGTTTACAAAGACAGAAATTATCTAGCAAGACTCTTCCGTCAAGGAGATGGCTATAATCCCTGGAAGGTCCTACCCACGTAGGGGTCTTTGAATAGGAGCCTCACAGGAGAATACCTGCTGGCCAAGGACCAGCCTGGCCAGCCAAGGGCACGGGGCTTCATCCCTAGAATATTGGCTGCTGCAGAGTAACCAAGTCACCAAGACTGTTTACTGAGGGAGAGGGAGACGGAGAGGGATTGCCATCTGCCTTTGGAGAAGGACTGCCCACTGCTTTATGACAGAGGAGGTCATAAAGCATTCACTCCATCAAAAACCTAAGGTCCAGCTAGTAGAGGCAATGGGTTTATTCATCATTCCTTTTGGCCTTTGCCTCTGGACTTTGTATCAGGATGACTGTGACAACAGACTTGCCCTAGAGCAGGTGTCATGGGCCCCTTTGTCAGTCTGGGGAAGCCTCTGGACCCCTTTTTAGAATCATGGTTGTAAATGCATGAAATAAAAAACAGAGGATCACAAAGAAATCCAATTCTGTGGAAATAAAAATGTATTTTTCTTCCCAGCCAATTTTATAAACAAGAAACCCTGACTCCTAGAGTGATGAGAGCTCAGTGGGTTGAGTGCCAGAAAGTTCACATCATCTCTAGATTCTAGAGAGATCACCATGTGCACCCACTCATTTTACAGACTCAGAGGGGATCAGGCTTGCCCCAGTCATGTAGGGAGCTAGGATTTGAACTCTGGTGCTGTTTGAACCCCAAAGAAGTCTCAAAAAGCAATCCATTTAATAGAATTCAAATCCTTAATGTGCACACAATTTAAATCATTACCATGCCACACCCCTGCATGGCCGTGTGATCACCCACCACCCAGTACCTAGGCAGCCCTACCTTCTTCCAAAGGGAGCTTCCCCCTAAGTTCTCTCTTCTCTTATTAGAGTGTAAGCTCCTTGAAGGCAGGGGCTGTCCCTTTTGTGTTTTTATCTTTAGTGCTTAGCACAGTATGCGGCACATTGTAAGGTTTTTTTTTTAATTATGCTTTTATTTTTTTCCAATTACATATAAAAATAATTTTTAACATTTTTTTTTAAAATTTTGAGTTCCAAATTCTCTCTCTCCCTTCCCTACTTCTTGAGAAGGCAAGCAATTTGATATAGATTATGCACATGCAGCCATGCAAAACATATTTCCATATTGGTCATGTTTTGAAAGAAAACAGAGCACCCTCTTCCCCCTCCAAAAAAAACCCCAAGAAAAATAAAGAAAGTAAAAAATAGTATGCTTCCATCGGCATTCAGACTCCATCAGTTCTTTTTCTGGAGGTGGATAGCAACATTGTAAATTTTTAATATAGACTTTCACTTGTTATTAATTTAGCTGAAGAATTTATCCTTAATTTTCCAGTTTGTCTGATACCCAGATGAGTTACTGATCCTTGTTTTTTCCTTAAAACTCATTGCTGAGCAAGATGTTTTAAGATCTGGACGTAAAGGACATTCTACAGAACAGGAAACTGATGCCCAGAGAGGTCAGAGGGTCATAGATTAGAACCTGAAGGGACCTTTAGAACCATGGAGTCCAGCGCCCTCATTTCGCACACAAGGAAACTAAACCCCCGAAAAGGTTAAATGACCAGCTGGAGGTTGCCCAGAGAGTGGCCAGAGTACAGTTTGGAAGCCAGGGCTTTTGACTTTAAATCCAGCATCCTTTCCAATACATCATGCTCCTCTCCCCCTCTCCACCAGTTCCATGAGTGAATATGAAAATTAGCTTATCTTTAAAGAATAAATAAAGCGAGCATTTTTAAAGCACTTGCTATGTAAAAAGCAGTGGGCTCAGTCCTGAGGATGCAAAGATAAGTCAGTCAGTTCCTGCTCTCAGGTAGCTCACGTGCATTCTCACGGAGGGAGAAGCCACATATGGAAGGTTTCAGGTGTAGGTCAGAGGGAAAGGGCTCATGGTCCTTAGGGTTCAGGAGTAGAGCAGACGGTCATAATGCCTCTTTTTTCATGTTTTTTCCACTCATCCAGTATGATCAGTTTCTGATGTTGAACATTGGGCAGTGCCGAAGACTCAACGACCAGACTTTCTGGGTCTTCAGTAGCTATGGCTTTAGCCTCTGCAGGTGGCACCTCCACAGGGGCTGCTTCCCAAGATCATGGCTGCCAACATTGGTCTGGAAGCAACGTTACTCCTAATGCTCTTGGGTTCAGGGTCCTGGGCTGTCTCTATCTGGGTCTGAGGGAAGATGGCGGTCAAGGTGCGGATGGTGATTAGACTTGCCTGGTACATGCTGTCCTCTTCTCTCCCTGCTGCTTCAGCTTGGCTGGCCTACCCCTCCTGTGTGTGGCAGTTGGTCGAGGGTTATTGAAGTTTCCTGGACCCTTCTGTCCAGGAGTTACTTTGGTGGATGGTGGCTATGAGGGCTGGGCTGGAGGCAGGACTGGGAGTGTGGGAGATCCTGCCTCCCAGAGTTCTTGTGCTCGTCTGACTGTTTGTTGGTCATAGTTGTTCAGCAGTTGTTGTTGGTGTTGATGAGAAAGGTGGGCCCCCTCTCCACAAGGATTTCTGCCCTCCGTCCTAACTGTGGGGGCTGGGCTAGAAGAGATCAGGAGGTTTGGAGGTCACTGCTATTTCCTTTGCCTCAGTAAGACTCAGTCTTACATGAGTCAAGGATCTATCATTTCATCAGGATGAATGACTCCCTTCCCTCTCAATCTATGACCTAACGATCCTGTGGGAATTCCTTCCATTAATGGAGCCGGTGGCCCTTCTGGACCTTATGAGAGAGCCTTCATGAAGCTCTCTGGCCTCCCAGATTAATAGCCTGGTTGCCAGTCTCCTAATGGTGAGTTACTCCAAACTTGGCTGGGCTGTTCTTTCCACGATAGACACTCATCGCCATGGTCAGCAGAACTCAGACTTGCCTCCTGATAATATTCCTCACAAATCAGACGTTTCTTAAAATGAGTTATTTCTTTTTAAAAAATTCTCTTCTTGCCAACCTTCTTGGAAGTCCATAAGGTTCCCAGCGAACTGGGAAATTTATTAGATCATAGCTTTAGAGCTGGAGGGGGCGTTACAGGCCATCTGATCCAACACCTTCATCTTACAGAAGAGGAAACTGAGGCTCAAAGAGAGTGAGAGTGAGTTGCACGCAGTCATAGGTAGAGACAGAGGCAGTGATCTTTTCATAAGGTTGCTATATGCATTGTGTCTCTCTAAGACACATATGATAATTGTCATAATAATAATAATAATGATAACTAACATTTATATAGCACTTACTATGTGCTGGGCACTTTGCAAATCTTATCTCCACTTGATTCTCATAATGACCTTATGACATAGTGATATGATTATTGCCATTTTACAGGTGAGGAAACTGAGGCAGAGGTTGAGCGACTTGCCCAAAGTCACCCAGTTAGTAAGTATCTGAGGCTGGATTTGAACTCAGATCTTCCTGACTCCAAGTCCAATACTCTGTGCCTCTGGATAATCCCTTGGGAATGCTTTGTCCTGAGGTCTTAGTCCCTCTGCATATTGGATTGGGGTCAGAGCCTTCTGCAAACAGAGATCTCCTGTTTAAAGAAATCTGCCTTCCTCCCAGAAAGGATGGCTTGAGGGCCCATTAAACTGTGTAAACAGCTAGCATTCCCTTTATCATTGCGGTTATATTTCTTCTGGTTTCTCAGAGGGGAAAAGGTCTTTGAGGTCAAAGGCCAGCCGGTCCCTAGAGGCCGAGGAGAGAAGAGAGCATTTAGCTCGAGCTGAGGTTGTGCCTGCATTTTAATTGAAAACATTTTCTGAACTCTACACCATTGAGGGAAGGGTTGGCACGATGGGTGCTATAAAAACCCAGTGAAAAGCGGACGTCCAAAGGAGAAGGAATTTATCCATTTTTCATTTTAGGATTTTATTGCAAAAAATTATTTTTGCTGAGCCCGTCCCTCTCCACCCCCGTCTTTCAACTTTCATAGCAGTTTGATGAAAATGTCTTCCTTTTGATGCCCTTTCTCCCAAAGGATCGAAACATGATTCTGGGAAAACACGGATTCTTCGTTAACCCTTCAGACTCTGTGGCCGCCATTGCTGCCAACATCTTCAGCATTCCTTACTTCCAGCAGACCGGGGTTCGTGGCTTCGCCCGCAGCATGCCCACCAGTGGGGCTTTGGACCGGTGAGTGGCTTCGTTCACCTGCTGTCTCTGCTGCTCATTCGTGAGCCTCCCCCCAGGCCCCACACATTGTCCTCTCTTCCCTCAAGAAGGGCATTGGGTATGTAGGGAGGGGAAGTGAAGCACCCTGGAGAAAGCCAAGGTCCAGCATTCCCATCATCCTCACACTGAACCCAGAAAACAATTCTGCCAACTTCCTTTCACCCAGAGCAGGAAGGACTGCTTAGCCGTGACCCAAGAAACTCCAGTGACGCCCCCTTACCTCCAGGATCGCACACAAAATCCTCTGTTTGGATTTTATAGCCTTTTCCCACCTTTCCAGTTGGCTCCACGTTAACCCTCCATGTACTGTAAGAGCCGGCAACACTTGTCTCCAGGCTGTTCCTCCCACGTGATGCCCTGTCTCCCAGCCTTTGCACCACCTGCCCCCCCATACCTGCAACGCTCTCCCTCCTCCCCTTACCGATGAGGAAAGGGTGTTCTGAGCAGATAGGGACTACCATTTTCTCATGTTTGATTTAGTGTCCCCACTCAGTTTAATCAGCTTGTAATGGGGACCTACTATGTTTGAAGCCCCACTGCCTTTAGAGCATTTCCAAAAATTTTCATTTGAAGCAAACGGAAAGATCACATTTACATAAATGGGTATGTAATATCTTACGTTCACCTAGCTCTTTGGTTTACAAAGTACTTTATATATATCATCTCAACAACCCTGGGAGATAGGTGCTATTATCACGTGAGGAAACTGAGGCGGACAGAGGTTAAGTTTATTGCCTAGGGTCAATCAACCAATCAATAAACATTTATTAAGCACCTACTATGTGCCAGGCATTGTGCTAAGCCCTGGAGATAGAAAAAGAGGCATAAGACAGTCCCTGCCCTCAAAGAACTTACAATCTAATGGGGGAGATGGCATGTAAACAAATATATACAAAGCAAGGAAATAATGAACAGAGGGAAAGCACTGGAATGAAGAGGGGTTGGGGAAACCTTCCTGTAGAAAGTGGGACTTTAATTGGGACTTAGAGGAAGCCTGGAGGTCAGTAGGAGGAGCTGAGGAAGGAGAGCGTTGGAGGTTTGAGGCCAGGGAGAATGGCCAGAGCCAAGAGATGGAGGTCTGGTTTGTGGGACAGCCCGGAGGCCAGTGTCCCCGGAGGAGAAGTAAGGTGTAAGAAAACTGGTCACGCACCTAGTAAATGCACAGAATCATTTCTGTGTCTCCTAAAACTCCAGGCTCTGAGATAACAGTTCATTTTTCCTTGACTGTCCCCTTCCATCAGTGCCTATAGTATAGACTGTTGTCCAGAGGGTCTCTCGTAGAAGTGGGTCCGCTCCTGTGAGATGCTCGGGGGGTCCCTGGGCCAGAAGGACCATGACTCTTTTCCCTCCTTCCCATGAATCCTCTCGCCATCCCACCGTGATGCAATTTTCCTGGCCTCTGCAGGGTGGCCAGCGCTACAAAGATCACTTTGTATGAAACTCCAACGGGCTGGAAGTTTTTTGGGAATCTGATGGATGCAAACAAACTGTCCCTCTGTGGGGAGGAAAGCTTTGGGACGGGTAAGTCAACGTTCCAGGCCTGTGCCTGTAAACACTGGGTCGGTGAAAGATTAGAACGATAGTGGCTGGGCAGAAATAGCCTCCCTGGCTGGGTGCTCCCCCTACGGAGACCCCGTTTATTTAGAACAGCCCCGGCTGAAATATACACATCTGAAAAGCTCCCCCCACGTTCATTGCCAAGAAAACGTGTTCCTCACGTACCGATCCCCAAGTGCAGGAAGTTTGGGGGCCTCCTCCAGCCCCGTCACTGAGCCTCTGGGAGGAAGGAGGGATAAACAGATTCTTCAGCCCTCGGTGGTCAGGGAGACCTTTAGAAATGTTTTCATTTCTGGGAAGAAATATAGAGGCGGGCATAAGTTTCTCGTTTTTCTTTAAGGAGCGGTTTCAGCATAGCCTTAAATCTTCCTTTTTAATGGGCCTGAGTTTTCTCTAATAACAAAGTTATGATTTATTAACATTAAATGAAGGGAGGGTGTGAGGGCGGAGCTAAGTTTCTAGGCAACCACCAAGTGAATTATAAGTCTCAGCCTGAGAGCTGGTGTCATGGTTGGGATGGCGTTTGGCCACCGACCAATGGACCTTCTCCTACCTGGAGTAATAACACTGGCTTACGCTGGGCAGTGTTTTAAGGTTTGCAAAGTGCTTTCCAAATATTATCTCATTTTACCCTCACAGCCATCCCAAGGGGTAAGTGCTATTATTATCCCCATTTTACAGATAAGGAAACTAAGACAGATAGAGGTTAAGTGACTTGATCAGGGTCAAATGTCAGCTAGTAAGTGGATTTGAACTCAGGCCTTCCTGCCTCTAGGGCTATACCAGGGTATCCCACCCTGTTTCTGACTGACCATCTAAATGTACCCTCTCTTCCTGCAATGAAGTCTCATTGACTCCATGAAGTCCTCCTGGTTGCCTTACTATACACCAAGCCCTCTTTGTCTGACTCTTGAACTTTTGATTATAGGATCATCGATAGAACTGGAATCATTCAGTCAATCAGTAAACATTTATTAAGCACCTACTATGTGTCAGGCACAGGGCTGAGTGCCATATCTATGGCACTATTTGTATCTACAAATAAAGGTAGAAACAGCCCCTGGCCTCAAGGAGCTCCCATTTTAATGGGAGAGACAGCATGTAAACAACTATATACACACAAGATATATTCCTAGGAATGTGTACATAATAATGTATATATAACAAAAATATAAATATATTTTTAAGTTATAGAAAATATGTATTATATACCATATGTTACATTCATATGAATACATATAATATCTTTCCACATAGAAATAAATATATGAAGTTATATAGCATATAAATATTATATTATAACTTATACTATACATTTACACATATATTATATATAACATTGTATATAACTTAAATATATTTAACATTTTGTATATGTTTATATATAACTTAAATATATTTATGTATAAATAGATACCCTCACATTCTAATGGGAGATACACACACAATGTATACACACTTGCATACAATACACACACGTATAGATGCATATGTGTATATATACAATATGTAACGTAAATATATATTTATGTATAAGTATATATACTCACATTCTAATGGGATATATACACAATATACAGAGAGATATACATGCATTTACACATATATATGTATATATGTATATGTGTGCATATGTATACATATACATATGTACACATAAAAAATTCAGATTCTGACCCTAGGTTCAGTGTTCCATCCACTGTGTCCCATTAACTCTTACAAGGGGACACTGGTTTGCCGGCTTTGGCTAGTTAATTGTCTCTGCCAGGCAAGCAGGAAAAAAAAGGGCAGTGTGGTATAGTGGAAAGAGCCCTGGATTTTGAGTCAAAGGATCTGGATTTGAATCCTATCCCTGCCATCTATGAAGTGTGTTGACCTCAGCCAAATAACTTCATCTCTCTCATCTTCCTCATCTTTAAAATGAGGTGATTGTTTTCCAATAAAGGTTTCTTGTATATACAATTTCTTGTATATCCAATAAAGGTTCCTTGTACATGCAAGGAACAGATTCAGATTTTTAAGTACACAAACCGTTGCAAAGGTAATTTTCAAAGGAAGAAATCCAAGCTATACACAACCATGTAAAGATATACAAAATCACTAATAATTAGAGAAATGCAAATTAAACACACTCTTAGGTTCCACCTCACACCCTTCAGATTGGCAAAGTTGGCAGAAAAGGAGAATGATGTCTTTTGGAAGAGCTGTGGGGAAACAGGCACACTCATGCCCTGTTGGTGGAACTGTGAACTGGTCCAGCTATTCTCTAAAGGAATTTGTGACTCTGTCCCCAGAGCCACTGACATGGGTGTGCCATTTAACTCAGGGATGCCATGAGCAGCCCTGTATCACAGAGAGATCAGAAATATGTACGAAAATATTATTTTGTAGTCGAAAACAACTGAAACCTAATGGCGTCCCAATTCATTGGGGTGATGACTAAATAAATTGTGGTCGAGGAATGTAATAGAATAATGCATGACTAAAGGAATAGTTTCAGAGAAACTTGGGAAGTCTTACAGGAACTGATGCAGAGGGATGTGAGCAGAACCAGGCAAACAATCTATACAATAACAACTTTGTAAATGTAAATTAGGCAGGGTGGAGGGCGGGGAAATTACCTTTGTTGGGTAATAGCACTTTTTGATTGGATCAGTTATTTAGAACCTACTTGATTCAATAAAAGCCACTCCACAAAAAAATGGCCGCCAAAGGCAGCCGGTGAAAGGACAGTGGGAATGTAGGACTGAGCCATGGGTGGAGAAGGGAGATGGCTGATGAGGCATGATACTCACCCCTTGGCAGGGAAGTGATGGCCTCAAGATGAGAATGAGATATCCATTTTTGGACATAGCCAGTGTGGCAATTTGTTTTGCTTGGCTATGCATATTTGTTAGAAAGGGTTTGTTTTTCTTCCTTTTTCATTCAGTTTGGTATCAATGGCAGGGAGATGGGGGCTAGGGATAGGATAGCAAAAAAAAAGAAAAAAGAAAAAGAAAAGAAAAGAGGGGGATTGAAACATTATTTTTCAAATGCACTGAAGAGTAGAATACCCATAGTATTAGTAATACCCCTTAATAACAGGATTTGTTCTGTGAAGTTTGGATTCAGTCAAAGGGCTGCTCTTGAGGACCTAGAGGGCTGCCTGTGGCCTCGAAGCCGCGGGTTCTCCACCCCTGGATAGATGAAAGACTGGAAAGAATCACAGACAGGCAGAAGAGCTTTGGAAGTTACATGCCGAACTGATTATATATTTAAAAACAGAAGGCATCTCTACAGAAGAGATTTGCAGTTTCACGTATGATATCTTTTTCAGTTGTACTATGTATATGAAATACCTGTCTTATTTAGTGTTTGTTAAGTTCAGAATTATTTTTAAAATGAGAGGGTTGAACAGCATGGCCACTGAAGTCTTGTCCAGCTCTGGACCTGTAATCCTGTGGGTCTAAGGTTGATTTCATTGGTCTCCCTCTAAGTCCAAGGTACGTGTGTCGATGACTGTGCTTCTTTGCAAGGAATGAGCTGTTGGGCATCTTGGAGGGAGACGCTTATTCGCCTGCCTTGGAGGTTTTTATATTCCTCCCCCCAGCACAGAACATTGCATTTAGTAGGGATTGTTCTAGAAGCTTCCTCAATCATACCAGCAGTGAATCAAATCAGAAAGTAAGTCTCTGGAAGTAGGAACTGGAGCCTATTAAGAAGGAAAGGTGAGACTTGGGTTGGATAACGTCCATTAAGCCAACTGGACAAATTCCACTGATACGGTATACCCTTAAACAGCAATTACAAGGGCATGGCTTCTCCCTCCCTTCTCCCCCAAAGTGCCAGAAATGCGATATTGCTACAGGGCAGAGGACAAATGCCTGATTGACCTCTGTGGTCTTGCTCTTCTGGGAGCCCCTCCAATATGATTCTATTTAGATGTCATTAAGAGGAAACCTGTGGGTAACCAACATGTCCACTGTTATTATTGAGCTTTCTACAGTCCCTAGCACTGTGCTAGTGAGTGGTCAGCCCCGAGAAATTAAATTAGAGACATCCCTTTTGGATCGGTATCCACTTAGAAGGAGGAGGTCCCCAATGTTTTCCAGGGCTCTCCCCTGTTTCTAAATCAATGGCTTGGATAAAGGCATAGAATCCATGATAGATGACAAGAAACAGAGATAGGTTCTATAACAAAATCAAGATCCAGGAAAATCTTATGAGGCTAGAACAGTGGGCCAGCTCCAGTAAGCTAAAACTGAATGAAGATCATTGTAAAATGACCTGTTATATTTGGATTCAGATAATGAATTATCTAAGGGATAAGATATAACAAAGATCTGTGGATTTTAGTTGACTGCAAATAGATAAAGGGTTTTAATTTTGTCACTGTAAGGATTCCCTGCTACTAACTCAGATGGCAAAGCTGAGGCATAGAGAGGATGGGTTTCTTCCTCAAAGATCACAGCTAGTAAGTGTCAGGGGTAGGATTTGAACCCATACCTCCCCTACTGCAGAGCCAACACTCTATTAACTATTCTATGTTACCTCTTGTCATTCCACTATAAACTCCAAATATTTTCATATAAATTTTCTTTTTTATCAAAACTTAAACATTAGCAATCATGAACATTTCAGTATACAAATGTGAACAGCAAAGAGAATTGTATACTCGATATAAAATAATAGTGTGACATAGTAACCAAAACAGATAAGAAACCTTTATTGGAAAACCAATCACCTCATTTTAAAAACGAGAGAGGTGAAGTTATTTGGCTGAGGTCAACTCACTTCATAGATGGCAGAGCTAGGATTCAAACCCAGGTCCTTTGACTCAAAATCCAGGGCTCTTTCCACTACACCACACTGCTCTTTTTGTTTTTTCCTGTTTGCCTGGTAGAGACTGTTAACTAGCCAAAGCCAGTAAACCAGTGTCCCCTTGCAAGAGTCAGTGAGACATGGTGGATGGGCCAAACCCCATCCTAATTCCTGTAAAATTGAATCAAAATTCAATTGTAGACTGAGTTAATTGAAGTCTAGTCTTACTGAAGATGCTCAAGAGCATGAGGAGTGAATGACTATAAAAGGCAAATGGAAGAAGGGTCCTTATTGACAGACAAAATCCAATCAATCAATCAATCAATCCAATCAATCAACCAATCAATCAATATTTATTACTCACCATACTATGCTCCCCATTTGCAGATGACAATTTATTGATCCCTTAAGCCCTGACACCCTACAGGGCTTTCTCAGTTGGATTCTAGGCCATGTAAAAGGGACCCACCTAACAATCCACACAGTGAAACCACAATGGATGAAGAATCCTTGTTGCCCGGGTTGAGTTTTAACTTACTGAGTACAGTTGGATGAATAACCCACCAAGTTAGTGCAATAGCTAGTATCTCACAGAGTCTCTGCAGCAAGTGAGCGGGGTCCAAGACCAAACAGGATGAAGAGAATGAGCTGGGTTGCTTTGGGGACAAACATGGCCACAAAGGAAGGTGTGACAAGACTGGTTACTGAAATGAATGTGGGAGGAGTCACAGACCGGGAGGTGAAAGGAACCCCAAAGTGCCTTGCTGGGGAGACAGGGGATTGATGGTGGTAGCCCTGGGGTTTTGCTCAGAAGCATTGGGCTAACAGATAACATTATGACTGTTAACAGTAGAAACAGCAAGGTAACACAGAGGTCACCTCTGAAGGTTGCCAATGCTCAGGACAGACGGGCAGCACGTAGCCAGCCACGCAGGCACCACACCTGCTTTGCTGTTGACAATGGCTGATCCGCTTTATGGGGAGATTGCATTATATCCTCCTAGGGTTTCAGTTTAGTAAATGGGACTTAAATGAAATTTACTTCCATTCCAATGGGAGCTTGGAGGCTAATCAGGAACAGTTGTTTGGCATTGAAGGGATGAGAAGGTGGGGGTGGTTTTAAGTTGCCTGTTGTGGGATGTTGATGAGTTCCATTAATTAGGTTGATTTTCACACCTTATAAAAATCAGAATTTACAATTAAAAAAAGATGAAAATAACTGGGTTATGATTGTTGATAAAGATACAAAGATGAAATAAAGCCATTTCTGGCCTCAAAGAACTTACTTTTGTTCTATTTGAGGGGGGTTGGTGCAGCACGTAAAAAGATAAAAATATATATGATCATTTAAGAAAGGAGACAATGCTATAGGGAGATTGGGGAAAAGGCTTCCAGTAGGAGGTGGTGATGAAACCCTGAAGGAAGCTAATGAGGCAAAGAGGCAGAGTTGAGGAGGGAGGGCATTCAAGGTACGGACACTGCCTCTATCAAGGGCACAGAGGTGGGAGAATAGCAAGAAGGACAGTGTGGATGAGACATAGATTACATGAAGGGAAGAGATGCTCTGTAAGCCTAAAAGGGCTGCTACAGCTGGGTCTGGAAAGGCTTTAAATGGCCAGGAGGGGTGTTTGTCTTGGATCCACTGAGGGCTTTTCAGCTAGCATCTGATGACATGGTCACACTTGTGCTTTAGACAAATTATTTTAGCATCTATAGGGAGGTTAAAATAAGGAGGGAGAGACTGGAATCTGGGAATCCAATTAAGAGGACATTGCAATGTCAGGCTGGATAAGGGGATGGTGTCCTAGATCAGGCACTTAGCCGCATGAGGGAAGAGAAAGGGATGGTTGTGAGCTGGGTCGTGGGGGTAGAATTCACAAGAGTTTGGCCACAGGCTGGAAGAGTCAAGGATGACTCGAAGGTCACACATCTAGGTGAATGGATGGCTGCAGGGCTGCTTTAATAGACAGAAGCAGAAGTTGGGGTAAGAAGGGGCTTTAGGGAAGAAGAGAATGAATTCTGTTTGGGACCCATTGAGTGTGAGATGCCTGTGGAACAGCCAGTTGAAGAGGTTCAGTTGGTGACGTATGGCTAGAGCTCAGACGAGAAACCGGGGCTCAGGTGGACGGATCTAAGAGATGCTTGTGTGCAAGTGATACCCAAATACGAAGCATAGTGCCTCACAAAGCAGCCTGTTCTGAGTGTTGGATAATAGTTCCTTGCAGTTTGTAGTGAGTACACTTTCTTGTTTGAAAATTGTTATGGATGTCTTTTGTCTGTTACCTTGGTTTTTGAATATATCCTTTGTCTCTCGTGACAAAGGTCACATAGCTGGTAAGTGGTGGAACTGGGACTTTCTTCATTCCCTTCCTCCATCCCTTTCCTTTTGCTTCCTCCCTCCCTTCTCCTCTTCCCTTTCATTCCTTCCTTTCCTCCTACCTTCTTCCTTCTTTCCTTCCTCTTTCCTTCTTTTCTTTATTTCCTCCTTCCTTTTTCTTTTCATTTTCCTGTCTCTGTCTCTCTTTGCCTCTCGGTATCTCTGACTCTGTCTTTCTCTCTCCCTCCTTTTCTCTTCACTGTCCATCTGTCTCCATCTCCCTCTCTGTTCTCTCTGCCTCTCTATCTGTCTCTGTCTCTCTGCCTTCCTTCCTCCCTCCCTTCCCTCTCTCCTCAAAACTGTTGCTGTTTAGTCCTTCGAGGTTAATTTTTTTTTTTAGAGCAAGTTGCGTGGCTCCATCGCTGAAGTTTTCTGGGATGGGTGCAGCTGTACATATTTAACTGAACTTTTGATCTCCTTATTTATAGCTGATTTCATTTCCACTCCCCAACTTGCATGTCAGGAGGCTCCCTGCAGAGAGTCCTCAGGAAGATGAGGAGCTGGCCTGAAAGCTTCAGGGATTTGAATTCTGTGCTTGCTTGGAGTAAAGCATGATTGATTTTGTTAATTTTCTAGTCCCTGGTGGAGCAGCTTTATATATGCCACCTATTAATTTATGGAGCTTTCAAAATGAGGCTGTTGAACTCCAGTCAGCGAGTAAAGACGTGGGGAGAAAACATCCCTGCCTCAGAATGCTGCTCTTTTGGAGGGATCGGAGCCTGCCCGGCGGGCGGCAGTGACTCAGCTTCCCAGCTTGGCCTTTTGGGGAGGAGGGGGTCACTCCTCATGACTGCAAATCCTTTAGCGCACCTGTAGGGGAAGAAGGCTAGTACAATAGCCTTCACTGGGAAGTCGTTGGGAGGCATGCTACTTACCAGCTGTGTGCTGTTAAGCAGCTTCCTTCCTTCCCTGAGACTCAGTTTCATCTTCTGTAAAATGACAGGACTGGACAAGATGATTGGGTGATTGATTTAGAACTGAAAGGGGCGCTGGAGCACATTGATTCCAATGCTCTCATTTTTACATGTAGTGAGTTGCTCTGGTCTCACCCTTTCAAAGTGAGCTCTAGAGGTACCTCCGAAGAGAGGTGGAATATCCTCCTACTATAGTCTCAAGCCTCCCCCCTGCCCCAGCTGGGACGTCTCTCTCCACACCTCCCCCCACTTTAGTTACAGGTGACTAGCTTCCCAGATCCATGTAAGCAATTAACCTCAATTCGTTTTCAGGGCTCAGGCTTCAAGCAGTCTTTTCCTAGCATTGGACCCACCCGCTTTACTTTCCAAAGTGGCATCAATGCTTGGTGAGCCCTTGTCGTAGTTGATGCTGGGCTGGGTTCCTTGAGTTCTCAAAGGTCAACCAACTTGCTGCAAACCCTAGCATGGATTCTACTCCCCATCGTCCTGGTGGCTTGCTCTCCTGATCTTCCGAGTCATTGCCTCCAGGCTCTTTTACCTAAAGTGAAAGAACAAAATTTTTTTATTCTTTTTTTTTTTTTTTTGGCTAGGCAGTGGGGTTAAGTGACTTGTCCAAGGTCACACAGCTAGTAAGTGTTATGTGTCTGAGGCTGGATTTGAACTCAGGTCCTCCTGACTCCAGGGCAGGTGCTCTATCCACTGCGAAACCTAGCTGCTCCAAGAACAAAATTTTGAGGCCAAGAACTGGGGCCCATAATCAGGGGCCACATATAAATGGGGCCTCACATTGGGAGGGCCTGGGGGCCCTCACATTGTCTCTTTTTTCTCATGGAAAGTCATCAGGAAGGAAGGAGTCAAACCAAAAAGAAGAAAGAGGTTTAGTTTGACTAGTGACTTCAGAAGGTACTCCCAGTTGTAGCTGTATAGATTGAATCTCATTTCTATGCGATAACCCTTCAGATATTTGAATACAGCTAATGCCACATAGCTTCCCTTTAACTCATCCTCATATGGCCTGGCCTCAAGACCCTCCCTTATCTGGGTCGCTCTCCTCTAGACAGTATCTGAATAAAATTTGTTGCTGATAACTGAACCCATTACTCCAGATGAGTTCTAATGGGGGCAGAGGAAAGTGGGACCATCAAGGGAAGGACCTCCCCTCCTGGAAGTTACACCTCTCTTAAAGCAACCCAAGACTCCATTAGAGTGTCTGGTTGGCACAGCCATCACACTGCTGACTTGTGTTGAGTTTGCTATTCACTAAATGCCCCAGATCTTCTTCAGACGATTTGCCATGCGGCCACGCCTCCCCCATCTTGTACTTGTGCAGTTGACTTTGTGAACCCAAGGGCAAGACTTTACATTGTCCTATTGAATTTCCTCTTGTTAGATTCTTCTCTAGAGTGTTAAGGCCTTTTGGGCGCCTGACTCTTCTCCATTGTATGGGAAATCAATCCCTTGCGGTTTTGTGGCATGAGCATGCCAGCCCTTCCTTTATCCAAGTCATAGTTCTGAGTGTCTTGGCCCCTCCAAGTCTTCTCACTGCAGGCTAAGCATCTGGCTAGACCGTCAGATGACACAGACTCATGTCCTCCGCCATCTTTGGCGCTTTCCCTTTGTGCTCTAGGGCTTCTCAGCATCCTGCCTACACATGGGGCCCAGAGCTGAACCCAAAACTCCAAGCCTGCTCAGACCAGGACAGAACCCAAGAGGACTGCATTCCTTAGGTCCAGGTGCTGGGTCTCTTTGGAGAGTACCTGGCCTCAGTATCCTACTGTGGAGTCCTAATGAGCTTGCAGTCCACTCAACCCCCCAAAACATTTTCAGAGGAACTGCTTTGAAGAGTAAGTCTTTAATAAATACCCAGTGGATGTTTCCTTCCACTTGCTCTGTGACCCCTTCCTAGCCTCAGTTTCCTCTTCTGTAAAATGGGGGCAGCTGCTCAGCTGACTTGTGTCTGGGGTTCTGTCTAGCCGTGCCTCCCCCGATCCAATTTGGGAGACAGCAGGGTAGTTAGACAGTAACAGAGCTGCCCTGATCCGTGCGGGGTCAGTTGCCAAGTGATTTCAGAGAGGGGACAGATCACAGAGGAATGGGTGACCCTTTGGGAGCACGGAGGTTCTCATGCTCCCTCTCCCAGGGAGAGACTGTGCTTCTCTGGAGAAACAAGGAGAAGTCCTCTTTAGACAGAGCACCCCTTTACTGTCCGTCACCCCGCGAGGGAGCAGGCCTCCTTTTAATTTCTGTTGGGACGCAGAGCTGGCTGGGGTGGGGGTGGGGTGCAGGGAGGCGTCCCTCCCCCCAAATGCCACATTAATGGGTGCTTTGCAGTTTGAGAACGGTCAGGGCTTGGCTCCCTGGGCCGGAGCCGATATTTCTCTTGGCTGGGGACCAGGGTCTGCCCTGACCAAGCCAGTGCTGTCCTGGTCACAAGGAGCTGATTAGGCAGAAGCTGAGGGACAGGTGCTGAGAGGTGCTGAATGCACGCTATTTCCATGAGGGTGGTCATGCTCCGTCCAGTGAGATCACACTCCTGGGGGGCGGGGCGGGCGGGGTGGTGTTCATCCTTAACCCAGATGGGCCTTCAGAAGGGAGGGGTGGGATCATTGCATGTGTTTACGTAGCCTCCCCTCCTGATATTTTATTGCTGAAGTCAGGGTGGGGGGGTGGGGGTGGGGAAGGGAGTAATATAAAGCCCCGGTGTTATGTGTGCCCTGGGGCAGCTGCAGCTGGGGACAGGCTTTATGAGATTAGTGGAAGAGGTCTGAACAGCAACAAACTCAACCTAACTGATGGGCATTGAGGGTCTACTGTGTTGGAGGCACTGAGACGCGCAAAGCTAAGTACGACCATGCCAGCTCCCAAGAGGCTTGCAGTCCTGCGGTAGAGAGGACACAGGGACCTTGGAAGCCACTGACTGCAACCCCCTCATTTTACAGGTGGGGAAACTGAGGCCCAGGTGGTATATGACCTGGGCACAGTCCCATAGCCTCCATGGCACCCCTGTTTGAATCACAAAAGGCTTGATCCAGAGTCAGAAAAGGCATTAAGGGTCCCCTGGCCCAAGCTCTTCACTTTGTGGAGGAGGAAATAGATCCTGCTCTTTCTTCAAAGCCCCCACCCAGGAAGCTTTCTCGGAATGTTCTCGTCTCCTGCAGAGCTCAAAGTGATCTTTCCCTCCTCGATGATAAACCTTAGAGGCCACCGAGTCTAACTTGCTTATTTTACAGATGAAGAAACTGAGGCACAAGGTAGTTAAGTGACTGCCTAGAACCACACAGGTAGTGAGAGAATGAAGGGTCTCTGGCTCCAAATCCAGGGTTCTTCTCACTGTTCCACATTACCTCTAAAGCACTTAGTCTGGATCTCTCTGGAGCCCTTATCACATTTGGTGTTGTATGGAACTGATTTGTGAGTAATATTCTTGTGTGCCACCCCCCCCCATGTGATTGTAAACTCCTCGAGGGCAGGAACAGTGTCATTTTCTATCTTTGTATCCTCAGTACCTGCCACTGGTGCTTTATAAGGGTTTATTAAATTACATTGAATTATGATAAAATAGACTAGGCAGTGAAATACTAATAGCTAACATTCTGATAATGCTTTCAGGTTTTCATTTGAGCCTGTGACACTGGTACCATAATTGTCCCCATTTTACAGATATGGAAACTGGGGGCAGTAACCTGCCCAGGACCACACAGCTATTAAAAATCTGAGGGGAGATTTGAACCCAAGTCTTCTAGGCTCCAAGAACAGCACTATATACCCACCATGCACCATGTTTAATAAAACAACTAACAAGCATTTATTAAACATAAACTCTTTGCCAGGCACTGGATTTGGGCAGCTAGATGGCATCATCAGAGCAGCAGCTCTGCAGTCAGGAAGATTCATCTTTGTGAGTTCAAATCTGCCCTTAGACACTTACTAGCTGGGTGACCCTAGGTAAGTCACCTCACTCTGTTTGCCTCAGTTTCCTCATCTGTAAAATGAGCTGGAGAAGGAAATGGCCAACCACTCCAGTATCTCTGCCGAGAAAACCCTAAATGGGGTCACAGAGAGTCAGACAGGACTGAAAACAACTGAACAACAAAGACGTTAAATGCTAGGTGCTAGAGATACGAAGACGTAAATGAAAGGTTCTGCCCTCAGTGGGCTTATATTCTACCAGGAGAAAAACCCCAACAGAGTAAATCCAAGTCATGTAGAGAGGTAGGATTAACAGCCAGGGAGGCTCTGTAGGGAAGGTCTCATGTAGAAGGTGGCGTTTGAGATGAGCTTTGAAGGGAGCCACGGATTCCAAGGGGATGAGGTGTAGTGGGACAGCCTGGTAGTCAGTCTAGCAACATTTATGAAACTCCTACTATGTTCCAGGCACTGTGCTAAACACTGGGCATGCCAAGAAAGGAGAGAAGACAAAAGCAGCTCGAGGTCTAATGGGGAAGACACCATGCAAAGAATTAGGAACAAACAAGATTATCTCAAGGATAAATTGGAGAGAGTTCAGAGGTCAGGCACTAGCACCGTGGAGCACCAGGACTTTGAAGGTCATCTAGTCTAACACACTCATGTTACAGATGAGGAAACTGAGGACCAGGTGGGGGAAGTGACTTAGGGAATGGAGCTGAAGACTGCTTAGATATGAGGTGCTCAGGGCTCAGGAAAGGAAAGGAGGGAAGATCTAGTATTGAGTGACTGCGTCAGGGAGGACAGACTGGTACTGCGCCATGATGACAGGTCTTAGGAAGTCGGGGACAGCATAGAGATGGACATCTGGGCTGGGAGGCTGAAGGGGGGTAATGGGGTAGGGTTAACTAACCCTTGATAATGAGTTAAAAATGACTCCTCACCAAATCCTAATTCTGCCTCTGACTGATGAGGTCCGAGAGACCTTGGGCAAGTCTCTTAACCTGGCTTGCTTTCTTCATCCATAAAATAAGGAGGTGGGATTAGGTGACTTCAAATGCTCCTATGCAATCTCAATGAACTGAGGTAGAAGGAAAACAATGTGAAAAGTATAAAGGTCTGTACAAAGTATGTCAGAATTGTAAAGCAGGGATAGGAATGAAGGGAGCCAGGAGAAAGGGTTGGCCAGAAGCTCTTTTTTTTCAGTCGTGTATGACTCTTTATGACCCCATCTGGGATTTTCTTGGTAAAGATACTGGAGTGCTTTGTCATTTCCTTTTCCAGCTCATTTTAAGATGAGGAAACTGAGGCAAATAGGGTGAAGTGACTTGCCCAGGGTCACACAGTTAGTAAGTGTCTGAAGCCAGATTTGAACTCAGGAGGAGGAGCCTTCCAGACTTCAGGCCAGGCGCTTTGTGCACTATGGCGCCCTCAGCCACCCCTACCTGGTTAGTGCCTATCTCATAGTCCAATGTTCTTTTCATGGCATGACAGTTGATGGTTTCACCCAGGGCTGACTTGGCTTAGGACCCAGCTGCTAGTGGGGGCAGACACTCTTTGTAAGACAGAGTTCAAACTGGTTTTGACTTCCCTCTGCCTCTGTCCCCAGGCTCTGACCACATCCGTGAGAAAGATGGCCTGTGGGCCGTCTTGGCTTGGCTCTCCATCATTGCCAACCGCAAACAGAGTGTGGAAGACATCCTGAAGGATCACTGGAAGAAGTTTGGGCGGAACTTTTTTAGCAGGTGAGCCCCTCCCTTCAGGTGACTCAGCATCCCCACATCTTAGCTTGGCCTCTCCCCAAGACTGTGGAGAACCACACTGAGCCAGCTTCTGTGGATTAGGTATTCCCAAGGCTCTGGGGGCTACAGTGAAGTCTACCCTCCCATTATCCAGGAATAACAGCCAGTTCAGTTCAGCTAAACTGGCATTGATTGATTGTTTTTAGTGATTTTCTTTATCAGTAGAGCTCAAAAATCCTTGGAAAGAGGCAAGGTGTAGGCGCAGATTCCTAAAGATGAGATGCACTGATTATTTGTACGTGCATGGTGCCATGAAAGAATGCTCTTTTCTCTCTGCACCAAATGAGGAAAGTAGGAGTTACCCTGGAAGAGAGAAGACCTGGGAATAGTGACCTTTCAAAACCTTGAAGGCCACAGTCATGGGCAAGGCTGGGGGATGAGTCTTGTCTGCTTAGCCCTAGAGGGCAGAACAGGATTCATCAGGATTCCACAAGCATTTATTAAGCACCTACTATATGCTGGGAGATACAGAGACCAAAACAAAACAGTGCCTGCCTTCAGGGAGCTTCCTGTTTAACTGGAAAAGTCAACTCATGCACAAGTAAATAAACTGGGAATGAATATATCCATATATACAGTAATGTCAGGTTGGAGGGCCATCAGCTGCCGGGGAGAAGGAGTGCAGTATATCAGAAAGAACGCTGGCTCAGGAGAGTGAGGAGATCCTGGTTCAAATCCTACTTGTCACTTATTACCTGTGTGACTTTCGGCGAGGCACTTCCCCTTCTGGGCCTCAGTTTCCCTCATCTGTACAATGAGAAAGTGGGACTAGATGGTCTCTGAGAGTCCCATTGAAGTCAATGATCTCATGATCTGTGGGCACAGGAAAGGCCTTGAGACGAGCCTTGCGGGAGGCAAATGATTCCATGAGCAGTGGGTAGAAGTCCCAGGTATGATGATTTTAGCTCAAAATCAGTAAGAGCTGCCTAACCCTTTGGGGTATTCTTGGCAGAGACACTGGAGTGGTCTGCCATTTCCTTCTCCAGCTCAATTTACAGATGAGGAAACTGAAGCAAACAGGGTGAAGTGACTTGCCCAGGGTCACACAGCTAGTAAGTATCTGAAGCCAGATTTGAACCCAGGGAGATGAGTCTTCCTAACTCTAGGCCCAGTGCTCTCCGCACTCTGGTGCCACCTAGCTGCCTCCTAACCATTAGGACTGTTAAAAAATGGGAGTGGGCTGCTTCAGGGAGTGGTGAGTTCTCTCCCACTGGTAGATGTCTTCTGGTGGAGGCTGATGACCGCCTCTAGAGCATGTGGATGCTTTGGGGGAAGGGAGAGGCTAGATAACCTTTGCCTTCCTTTCCAAATGCAGAGATCTCTGGCCTGGCCTCCCTGTTGACCCTCTAGATGTAACCTTGTTTGCATTATTGACTTGCATAGGCAGCTGTTTTCTTTGCAGGTAAACATTAGCCAAGCCCTGATCGCTGCCACTCTATCACAAATCTGAGAGATCTCAAGTTATCCCCCACAACACCCCTCCCAAAAGCCCCAGGTTGGAGTATGCGGCCTAAGAACAAAGGGATGGGTGTAATTCCACGCCCCTTCTCATTGAAGCTGGGGAGCTGGGGGGGGGGGGGAGGTGGTCCCTGACCAGCATCCCAGCTCTGAGACGCCAGACTCTGGTTCATTTCGCCATATTACCAGGACGCTCCCCATTGGCCGCAGCAGTGAGCGTTCGAAACTTGGCTCTTAACCCATTGACTTTGACTGCATGGTACTTAGTATTACTGAATAAAGATGTTTCGGCAGACTACTTAACAGTTTCACAGTAATAAATAACCCAGGAAAAATATCACAGCCTGGGTATTTCCAAAGGAATTTTAGGTCTAGAAGGTTTCTTAGAAGTCATGTAGTCAGGTCCCTGATTCTGTGCCCAGATCATGCAGCCAGTGGGTGGAAAGTTTGGGAAGGGAACCCACATCGTGTGACTCAGCCTAAGGGTCTTTCAGCTGTCCCACCCGGACAACAGAAGCGCTTGGCTCCAGACAGGTTTTTCCCTACACAATAGAAGGCAAAATAAAACTCTGCTGGGGCTTTAGTGTGCTTGCCATATTCTTACTGACTTTGTTGACCCCACCCAGATGAGCTCTGGGACCATTCGCCCCCCAAAGCTGATCTCCAAGATGAATCTCCCACCTCAGCTCTCCAGAGCTCTGCCCCCAATGCTCATTTTGGTCAATGTGTCCCTAGGTGGGAGATTGGTCTGAATATCAGACGAGAGTCGAGTGTCTGAACGGTTATTGTCCAATGATCCTAAGCCTGAGCTCTTTCCTCTCTCTACTGGGCAATTAATAATAATAATAAAGGAGGGAGAAATGCTAACAGTCATTTCATGAGAGCATAGATTTAGAACTGAAAGGGACCTTAAAAGTCACTGAGTCCAACCCCCTTGTTATACAGAGGAAACAGGCCGAGAAAGGTAAGTGATTTGCCCAGGGTCACACAGCTAGTGAGTATCTGAGACAGGATTTGAACTCAAGTCTTCCTGATTCTAGGCCCAGTGCTACAACCATTATGTCACCTACCTGCCAACTCTGCCATTTTATTTCTTTGCATTAACTTCTCTAGATAATAGTAATAAATAGAATAACATTTTAAAGTTTGCAAAATACTTTATACGTATTTGATCATCACAACACTAAAATTATATGTATTATTATGTCCATTTTATAGATGAGGAAATAGAGGCTCAGAGAGATTCTAATTTATCCAAGGCAAGCGAGGGGGTGCCATAATGCACAGAGCTCTGGGCCTGGAGTCAGGAAGACCTGAGTTCAAATGTGACCTCAGACACTTACTAGCTGTGTGACCCTGGGCAAGTCACTTTGCATCAGGTTCCTCATCTGTAAAATGGGGACGATAACAGCACTTAGCTCCCAGGATTGCTCTGAAGATCAGATATTTGTAAAGTGCTTAGCACAATGCCTGGCACACAGTAGGCAACTAATAAATGCTTATTTCCTTCCTTCTTTCCATGGCCACACGGTGGTATTTGAACCCAATTCTTGACTCACAGTTAAGCATTGTATTTCCTCTGCCACACCGTTCTTGGTCATTGTCTTTAACCCGGAGTGGTTATGAGTTGCTGCCTTGAAATCCCAAGAGCTGCAGAATCTGCCTTCAGCCCAGGCCTGCTGTTTCCAATGATTCAGCACAATCAATTGAACAGGCCTTCATTAAGGGCCTACTGTGCGCCAGGTGCAGAGGAAAGTGAGACAAAGGGCACAGACAGGAAACCGCTCCGCTATGGATGCACAGGCCGCCTTATTTTCAGATTTCTTCTAAAGGAGTTCAGCGCTCCTGGATGACGATGATGATGACAACGGTGACGATGATGATGGTGATGAGGACAATGACGATGATGATGATGACGATGATGATGATGACAATGATGATGATGTTGATGACGATGATGACGATCGTGATGATGATGACGACGACAACGATGATGATGATAAACTTGGGATTTTATTGATATCGGAAACTCCCAGATGAGGACACTCCCTCTACCTACATTGGTGTATACCATCTATGCAGCTTATATAGTGTTAACCTCAGTTGCGGGTGATGTTTTAAAAGTGTATTAATGTATTTTGCTTTGATAGAATAGTCATCTATCAACAACACCTGAAACAAACCCACTTACAAAGTTTATCCCGTGTATCTCCCCAAAAGAAAACAGCCCAGGACATTTTGTTTATTGATTAACAGAAAGGAAGGACGTGCCTTGTGATGTGGACAGTGAGAAGCTAGCATTGATATTGATCCTTGCCATTGACCTGAGTTTTGCTGACTTTATTTCCATTGTTGACATGTTATACATGTTGTTTTGGGGCAGAACTTTCTTCACTCTGTGTCAGTTCATACGAGTTTCCCCACCTGCAAAAAGACAGGTTGGCCTCGTTGGCCCCATAGGCCCATCCAACTCTGGGTCTCTGAGCCTGTTTGGGGCTCACTAAGTACCTTTGGGAAGCTCCAGGAGCAGACGGCATGATGGGCATGGGGTGTGCCTCGTTCTGTTCCCATGCGGTTTTGATTCCTTCTGCTTGGTCTCTGTATATTGAGAACTTTTCATTCGCACAGCTTGAAGGTGATGGGTGTTTGCTATGGCAGCAGTGACTCTAAGTGTTTGTGTTTGCAATTCCTTCCAGGTACGACTATGAAGAGGTGGACTCGGAGGGAGCCGGCAAGATGATGAAAGACCTGGAGGCCCTCATGTTCGATCGCTCCTTTGTGGGCAAGCAGTTTCCAGTGGGGGACAAGGTTTACACCGTGGAGAAAGCCGACAATTTTGAGTACAGCGACCCAGTGGATGGAAGCGTTTCCAGGAACCAGGTGGGAACAAGGCATGGATGCGTGTGTGCGTGTGTCCGTGTGTGTGTGTGTGAGAGAGAGAGAGAGAGAGCGAGAGAGAGAGAGAGGAAGAGAGAGAGAGGAAGAGAGAGAGAGAGGAGAAGAGGGGGAGAGAAACAGAGTCAGACAGAGGGAAGAAAGGAAGAGGGGGAGAGAGCGAGAGAAAGAGAGACTAAGAGGGGTGGGGCAGAGGTAAGGATAAAAAAAATTCCCTTCCCATTGTCAGGGGGTGAGATGCGAAGACAATTGACTTTTTCCTCCCCATTATTTCATCAGAGGGAGATCCTGGTGAAAACCTCTTTCCTAGGGCAGCTAGATGGCACAGTGGATAGAGCATTAGCTCTGGAGTCAGGAGACCTGAATTCAAATCCAACCTCAGACACTTAACACTTACTAGCTGTGTGACCCTGGGCAAGTCGCTTAACCCCATTGCCTAGCAAAAAACAAAATAAAACAAAACAAAGAAAACCTCTTTCCTAATGAAAATTGGTACCCATTCTATAACTCAGCGTCTGAGAGAGTTTCCTGGGGCACTTAGAGGTGCAGTGCCTTGCCCAGAAGTCACAGAGCCAGAACATGTCAGAGGGGAGACTTGAATTCAGGTCTTCATGGCTCTGAAGCCAGCTTTCTAGAAGCTCTACATAGCACCCTGCCAGAGTCCCCCAGATAGTAAGCAGAAGAGTCCGGATTTGAACTCAGATCCTGTGTACATTAAACTATGCCACAAGCCAGAAAAACTTCAAAGTTAGCCCCAGGGATGACCTTTGCATCTGTTGTCCAAGGACCACCCATGTTCAGGGAGGCCTATCTCTGAGCTGACCACAAGGGAATGGAGCTTTTGGCCTTGGTATATCTTGAAGGCCATTTACTGAGTCATAGAGAAGGGTAAAGTCTGAGAAGGGAAGATAGATGCTTTGCTCCCCTTAATTAACAAGATTTCTGTGTGCAAAGAATAGAGTACGAGGGATGATCACTTGGGAGTATAGCCAAGATCCCAATGGCTCAGCTGATGGGTCTTTCCTTTGGAGAGGCTGTCCTCTCTCCTCCCACATGTCACACCAGAGTCTCCCTCTTCTTTCACTGAAGCCCGCTTGGTCCTTATCCCCATTGACAGGAAGAGGCGAGTATCACCCCGTCATGGTGCGCTTCCCCTTCAAAGGAGCTGATGTCCAGTTGGGGGAGGCAGTGGTACCTCAGGAGGGGGATGCAGTTGGGTACTAGGTCGTTGCCCTTCATTTTAGATTGCTCAGCATGGCTGACTGGGGCTTTGGCTCCATGGGTGTCACACCCAGAGGCTTTGGAGGAGGACGGACTGATTACACCTAAGTCACAGGGAGGCCATGAGGACAGGGAGCCTGGCCATCATCTGGCCCAGAGACACACGGAAGGGCCACCATCTATCAAGGCAATCTTACTGCTCCTGCCCAAGGGAGGATGAAATGAAGACCCTGACTGAGTCCCTTGCCCCGCTTCCAAGCTTCCTCCTCCTTCCCGGCACATGGAAAGTCATTGCACGCTTGTGTTTTCCAGGGCTTACGGATCATTTTTGCTGACGGTTCTCGAATCATCTTCCGACTGAGCGGGACGGGCAGTGCTGGGGCCACGATTCGACTGTACTTCGATAGCTATGAGAAGGACGAGTCCAAGATCTACCAGGACCCCCAGGTAATTTTCAGTCATTTTGTGTGAGGAGTCCATTCGGTTCATCAACAAGCATTTATTAAACATTTACTGTGTGTAATAAGCATTTATTAAACACTTACTGTGTATTAAGGACGGGGATGCAAAGAAAGGTGAAAATACTGTCCCTGCCCTCAAGGAGCACGCATTCTAATGGGGGACACTACGTGTAAATAATGACGGCCATACAAGATACACTCGGACATTTTAAATGGAGGGTAATAACTAGCACTAGGAGGCTCGGAGGCACCAGGACAAGGTTCCTGTATGCTGAAGGAGAGACCATATGGTGGCCCAGGAAGCCAGGAGTGCTCTGTCCCAGAACCTCAGTCATTCATGACATTCAGTAAGTATTTTTAAGCACCTACTATGTGTTAGGCATTGTGCTGGGGATTCAAAGACAAAGACCACCCCTGCTCTCATGGAGCTTACATTCTCTTGAAGGCAAACAGGTGTGTATCAAAAGTCAAATACCACATAGATACAAAGTAACTTGTGGGGGAAGAGGGGTGAGGTGGAGTGAGATCAAGGAAGGCTTCCTGTAAGAGGTGGCACATGAGACAGAGGTGAGGAGGGAGGGCGTTCCAGGCATAGTACGTGACTTGTGCAGAGACAGAGTCAAGAGATAGAATATGGTCAACACGGACTGGCCCCCAGGAGCATGTTGACCATGTAGTGCATGGAGGAGGGTAATGTGCCGTTAGCCTGGAAAGATGGGCTGGGACCATGTCTTCTAGATCAGTGGGGTTTTCAAGCCTTCCACGCTTTTAGAAACAGAATCCTTAAGCAAGGTCCTCACCCCACCTGGGTCACACAGCCTGTTAACATGGATTTAGGCTGAGCTCAGAGCTGGGCTGGGGACCCTCCCCAAAGCCAAAGAACCTCCTTCTTGGGCCCAGCCTTTTAAATGCCGTTGAATCTCTTAGAATCTCAGCTTTGGAAGGGATCTTGGCCATCACTTATTGCAGACCTAAGCTGAAGCCTACATCCCTTACCCTGTCTCTGCTTGAGAGTGTCTAGAGGCAAGGAACCCACTCTCTCTCCGAACTACTTGCTCTATTATCCATCAGTCAACCAGCATTTATGAAGCACCTACTGTGCACCAGGCACTGTGCCAAGCACTGGAGATAGATACAAAGAAAGGTGAAAGACAGTCATTGGTTTCAAGGAGCTCCCAGGGAGAGTTGCTGGACAGTTCCTCCTTGTGTCCAACTGAAACCCACCTGTCGTTGACTTCCCCCATTGGTCCTAGTTCTGCTTCCCCAGCCCTCCCCCCAGCCAAAATAGGCCAATCTGTGTTCTGTGCGTCAGCCTTTCAGATCTCTCCTGCAGATTAAATGAATATTGCTTGTGAGTGCTCACTTTTATATCCCCAGGGACTGGCACGTAATAGGCACTTAATGAATACTTTTTGTTTTCTTTTTAAAATTTATTTATTTATGTTTTTTGGCAAGGCAGTTGGAGTTAAGTAACTTGCCCAGAGTCACACGGCTGGTGAGTGTTATATATCTGAGGCTGGATTTGAACTCAGGTCCTCCTGACTCCAAGGCCGGTGCTCTATCCGTTGCACCACCTCGCTGCCCCCAACTTAATGAATACTTGTGATGGATTATTTGATATGCAGTAGACAGAGTATGAATCCTGGAGTTAGGAAGATTGGAGTTCAAATCTGACTTCAGATACTTACTAGCTGTGTGACCCTGGGCAAGTCACTTAACCCTATTTACCTCAACTGTAAAACTGTAATAATAATAACGAAAATGTAATAATAGCAACCACCTCCCAGGGATGTCATGAGGATAAAATGAGATGATAATTGTAAAGTGCCTGGCACAAAGTAGGTGCTATATAAATGTTAGCTATTATCATTATTATTATACTTTCCCTCAATGTAAGCTTCTTGAAGGCAGGAACTGTTTTACCTTGGTCTTTGAATCCCCAGAGCTTAATACAGTGCCTAGCACATAGTAGGGGCTTAATAGATGCCTGTTGATTTATTGGATGCTCCCATTCCCTCCAGTCTTCTATAGAAGTTTACTCCTTAGTGATCTCCCTTCTATCTAATTTTCAATCTTTCTCCATCCACTAGTTCTTTGGCTGGTGCCTACAAAAATACCCAAGTCTTCCCCATCCTTTAAAAGAAATTATTTACTTCCTACTGTCCCCTCAATGTATCTGTGTCTTTCTTTCCTTTCTCAGAGAAACTCCTTGAAAACTCCTTCTAAGAGAAAACTCCTTGCAGAGCAGACAGCTGAGAAATCTGTCTGTCCTGATCTCTTTTCTCTCTTCCATCTGACCTCAGCAGGCAGTGATCTCCCAACTGCCAAATCTAATGGTTTTTCCTCAGTCCTCATTCTTCTTCTTTTGTTATTAGTATTTTATTTTTTTTTCTCCAGTTACGTGTCAGATAAATTTGTAGCATTCATTTTTACAAGATTTTGAGTTCCAAATTTTTCTCCCTCCCTCCCCTTCCCTCTTCTGAAAAAGGTAGGCAGTTTGATATCGTTCATACATGTGCTATCGTGTAAAAATATTCCCATATTAGTCAGAGTTGTGAAAGAAGAAACAGATCGAAAGGGGACAAAAACATGAGAAAGAATAAAGTGAAAGAAATATGCTTCTATCTGCATTCAGAGTCCATCAGTTCTCTATCTGGATATGGACAGCATTTTCCTTTGTGAGCCCTTTGTACTTGTCTTGGATCTCAGTCCTCATTCTTCTTGCCCTCTCCGTTGGCTTTGACCCTGGTTCACCATCTCCTCTTGGTTTTTTTATGACCATAATGCCTCCTGGCTTTTCTCCTACCCATCCAACTACTCCTTCTCCGTCTCTTTTGCTGAATCATTAGCCTCTGTCATGAACATTAACTCTGCTTGTCTCCCAAAGCTCGGTCCTGGCCCCGCTCCTTTTTCTCCTCTGTATTCTCTCACTCAAGGACTCCACTCCCATGGATCTTTTGCCACGTCCATATAGCCATCCCTGGTTTCATTTCTGTGCTTCAGTCCCACATCCCAACTGAATGTCCCTGAGACATCTCAAACTCAACACACCCAAACTCATGTTTTCCCCAAGGTCTATCCCTTGTCTGAACTTCCCTTTCTTTGTTGAGAGCGTTTCAATCCTTCCAGTCTTTCAGGTTTGGAACCTTGGCATTACCCTCTACCTTCACCCAGTTGTCAAATTCGTCATTTCTTTCCCCACAGCCTCTCTTGCATTTGTCCCCTTCTCCTTCCTTACAGAGTCCCCACCCCAGTTCAGGTCATCATCAACTGGACCAGTCATTGCAATGGCCTCCTCATTGGCCTCCTGCCTCAAGACTCTCCCTGCTCCAATCCAACCCCGAGATAGCTGCCCAAGTGATTTTCCTTAAGCACAAGTACATGGACTGTATATTTCCTAACTAAAGATATCACTTCTCTACTCAGTAAACTCCAGGGGCTCCCTGTTACCACTAGGGTAAAACATAAGCCAATATTTGGCTTGTGTAGCCCTTTCCAGCTTTTTGACCCCATTGAACCTTATTCCCCCTCCTTCTCTCTCTCTCTCCCCAAAATGGCTTTCTTGCTGTTCCTCAGGTATGATCCACATCTCCTCCCTTGTTCCTTTTGCCTGGGCTGCCCCTCATGTGCTCTCTCCTCTTCTGCCCAGTGAAATGTAAGGACGTTGGAGGCAGGCATTGCTTCATTTCTGCCTTATATGCTCAGTGCCTAGCACATGGCACATGGAGAGGAATTGATATATACTTGCTAATTGACTAATTGATTGGTTATATCAGCAACCTACATGCCTGGATTGCACTCTCTCTTCCTTCCTTTCTTGGAATCCCTAGCTCTCTTCAAAGGCTGCCTCCTACATGAAGCCTTTCTGGATTTCCCCTGCATAGTGCTGCTATCCCTCTGAAATGCAGCACACACACACACACACACACACACACACACACACACACACACACAGAGTAGAATGTAAACTTCTTGAGGGCAGGGACTCCTTTATTTTTCTTTGTATCTCCACTTAATAAAAAGACACTTAATAAATGCTTATTGAATTGAATTAATTAATCAGGCATTTATTAAGAACCTGTTAAGCGGGATGGGGAAGGGAATAAAATATGAAAGAGATATAGCTCTGCTATTGAAGAACTTGCAGTCTAGTGGGTGATAAGCAACCCAGCTCCAAGTGGAATGTCCAGTGCTAGGGTAGCTCAGACTGGGGGGAAGTTCATGGAGCAGCGTCCGTTCCTGCGGGTAGAGCTGGTTGGTGCACATTGAGATGTGGCTCTCACAGTTCCTCATGTTGGTGTTTCCATCTCTCCCC
>NW_020949602.1:10737408-10771397 GCF_900497805.2 Vombatus ursinus
TTTTTTTACATTTTTCCCTCCTCTGTGACCACACTAAAAGGGCTACAAAACAGTACAAAAAAGGCAAACTCCCTTCCCCCCAGGCCACTGGAGAAGAGAAAAGCATCAGGCTCCCTATAATTATGGAGATCCTCAAAGAAGAAAGTGAAAAGGACAGGCAGACAGAAAGCCCCCTTATTTTTGAGGCTCAGGGCAAGGCTTGAATGAATATAATTCGAAACAATTCCAGCCTTTTAATTCTGCTCACCCATACCAGAATGTGAGACAAAGAAAGATGCAAAGGAAGGAAGAGAGAAGAAAGGGAAGAAACAAAGGAATGAAAGGAAAAAGCAAAGAAAGAAGGGAAAGAAGAGGAAAAGATGACTAGAAAGAAAGGGAGAAGAGACCAAAGGAAAGGAAGGAAGATGAAAAAAAAAAACAGACAGGAAAGGTGTGAAATAAAGAAAGGAAGGAAAGAGAGAAAAAATACAGAAATGAAGAAAGAAGGAAGAGGAAAAAGTAGACAGTGAGAAAGGAGGAGGAAAGGAAAAAGGAAAGAAGGAAAGAGAAAGAATAAAAAGGAGGTAAAAAAGAAAAGAAAGGGGAAGAAAAAAGACAAAAAGCACTTGAGGAAGGAAAGATAGAGGAAAAGATAGGACGGTAAGAGAAAGAGAGCAAAGAAGGAAGAAAAGAAAGGAAGCATAAAGGAGAGAGAGAATTGAAGGGGAAAAGATAGAATGAGAGACAAAGAAGACAGAAACAAAGAAAGAAAAAGGGAGAGAAAGAAGTTATGTCCTATTAGAAATGAAAATGCACAAAGGCTTCCTGTCCTTGTTGATGGCTAAAAGGTTTGTGTTTTGGTTTTTAAGCCATATTTGCTTCCCTCCAGCCCTTTGTGATATTGAAAAGGCTGTTTTTCTGGGATGTTTAAAAGTGCTATCCTGTCACAGCCGGTGGGATTTATGTTGAGAATCCAAAGTGCCCAGCACCAGAGGCAACAGAAAGCCTTCAAGGTAAGAATCAGTGAGCAGGGGTCTTGTAAAGAAGGTAATCTACTGTTTTCTTTTATTAGAGCTATGATTCTCCACCAGGAGGTGGCGACAGCATGATGGATTTGAAGTTGACCCCTGGGAAAAAAAGCCTTCATTAGCCAGCACGTGGCAGTGGAGAGAGCTGGTCTCAGAGTGGAAGACCTGGATTTAAGTTCCAGTCCTGACCTACAGACTAACTCTGTGACCCTGGGCAAGTCACTTACCTCTCTGTGCCTCAGTGTCTTCATCTGTAAAATGGGGAGGTTGAACTCCATGTACTCTAAGGACCCTCCTAAATCTAAACCTATGATCCTAGGACACATCACCTACCCCTTTGATGCCTCTGACTATTCTCAAAGAGCATAAACTGCAGATCTGCATTGGTGAAGGAAGTTCCCATACCTGGAGCTGCCAACATCAATGAAATCACATCTGTGGATATATTTTAAAGAAAATTAAAATGTCTGAAATTCCATTTTTAGTTTAAAAAAATCTTTTATTACTTAGTAATGGAGGAACATGGCATACATTCATTTCATTTCAATTTAATAAGGTTCTACTGTAGTAGAATCCTATGCCAGGCATAGGGAGGTACAGAGTGTAGATAAGATGGCAACCCTGGCCAAGTGGGGCTCATTGAATCAAAGGGGGAAGAGACACAATCACACATAAAAATGATCACGGAAAATAAAACAAGAGTATTGTGGAATCTCGGAGTTGAAAGAGCCTCAGAGGGCATTTAATAACAATGACAGCTAGCATTTATATAATGCTTTAAGGCTTGAAAACCATTTACTTGTATTATTGTATTTGGTCCTCAGAACAGCCCTGTGAGATAAGGGACTTTTAAGTCCCCATTTTACCAGAAGGGGAAACAGTCTCAGAAAGGCCAAATGGCTTGTTAGTAGGGTAACACAGCTAGTTAAGTGCCTGAGGCAGAATTTGAGTTCTGGTCTTCCTGCCTCTAAGCGCAGCACCCTCTCCATTGCTCCACCTAGCTGCCTAACCTGGAGCCCAGCAGGGATTCCCTCCACGACACCTTTAGTGCCCCTCCACCCCCAAAGAGCCTCCTACTGACTTTGTAGATATTTGATATCTAATGTTTGTTTGTTTCTCCTGGTAGAATGTAAGCTCCTCAAAGGTGGGGACCATTTCACTGTCTCTGTATCCACTGTCTTTGTCTAGTACAGTGCCTGACACAATGTAGGCATTTAGGTGGCATAGCTTATAGAGTACTGAGTTCAAATCTTGCCTCAGACACTTACTAGCCGTGTGACCTGGAGAAAGTTACTGATCCTGTCTGCCTCAGTTTCCTCACCTATAAAACAGGGATAACAATAGCACCTACCTCCCAGTGTTGTTGTAAATATAAAAATAGATAATACTTATAAAGTTTTTTGGAAACCTTAAAGTGAGAAGAGTGTGTATGTGGGTATGTATGTGTATGCACATACATACCCACATACATATATACATATATACACATATACATGTGTATATGTATGCTAGCTATCATTGATTATTGAGTGAAAGGAGTCATTGATCAGATTTGGCTTGAAGACTTCCAGTGAAGACACCTCCATTGCCCTCTAAAGCTGCCCCTTTCACTTTGGGATGGCTCTTCTTGGTAGGAAGGTTTTTTTTCATATTAAATCAAAATCTGCCTTTCCACTAGTGCAGTTCTTCTCAAACGTTCTGGTCTCAGGACCTTTTATATTTTTAAAAATTATTGAGAACCTCCCTGCTAAGAGCTTTTAATTATGTAGCTTATAGTTATCAATATTTACCATATTCAAAATGAAAACATCTTAGTATTGTTTTGAAAACAGTTTTGACCTCAAGGAATGAGACCCTGGACTACACTTTGAGATCACCTGAGCTAGTAGATTGGCCACTGAACCTGGATTCAAATCCTGCCTCTGACAGCAATTATGTGACCAAGATGTCCTTTAACCTTTCAGCCTTAGTTTCCTCATCTATAAAATAAGGATGATAATTGTGCCTTCTTCTTGGGGTCATGAGCACAAATGAGAGAACATGCTTAAAGTGCTTTGGAAGCTTTAAAGCACAAAAATGTGAATTATAATTATTATTATTATTACTGCTGGCAATTTGCCCTCTGCAGTTAAACAGAACAAGCCAATTCCTTTTTCTATATGTCAAGCTTCTTCCACATGTCAGTCTCTTATCCTGCTTAAACACATCCAGCTCCTTTAAAGGGGCATGATATCCTGTGGTTTCTGGCCCCTCATCATTCTGTTCAGCCTCCCTGGAAGATATCTGGCTTGTCAATCTCCTTCCTACACTGTGGCACCCAGAACTGGTTGTAGGACTCCAAGTCTGACCAGAGCAGAGGACAGTGGGTCTAGATGACCAGCCACTGCACTCCAGTCTGCCATGTTGGCTAAATGATTCAATGGCTACTGAGATGTCTTCTGACTCATTTTGTTGTTTCTGGGTAAATAAAATGGTATTTGTACTTATATTGCTTTAGATTGCATTCACTTTTTGGAGGAGGGGTGCTACCATGTCATACTGCTGGCTCATGTTGTCTTGGCAGACCTTTCTCTAAAACTCCCAAGTACTTTTCATAAAAAAAAATGTTATCTAGCCTCTTTCCTAGGTGTGCACATTGAGTTTTTGAACTTCATTGTAGGACTTCACTTTTATTTTTAGACCAGATCTATGATTTTTCTGATATAAGGAAACACCCTCTACCAATGAAGATAGGCCCTGCTCTGTCACTTACAGACTTAGAGATGTCTCCAACACTGAGAGTTGATCTAACTTGCCCAGGGTCAGTGTCAGAGGCAGGACTTGAACCCAGGTCTTCCTGACTCTTAATTCAGATCTTCTATCCACTAATCATGTTCCTCCAACTTCACCTGTTTTCATTTTGCATTGTTGCTAATTTGCTGGATGTGAGAAAAAACCTCAGAATTATCTTGATTTTTGTTTCTATAATTATTAGTGATTAGAACAATTTTTCATATGGTAATAGTTTATAATTCTTCTGAGAATTATTTGTTCAGGTCCTTTGATTATTTATTGATTGGGAAATGGCTCTTGGTGTTATGCAACTGCATTCCCTATATATTTTGGATATCAGGTCCTTATCAGAGATAATTGTTTAAAGTTTTTTCCCCAATCAACAACTTCTGTTCTTGTCTCAGTTGCATTGATTTTGTTCATGCAAAAGTTTTTCAGTTTCAGGTGATAAAAATTATCTACTTATCTTTTGTAACTATCTCTATCTCTTATCTGGTTCCCCCCTTGTCCCCTCCCCATCAACCATCCCTGTGAAAGATACGTGATGTGGTTCTCAGCTACATTTTTTTATAATATAACTTATTCTTCAGGTTATATATCCATTTTGGTCTTATTGTGACATATGGTATAAGATGCTGGGAAAAAACCTAATTTCTGTCAAACTTCTTTACAATGGTCCCAGCAGTTCTTATCAAGTCAGGTATTCCTCCAAAAGGAATTTATGTTCCTGGGCTTGTTGAACACTGGGTCATTGCGTTAATTCATTTCTGATTCTTCCTCATCTAATCTGTTCTACTTTTGTACTTTTTAACCAGTACCAAATACTTTGGATGATTATTGCTTTAGAGTGCAATTTGAGATCTAGAAGTGTTTGTTCCCCTTTATTGCTACTTTCCCCCATTATTTCCTTTGAGATTGTAAACTTTCTTATTGTAAATTTATTTCTCCAAATTAATTTTGTTATCATTTAGTTTATTGCTACAAATTATCCCCTTGATAGTATGATTGGGATAGCATTGAATCTGCAAATTAATTTAGACAATATTGTCATTTTAATGACATTGGAACAGTTTAACCACAAGTGCTTAACCTCTTGTTTATAATTCTTTATTTCTTTGAAAAGTGTCTTGTAATTAGATCTATACAAGATGTACAATGCTCCCACATTTAAGGATTGGAAAGAGGAAACCAAGTCTCTTTTTTAATTGAACCAAACTTTTCAGGAAATATGACAGGAAAATAAAGAAGAAACATTGCATGGGTACTTTGAGAAGGAAAATAGGACAATATCTCAACATACTGTAGGACCCAAGGTGGGTAGGACTGAGTATAGACAGCCTAACAAGGCAGGGGCGGGGCATTCTGAGTACCTAAGCAGCAATCTCAGGGCACTTGAAAGGGTGGGGAAAAGCAAGAGGATACTGAAAGAAAGGTGAAGGCCACCAAATCCAAAAGTTTACTGCTAACCTTACTACAATATCGACTTCTTGCTCTTACCTAAGGAACAATAATCAAATTAGTATTATTGTTGCGATTGGGCAGCCCATGGCTATGACTGCCTTGATTGAAAATCTATTCATTGGTCACTGCACCCCAATATGTGATTTGTCTTCCCAATACCTTGTAAAGGACAAGGACTGTCTCACTTTGTCTTTCTATTTCTAGCACCTACCACAATGCCTGGCACACTGTGAGTGCTTTTTAAATGCTTGTAGGGTCATTAATTATAATTAGCATAAAATGCCAAGGTTTGCAAGACACTGGATACACATTATTTCATTTGAGTCGGTATGATAAGTACTGTAGGTATTATTATCCCCACTTTACAGATGAACAAATTGAGGTACATACAGGACAAGTGGCTTTTACAAGTGACATAACTAGGGAGCATCAGCAGTGGGATATTAAACCAGGTTCTTTTTTACTCTAATTCTGATAGTTGTTCTCCTACATAATCAAATGAGATAATATTTGTGAAGCACTTAGCACACGCAGTGTCTGGCACATAGTAGGTGCTTGATAAATGCTTTTTTCCTCCCCCCTTCCCCACCATAATGGCTGTCTAAATTAAGCTGGCCTTTTGTTTTCATTTTGCTAGTGCCTAGTACTAGAATAACCATACAGAATGCCTTCTCATTTTCTGTTTTCAAAACTTAAATTTTACTGCTGCCCTTTGTTATTATAAACACAGTTATTTCCAGTTAGACCACTTCTTCCACTCCAACATAAAACCCAGGTTTGCAGTGTGCTATGGAGCAAAGAGTCAGAGGATCTCAGTTTGTATCCCAGCTCTGCAACCCGCTACCCATGTGATCTCTTCCAGGAGATCAGTTTCTTCATCTGCAAAAAAGGAGGGGGCTGGACTAAAATACCTTTCAGGTTCCTTCCAGCTCTAAACCTACAGTCCTGCTAGTGTAAAGGACCGCCCACAGAAGACTCTGACATCTATACTGAGTCAATCAATCAATCAACCCAAAGTACATTAGTAGTTAATTTAATAATAAATAATAATCTAATTATTAATCAATTTAATTCATAATTAACTATTGTATTATAAATATCATTGCTTAACAATAATTAATTATCAATAAAAATTGGAGTGTGGGGTAAAGGCACATGATGCCACGCAGGAAGAGTTTGCATTCAGTTGAAGAACATGAAGTTGTGTCTCTTGGGCTACATTTAAAACAGCGGCCTAGGAGGAGGCATAGCCAAGATGGTGGCGTAGAGACAGAAATTTACCTGAACTCTCCCAAATTCTCCTTTAAACAACTTTAAAATAATGCCTCTAGTTGAATTCTAGCACAGCAGGGCCAACAAAAGGTCAGGGTGAAACAGTTTTCCAGCCCAAGACAACCAGGAGGTTGGCAGCAAAGATCATTCCCACCAGGGCGGTGGCCGGTCCTGGAATGCAGTGCTGGGGTATCAGTTTCAGGTCTTGGAGGTGGCTGCATCAGTGACAGCAGCAACTTCAGGAGCTCTCAGCCCAGAGATGGTAAGAGGGTCAGATAACTGACCAGAAAGAGGCTGCAGGGGACTCATGGTTGGCACTCAGTTCAGGATCCTGTTGAGTTGCCCATACACAGTTCTGGGTTGCAGTCCCAAGGAAAGAGGCCCTGGTTATAGTTCCAGCAGTGCTTGTGGTCACTTACAAGAAAGTAGGGGCCTGGGTCTCAGTTCTAAGACAGAAAGGAAAACTAGCAATTGTGGCTGCAAGAGAGTGGAGCACTTGGTCACAGTCCTAGGGCTAAAAAGAGTGCTAGCCTTTGAGGTTACAGGGGCAAAAGGTGCCTTCCTAGGTAAAGACCAGAACACAGGCCAGGAGAGCAGTGACTAAGCAAATATCCTTAGATCACACTTTTTTTTTTTTTTTAGGCAATTGGGGTTAAGTGACTTGCCCAGGGTCACACAGCTAGTAAGTGTCAAGTGTTTGGTCTGAGGCCGGATTTGAACTCAGGTCCTCCTGACTTCAGGGCCGGCGCTCTACCCACTGTGCCACCTAGCTGCCCCCTAGATCATACTAACTTTGAAGGACTAAAAACTTAGAGACCCCCAGAAGTAGCTCTGAAAACAGCAGCATGAAAAACTTGAAGTTTGGAACAGTGCCCCCTCTGCCCCAGGAACAGAGCCCAACTTTAAAACAAAGTTACAAGGTGAGAAATAAGCTAGAAAAATGAGCAAACAACAAAAATAGACTGACTATAAAGAATTACTGTGCTGCCAGGGAAGATCAAGACACAAATTCAGAAGAAAACAATGATGTCAAAACAGCTGTAAGCAATGCCTCAAGGTAAAAATGTAAATAGGATATAAACCCAACAAGAATTCCTGGAAGATTCCAAAAAGGATTTTAAAGATCAAATAAGAGAGGTAGAGGAAAAAATGGTGAAAGGTGGATTAGCAGTCCTGAAAGGGCTCAGCAAGCCCTTACTAGAAGTGATAATCCTTCTTGAACACCTCATACACCCTTCAATATTGTACTAGAAATGGTAGCTATAGCAATGAGAGAAGGAAAAGATATGGAAGGAATTAGAATAGTCCACGAGGAAACAAAACTTACTTTTTGCAGACAATATGATGGCATACTTAGAGAATCCTAGAGAATCAACTAAAAAGCTAGTTGAAATAATTAACAACTTTGGCAAAGCCGTAGGTCATAAAATAAACCCACGTAAGTCGTCAGCATTTCTATATGTTACCAATAAAGTCCAATGGGAGGAGATAGAAAGTCAAATTCAATTTAAAATAACTGCAAACAATATGAAATCCTTGGGAGTCTACCTGTCAAGACAGATATTCTATGAACACAATTACAAAACACTTTTTGTACAAATAAAGTCATATCTAAAAAAAATTAAAGAAAAAATTAATTGCTTATGGATAGGTTCAGCTAATGCAATAAAATGACAATTCTACCTAAATGAATTTGCTTATTCAGTGCCACACCAATCAAACTATCAAAAATTATTTCATAGAGCTAGAAAAATCAGTAACAAATCTCATCTGGAAGAACAGAAGGTCAAGAATAGAAAGGGAATCAATGAAAAAAATGTGAAGGAAGGTGGTCTAACAGTACCATATCTCAAACTATATTACAAAGAGGTAATCATCAAAACAATCTGTTATTGGCTAAGAAATAGGGTGGTAGATCAATGGAATCGATTAGGTATATATTACACAGTAGTAAATGACCATAGTAATCTAGTATTTGGTAAACCTAAAGATCCAAGCTTTTGGAACAAGAACACACTATTTGATGAAAATTACTGGGGAAACAGGAAAGCGGTTTAGCAGAAACTAGGCATAGAGCAACAATTCACATCATATATAAAGATAAGGCCAAAATGGGTAGATGATTTAGACATAAAGGGTGATACCATAAGCAAATTAGGGGAGCATGGGAAATTTACCTGTCAGAGAGCTATGGATAAGGGAAGAATCTTTCACTCAACAAGAGACAGAAAGCATTATGAGATTTAAAATGGATAATTTTTATTACATTAAATTAAAAAGTTTTTGTACAAACAAAACCAATAAAGCCAAGATTAGAAGGAAAGCAGGAAACGTGAAGAAAATTTTTACAGCAAATTTCTCTGATAAAGGCCTCATTTCTCAAATATATAGAAAACTCAGTCAAATTTATAAGAACATAAGTCTTTATCAAACTGATAAATGGTCAAAGGACGTGAACAGGCAGTTTTCAAAACAAAAAAATCAAAGTTATACATAGTTACATGAAAAAAATGCTCTAAATCATTGTTGATTAGAGAGATGCAAATGAAAACAGCTCTGAGGTACCACTGCACGCCTATCAGATTTGTTAATACTAAATTAAAAAAAAAAAAGGAAAATGACAAGAGCTGGAGGGGATATGGAAAAATTTAGACACCAATACACTGTTGGTGGAATTATGAACTGGTTCAACCATTCTGGAGAGCAATTTGGAACTAGGTACAAATGACCATAAAACTGTGCCTGTCCTTTGACCTAGCAATACCACTACTAGACCTGTATCCCAAAGAGATCAAAGGAAAAGGATTTATGTATACAAATATATTTGTAGCAGCTCTTTTTTGTGGTGGTAAAGAATTGAAATTGAGGGGATGCTCATCATTTGGGGAACAGTTGAACAATCTGTGGTATGTGATTGTGATGGAATACTACTGTGCTTAAAGAAATGACAAGGGAGATGATTTCAGAAAAAAACTTGTGAAGATTTGTATGAACTGATGCAAAGTGAAGTGAGCAGAACCACGAGAATATTGTGCACAGTAATAGCAACATTGTATGATCATCAATTTTGAATGACTTAGCTATTTGGAGCAATATAATGATCCAAGACGACGCCAAAGGACTTATGATGAAAAATGCTATCCATCCCCACAGAAAGAACTGATGGAGTCTGAATGCAGATTGAAGAAGACTTTCAAAACTTTCTTTATTTTTCTTGGGATTTTTTGGTCTTTTTTTTGCAACAGGGCTAATATAGAAATATGTTTTGCATGACTTCACATGTATAATCTATATTAAATTGCTTACCTTCTCAAGGAGGGGGGGAGGAAAAGAGAGAATTTGGAACTCAAAATTTTAAAAAACAAATGTTAAAATTTTTTTTACATGTAATTGAGAAAAAAAAATAAGAAAAAACCCAGTAGCCTAGTTTGGGGCCAGTCATTCTAGTAGAAGAGGACTGCAAAATTGGGAGATGAGGATTCCAGGCCACTTAGAGAGGATCACTCCTTTCTCCTTGCCACTAGACAAGTGGGACACAACATGTCTACCCAAGAGAAGGGAAAACTATTCTGAGGGCAAATAGAAAGTCCTGCAAAAAGGCCACTGAGACCAAATTGACCAGATTTTGACCTTAAGAACTTTGAAAGGTCAGAAGTCACTTTCACTGTCAAGTCACTTTGTCAACCAGAGCCAGGAGCAGCATCCCCAGAGCTGCAGTGTCTGACTTCAGTGTCTGCTTTAGGAGCTGAGAGACACAAGAACAAATTGAACCCACGAAGGAAAGGTGGCTGTTGCACTTTGTAAGACCACAGATCCTGGGAGCCCAGCAAGGGAAACATCACATGGACTCACTCCATGCAAGGAGAAAAGGACTTCTAGTAACCAGAAACTATGCGTTATCCCTTTGCCAAAAGGGTTCCCTCTAGTGTGCCTCATTACCACTTTACTGTAAGCTTGAATCTGCTCTTTCTAGAGACCTTGTGTATGTGTGTAAGAGGAAGGTACGTTCTTGGTTTGGAGGGACTGTTTCTATAATAACTGTCCTAGTCATAGCTGCTCAATAAATATACTTCCTAAAAACTAATTAAGTCTGGGTGGTAATCAATGGGAAGAGCACCAGTGGGGGCTCCTAAGCAACAGTGTCAGCAATTCCATGAATCATAAAGTTAACCCTTAGAGCCCTAAGGGAAGTAATAGTCTTTGTAGCTGCAAAGGTTAGCATAGCGTGTGGCGCAGAGTATGTACTAATTATTTTCATTCATTCCTTCATTCACGATGCCTTACCTTTCTACTTGCAGGGGGAGGAGAGGACAGAGGAATGGATGTTTAATATGATTCCTTTTCCAGTAAAAAAGGGAAGGAGCTGTGGTATAGCAAGTCAGTAGCTACAAGAAAGGACATTTTCTCAGGCTGGTGAGAGCTCAGGAGCTGAGTGTAATGAGAAGCCATGCCAATCCCGGGCACTCCAGGATTATTCCTATAAACATCTCAGAAGACATATCAACAATGCGGCGCCTGCGCTGAGATTTCCATATTTGCAGAACAAGCTTGAAAATCATGAACGCTAGGAAGGAGAATGCATCCCAACACACCCAAGAAGGAAGACGGAAGGCAGGATGAAAGACTCGACAAGCCAGCCAATGGTAATGGCTCCGGGGGACGGGCCAGGCTTGAAACTGTCGGGTCCTCAGGCTCAGACCTGGCTCTCTTTTGTGATCAGCATAAGCCCTGAAGCACCTCATTTTCTGCCTTACTCACATGTGGCAGGCTCTATGCTGAGTACTGGGGGTATAAAGCCCTAGGAGATGGGTCTTGTCCATTGGGTGGCTTACCTTCTACTTGGGGGATACATAAGGTCCCAGAGAAGTACATCCAAGATAATCTGAGGAGGGCAGGGCACTAGACTCAGTTCAAATCCCACCTTCTTAGGAGGGATATCCCAGTGCCCTCCACCGCTGGTGCCTTCCCTCTGAGATTAGCTCCCACTTATCCTGTCTCTATCTTGTTTGCACACAGTTGTTTGCATTCGGTCTCCCCCAGTAGAGATGACTCCTTAAATTGAGGCACTATCTTTAGCTTTTCTTTGTATATCCCAAGCACTTAGCAGAATGCCTAGCACATAGAAAGGGCTTAATAAATCTTTGTAGACTGGCTAACAAGTGGGGGAGATTAGGAAACTGAGGCTGAGGGAGGTTCCTTGTTTTGGCGGGGTCATTGCCCAGCTGATAAACTCTAGGTCCAGTGCCAGGGCCTCCTAGGTGCTGGATGGTTGGCATTCTGCAGCAGTGAGGGGGTGCTGGCATTGCTTAGATCACAGACCCGTCGAGATCCTGCAATATAATGTTCCCAAATCTGAGAACAGCACTTCCTCCCTCTATACCTCATTCCTAACCATTTTCCCTGTTATGGGGACTTTTAGCAGTAGAAACATCAGGAAGCTTTCCTGCTCACCCACCCCCATTTGCCTGATTTCTCTGTTTATTCCTGGATCTAATGCAGAAAATACGTGCACCAAAAACCAAATTAAAGTGAAGGAGAAGTGAGTCAGAAAATGCCCAGGGCCATCAAAAACATATCCACCATGCCGTATGGGTTTTAAGGAAATATTTGCTTGGCAAGCCAAAAAGGCAGACATATTGTCTGTGACAGCCTTTGTACGGGAAGGGATGTGTGCAGCTTCAGGGCCATGCCATTCTTCCCCCAAGCAAGTACCTGCAGAGTTAGGGTGGGAAAGGTTGGTCAGCTAGGGCTGGCTTGTGGAGGGCCTTGAACATCAGGGTAAGGAATGGGGACTTTATTTGGCACAGTGGGAATCCACACCCTCCCACGTCTCCACGAAGCTCTATGGTATGAATTTCCTTTTGGGAAAATGGGAGATCTGCTGGGTGTCTGCAGAGCCAAATTCGCAAGTCCCAGGGATAAGTGATTAACTTCTCTTTGAAGCCCTGAGAGAGGATCCATACCTGGGAGGGCAGGGCCAATGGTCTCCTCCCTCAATTCAGCTGAGTGATGGGGGAGGGCAGAGAGGCTACGTATGATAGAAGCAGTGGCCATCTGGAAGCTTCCTGCTTGGACTAATTCTTACTAACTAGATGCTTAGCTCTGTTGTTTCTGGATTTCTGAAGCTCTGTTGACTGATTTTCGCACCCTTCAGATTCTGCCGGATGGGGTATCTCCTTTGAGGGGAGGAGTGTCTAGGCGAGTAGATATGACTTACCGGAGAGGGGGAAGAAGGAAAGAAACCGTCTTTACCTTGCAAGGTTCACAATCCTGGGCTTCTGAAACTCTCCAGCTGAGTCAAATGATGGCTCAGCCGATTGCCTTGTCCCTTTTGGCTCAGTCAGGGTCAGAATTTGACTGGGTTATAGCTGAGTTTGAAGCCCACTGTACAACTTTACTCCTTACCCACACATCAGCTGTGAAGATAGAGATGCTACCACCAAACTGAGCTGAAGGGGACCTCAGCTATGGGGGGGGGTGTCAGAGCTTGAATGGCTGAATCTTCAGAACCCTGAGAATCATCTACATGAAGGCTTCTTCACCTGAGGGTGGTAAACGTTTTATTTTAATCTGGATAACTTTCTTTCAAAAAGAATTTTAATTGATAGAATCCAATAACAGGTTTCCTTTGTAAACCTACATATCTTATTTTACACACTTAAAAACATGATTCTGAGGAGCCCAGAGGCTTCCCCACATACTGCCCAAGGGTCCAGGATACAAAAAAGGTTAAGATAGAGAGGCGGGTCTAGAACCAGGAATATATGACCTCAGATATTTAATAGTGGTAGGACCCTTAGGCAAGTCACTTACCCGCTGTGTGCCTCAGTTTCCTTAACAGTAAAATGAGGTTAATAGTACCAGCTTCCCAGGGTTGAGAGAACCAAATGAGGTAACATCTACAATGTTTTGCAAACCTTGAAACGCAATGTAAATGCTAGCCATCACCACCACCACCACCACCATCATCATCATCATCATCATCATCCCGTGTTCCTCATTTCAGAGGTAAGGACACTGAAGGCCAGAGAGGGAAAACAGACTGTCCAAGGTCACCCAGCTGGTTAGCTGCAGCACCAGGACCAGCCACAAGGTTTCCTGAGTTCTTTTTCCTTCAACCACTCAAATTCTTGACATGATTTCAGCGAATCCCTTGGGTTTGTCTGTCACATTGGAACAGATGCCCCTGTAGCCCCAACACAGACCTCAGTTCACGGAGTTATTGTTTTTTTCTTTTTTAAACATGGAAGACTTTGCTGTAAGCAGTTGGACACCCAATCTCAGCTTGTCCTCATTGCATGGGGCATGATTATTTTCAGGCCACATTTCAACCCAAAGCATCAATTTTTATTTATTTGTGTTTGCGAAGGGCTGATTAGACCTCTTAGGAGCATGTAGAACAGACGGAATCCTCCTCATTATGTTAGGGATTTCAGATGCTCCACAAAGTCCCCGGCCTACTCACTCCTCGCCTTGATCTGAGAATGTAAACTTGTATGATCCTGCATTCTCTTCCATCCTTGTTCTTATAAACTATTTTATAAAAAGCAGCTTCAGAATCAAGTTAGTTTTCAATCTCAGATGGAGGGTAAAAATATCTTTGGAAAGCCACAAAAGAAAGAACCATTAGAATAAAGAAATATTTTCTTCCTTCCTTCTCTTTTTTTTTCCTTTGTCCTTCCTTCCTTCCTTCCTTCCTTCTTTTTTCTTTCTTTCTCTTTCTTTTTTCTCTTTCCCTCTTCCTTTCTCTTTCTTTCTTTTTTCTCTTTTCCTTTCTCTTTCTCTCTTTCCCTTTCTCTTCTTCTGCTTCCTTCTCTCTCTTTTTCTCTTGCCTTCTTTCTCTTTCTTTCTCTCTTTCCTTCTCTCTCTTTCTCTCCCTTCTCTTCCTTTTTCCTTCCTTCCATATTCTTTTCTCTCTCTCTCTCTCTCTAGCCTATGCTGAGAAGAAAACTAGCTCACACTTCCAGACATTTCAATTCTTGCAAAGCATTCTCCTTACAATAGTTCTGTGAAGTAGCTAAGTGTAAATAATTTGTTTTACATCTAATGAAAAACGTGAGGATCTTCTCCAGAGGGAGGCCATGTTCTCCTTACCAGCCCCAAGTTATTTTTGACCCACATGAAAATATTCTTACTTGTATCACTGCTCAAAGCTCTATTACTATACCCATTTTACAGATAAGGAGATCAAGACACAGAATAGTTAAGTGACTTATTTGGGGTCGTGCTGCTAGTAAGCATCAGAGTTAGCATCTAACCCAGGCCTCTGACTCTGAGGCCAGTGCTCACTTCACGATATCCCTAAATAAAGTACAGAACATAGATATTCATCTCTCTATCCATCTACTTGCTCATTCAACTGCAGCAATTAAAGTTTGTCTAGCCATGCGGGTGGTGAGGATGGAAACAGTGCACCATGGATGCAGCATCTAACAATGGAAGAACCATTGGATCTGAAGGCATAAGAGCTGGGTCTAAACCCTGTGTAAGTACTAGCTATGTGATGTTGGGCAAGTGACTTAATCTAGGAGCTTTAGTGTCCTTATTTATGAAATGGGTAGAAAGATACCTGTAGGTCTGCCTCAAGGATTGTTTTGATGATCAGGTCTACAGAGGGCATTTTCAGACCCTGAGTGATAAAGCCCAGTGCTTTCCCTCAAGAAACTTATGGTCTACTGGGAAAGTGAATAACAACAGCATTTATATCAGACTTTAGGGTTGGCAAAGTCATTAATGTTCATGTTCCTGTTGAGCCTTACAACAGCCCATTGAGACAGTCACTAGGGGGATGATTATGTCCATCTCACAGAGGAGGAAACTGAAGTTACAGAAGTTAAGTGTCTGTGGTCACCCAGCTTGCAGGTGTAGGGATTTGAACCCAGGTCTTCCAGACACTAGAGTCATACTCTGGATACTCTACCACACTGCTTGTGAATGGAAGACAAGTCCTCATGGCTCTAGGTCCAAGGCTCTTTCTTCTAGCCTTCCTTGGCCACCAGGAGTAGGGGATAACAGGAGAAAAAAAAACAGAGAATCAGGAAATGTTAGGATTGTCCCTAATGAGGTATAGGACTCAGGGTCCCCAAAGGGGGCGTGGAGGAGACCTAGGGGGCCACTGTTCTCCAGTAAGAACTCTCCCTGGTCTTTCCCTTTTCCCTTCCCTAGCTCCTTCAGGTAGGTCTTAGATGCATATTAGCCATGCCCAGGCATGTCATTTACAGAATGAGCACAAAGAAATGAGCCCTCTTTCTGGACCCGCTCCCTCAACGTGCACTCACTCTTATCAGTGGGGTCTTCCAGAAATGAGCAGACTATTGGCAAGGCTCTTGGGGTAACCCTATGGAACTATACTTTTAACATTGTAGCCTATAAGCTCCAACCTGAGTACTTCCATTAATAATCAGCCAGTAGACTCCATCAGATTTGGCAAAGGCCAAAAGTAGTATAATAATAATTGGTACAAATATTTCACCCAAAAGTCTGGAACACACTCTTTCACAGATCCACAGAGTATCCATGGAAAGGGTGGGAATAAATGATCCTGAGACCCACATAAAAGAGACACGTGTGGGGAGAAAATCCCCTTCTCTCTCCACCCCCTAAAGCGTGATTCCCTCTCAAGATTTTTCTCTCATTCATGGCTCCAACTTTTGAATTGGCTAACTGCTGAAATTCCTCCAGCTATTTGAAGCCCACTGAATTGTGACTGGCTTACCTGCACAGGCAATCATGTCCCATTCCCTTCTTGAGCCAATCGAGGTGGTTGGCATCTAATTAAGGGATCCCAGGATGTAGACATACATCTTGTTTACACATGAAAACCTTATCCTGTACATGACACCCTTCCACTCAGCACCTTGTGATTACATCCTGGGTCTTCTGTGATAACATTCATTGAAGTGTGAGGAGGGAAGAACTTCCCTCCACTTAATAGCTGCTGTGAGGCTTTGAGGTGATGGTTTGTTATGTGCTTTGAAAAATGCGAATGACGATGTAACTGTCAGCAATCACTCTTATCACCCAGGACCAGCAGGATCATTACATGGTCATCATTATGAAGAGAGGCATAATTTTGCAACCAATAGAGTTCATTGGTGACACAATGATCATTTCACACTCAGAGTATCTTCCCTCTGCCTTTGGTTTGAACAGGCTTGGGTGGGGTGGGTAGATAATTGCTCCCAAAGCAATCATTTTTACTTTGGGGGAGATCTTTGAACAGAGATATAAGTAGGACTATTTTCACTTGGGTCAAAAAATAGTTTGGGGGTGGAAAGGAGATCAGTACTCCCTCTGGATAGTAGTTTAGTATAATTATACTGGGAAAGAAGGTGAATCTAACCTTCACCTCCTCCCCTTGCCCCCCCACTCCTCATAGGTTGGGAGGAACTGCTCCAGGGGGACCCTGGACATCAGCAGCCTCTTGGGTAGTTATACGTTATTGATGCACAGAACGTTAGTGGACTTCGGGGCAATACGTGGGGATGGCAGTCATCACCTGGGGGGAGGGTAGTCATCACCTGGGGGGAGGGTACATTCCACCTCCCTATTCTGATATATGGATGCCTTGAAACAAAGCTCTGTTGTCCCCTAGTTGTCACTGGATTGGAGAGTACTCTCTCAGAGGCTGTTGTAAGGATTATGACTGGCTGGATTCACCTCATAGCAGCTGCTCTGCGGCTGCTATTATACTTTGTATGGCACATTCAATGTAGAGGAACCATTGGTAGGGCTTGATCTTCTTTCTAGCAGCTTCTCCAGTGATAGCTACCCTTCTCCCCCTCCCAACATTCTGGCCACAGTTCCAAACAGTCCTCATGCGGTGAAGCCAGAAAATGATGGAAGCTCTGAGAGGCCAGTCGCATCGTTTCTTCTGGCTAAGCAGCCCATTAGGGGATGTTCCACCATCACACAGTGCGATTCATCCCCCTCCCCAAATACTCCCCACCTTCCCGTGATTTCCACATGTGTGATTGGATTCAGGCAGAGAATATCTGAGTGCTGAGACAGCTCAGTAGCAGAGTGGCTAGGATGTTGAACTTGGGGCTTATAAAGAGCTGGATTCAAATCCAACCTCAGACATATGCTAACTGTATGGCCCTGCGTAAATCACTTAACCTCTGCCTCAGTTTTTTCATCTGTAAAATGAGGATAATAATGGTGCCTCCATACTTAAAAACCCTTCATTAGATCCTACCATCCCCTCAAGTTATCATCCTGTATCTATTCTCCCTTTCTCAGCCAAACTCCTAGAAAAAGCTGCTATGCTCCTCACCTCCACCTCCTCTCCCCTCACTCACTTCACAACCTTTTGTATTTTGACTTTTAACCTCATTGTCCAACAGAAGCAACTGTCTCTGATGTTTGCCAAAGATCTAATTGCCGAGTCTGATGGTCTTTTCTTAGTACTCATCCTTCTTGACCTCTCTGCTACATTTGACAGTGTCGAAAACCCTCTTCTCCTGAAATGTTCACTCCTGATTCTCCTATCTGTGGATCACTCCTCAGTTTGCATGGATGGCTCATCTACATTATACCTCTTAACTGTGGGTGTCATAGGCTTTCTTTTCTCTTCTCTTCTTTCCTCCTCCTCCTCTTCTTCCTGTCCTTCTCCTCCTCCTTCTCTCTTGCTCTCTCTGTAACTTCATTTCTCATGGTTTAATTATCATTTCTGTGAAGATGACCCATAGATCTTCATATCCAGCCCCAGTCTCTTCTCTGAACTTAATCACTACCCACTAACTCACCAACTACTCCAAACCAAAGACAACCTAACCACAACATGTTCAAAACAGACCTCACTGTCTTTCTCCCCCAGACTCATCCCTCTCCCAAACTTTCCTATCTTTCTTCCATTCCCAGATGTACAGTCTTGGTGTTATCCTCAGCTTCTCACTCTCCATAACCCCACATATCTAACAGCTGCTGGGCTCTGCTCTTTCTCCCTCCACATCTCTTATGTCAGACCCCTTCCCTCTGTCCACACAGCCACCCCATGGATTATTGCTATCGAGTCCCTGATTGATGTTTTCGCCTCAAGTTTCTTCTCTCTCGAGTCCGTCCTCCACACAGCTGCCCAATGGATTTCCGTTGAGCACAGCTCTGATCATGTCCCTGCCTTACTCAATAAACTCCAGTGATTCCCCTTCATGTCCAGGGTAAAATACAATCTCCCCTGCTTAGCTTTAAAAACCATCCATAGCCTGACCCCAGCCTAGCTTTCCAGCCTCACTGTACACTCCTTCCCCTTCCATGTTCTCCGATCCAGCCAAACTGGTCTCTCTGTTCCTAACACATGACGCTCTTCCACGTGCCATAGTGGAGAGAGCCTTAGATCTGGAGGCAGGGAGATCTGAGTTCAAATTCTGCCTCAGACACTTACCAGCTGTGTGACCCTGAGTTATCATGAGGATCAAATAAGACATAGGCAAATCATTTGATAAACCTTAAAGCATCACATAAATGTGCACTATGATTGGTCTCTTGTCTTCATGCCTTTTCAGTGGTCATCCACAAGCCTTTAACGATTTTGGTATTCACCTCCAGCTCAGAGAACCCCTCTCTTCTTTCAAGACGCAGCTCAAGCCTGACCTTCTACAGGAAGCCTTTCTGATCCCCCCAATGCTAGCACCTTTCCTCCGTAATTGCCTTATAGTTAGTGACTTGGTATGTTTTTGCATTTATTCTCCTTATATTAATTCTGTATGTATATATGTGTGTATATGTGTATACATATGTTATGTTTTATTGCGTTATGTTATGCTACATTACATTATATTACACTCCATTACATTATGTTATATTAGTTATAATGTGTTACATTATATTTTATTATATTATATTATATTACATGATATTATGTTACATTATGTTATATCTATTCCCCTTTAGAATGTAGGCTCTGGGTGAGTAGAGATTTTTCATTCTTTGTCTAGGTATCGCCAGCACCTCACCCTGTGTCTGGCATACAGAAAAGGCTTAATAAATACTTGCCTTTTCTCCATTGATGGCTTTCTAACACTAAGCACTCCAATCCAATGCAGCTGATCTGAAAAGGGACTGGAATTTTTCTCCTTTCCTCTGAGATGCAGCTTTTCTTGCTGAGGCCTTCTTAGCAAAAGTCATTGTCTGGTAACATTTGACAAATGCTGTAGAGATTGTTCATAACCTTTTACCCAGTCATTCTACTTCTGAGAATTTACTGCAATGTAGTAACTTAGGGGAAAAAAAAAACAACAAACAATTTGAATAATGATATTTATACTAGTTTTGTTGATAATAGTGAAAAACTGGGAACTGGCCAACTGCCCCAGAGCAGGAGAATGACTAAGCGAATTGTGGAGAACTGACATGATGGAATAGTTTGCAGCTATTAAAAATGATAAGTGTGTGAATGGTGGAATGTGTGGATCTTTGTCCACGTAATAATCCACCAGTACTTTGGAAGGAGGATTGTCTGAGCAAAGTTCTCTTTAGAGCTATGCCCCAGAATGGCAGCATTTTCCAGCATCGCACTGTAGGTGAGGGAGGGCTGACGTGGTTTTCAACATAGGAACATCTTTTCAGCCCTGGAATTCATGGTGTTATCGATATATGGACAGGATGCTAAACCTCACCACAGAGCTCCCATTTCCCCCATCTCTCCCTGGCTAACCTCAAGTCTTCTTCAGCTCTGAAAAATTCCCTCAGCACTTCTTAAACAACTTTCCAGGAAAATTTAGGAGTACCTCAGGCTACAGATCCTTGCATGATCTTATGGGGAACGTAGTTCCAAGGAGAATATACTAGTTTGGTTTCTGTGATTTCACTGGGGAGGGGGGCACTCCCTGTGTCAACACAGATCACCATTTCTCTGTATCTTCATAGACAGCCTTTGAGAGTTTCAAGGACTGAAAAATCCATGGTCCTATGACCCTTTTGAGGATGAAGCCCTCCAAACTCAGTCTATCTTCAGGTAACAGATATCACTGATGTCACTGGGCTCCATTCTTGCATTCTTGAAGTGTGCCCTGCTCACTAGTATTGGCCATGACTTTTGCTTTGCTAGTATAGCATTCCAGATTCTAGGGTACCCTGCCCTCCAGGCCATGATGGGGTATCAGAGGAGGTCTTTGGTTACATGAAACAATGCAAGTAAAAAAAGGAGAGCCCAGGCCATACAGAGGTCTGCCACAAAAAAACAGAGATTTGTGTAGTATACATTCATGTTGATATAGATGGAGAGCTAGATGATAGATGAGTAGATGGCTAGGGGGATAGATTAAAAGATGAATAGATAGATGGATGGGTAGGTGGACAGATAGATGATAGATTGGTAGATAGATTGATGGATAGATAGGTGGATAGATAGGTGATAGATTGGTAGATAGGTAGGGGGCTAGATTGATAGATGAATAGATAGAGCACTTATTAAGCACTTGCCGTATGCTAAGCACTGGACTAAGCCCTAGAGATACATATAAAAGTAAATGAAGGGCCTTAATATTATGCTGTTTAGGAAGAGAAAAGAATAAATTCTTCTATAGATCCTGTCATGTGCCAGGCACTGTCCTAAGCATTTTATTTTTTTAACAAATGCTATCTCATTTGATCCTTACAACATTGGGAGGTAGGTGATACTATTATCCCCATTTTACAGTTGAGGAAACTGAGGCAAACTTGCCTACGGTCACACAGCTGGCAAGTTTCTGAGGCTGGATTTGAACTCAGTTCTTCCTGATTCCAGGCCCAGCACTCTATTCTTTCAGCCTCCTAGCTCCTCTAGGGAGGGAGTTGCAAATAGGTCATTTGATATTGGGACAAACTTCCTAAATGTTGATGCTATCTCAAGATGGAATAGGCAGCTTTGATAGGCAGTGAGTTCCTTCTCCCTAGGAGAAAACTCATACAACTTTTCAGCCCTTTTTAATAGATGCTTAGGCTCTGCCTGGAGGACCACTTGTTGGATTCTCTACAGAGATGGTTCTTGGTCAAATAGTTTTGACAAGTCAACCTCTGAGGTCCCTTACAATGCTGAGATTCTGGAAAGACCATTGCCGTATTACTGAGAGCTGGAATTTCCTTGAGGGGTCCACCCCTCATGTCTCTCTTAGCCTCCCCAGGCCTGGGCTAGAGATGGACAAGAAGGGAACAGAATAAATGGTATCCGGGAGTATTTTGAGAGGGGAGTGCCCAGATGATCAGAGATCCACCAGAGTCATCAAAGGACCCCTGGCAACTAGAGTCCATAGCAGTGGATGCCAGAGTGGCCAAAGGCAGGTGAAATGCCTGCAGAGTAAGGTGGAAAGACAGTCTGCAGAGGACAATAATAACATCAGAGATTGTGATGGCTGGTTAGAGAGAGAAGTACTGTCTGTGGACCCTAGAAAGGCATGGATCCTTGAAATTCAGCAAGGATTACACAAAAAGGGAACTTCCTGAGTTTCCATGAAGAGATGAAAAGACTCCCAGGGCCAATGATTTTGAACTCTCCCTTGGCTTTTATATGTTCTCCACATATGTACCTGACAGCCTTTGTAGTCTGAGTTTGAACCCATGCTACCCAGGACCGTGTGTGTGTGTGCGCGCGCGCGCGTGAACACAAGAAGAAAGGATGCCTTAGCTTAGGAGAGTTATTTTATAACCTCTGTTCTTACTCTACTCCCTCAGTAAATCCTTTTTCTAAAAAGCCACTAGACCTCAACTGGTTGATTGATAATGGATTGCACACTGGATGGGGGCTGGTGAGGGGTAACACTAGAACTCCAACGCCTCAGAGTTACCCCTTGAGCCCTGAAGGAAAAAGTATTCCCTGGTCTCTGGGCACCCAAAGTGTGAATCTGAGAGCCTTGTTGAGGAGTGAACCCATAGGGAGTGATAGAATTTTTTCTTACACCACCTTCATTTCCAAACATAACAAAATATAAACACTTTGGCAGGTCCCAAGCCTTAAGGGGTAGGGTTGACAGGAACATCTATGGATCTAGTCAGGTTTTATCTCTGTGAGTATAAACATGTTCTGACCCCTTGTTAAAGGATATTTTCAGGTCCTTAGGAAGTACTCCAGTTCCTATCATACTTAAACATCTATGTGTTGTCTTCCTTGATAGAAGGTAAGTCCCTTGAGGGCAAGAACTATTTTTTTCCCCTTTGTCTTTGTATCTCTAGCATTTATCGCAATGCCTGGCACATACTAGGTGCTTAATAAATGTCTGTTGATTGATCAATCTATACATATGTCAACCCCCTTGCTAGACTATAAGCTTTCTGAGGGCAGGAAACCTCTCTCATCTAAACTTTGTGTATTTTTCAGTACCTATTGCTGGATTCTGTGCAGAGTCAGAACTTACTTGTAGAATTGAACTGAATTTACCTGAACCTCAGGAATCAAAATTAATGAGCACAGGCATGTCAAGTGACTGTCAGGTAGTGAAGTCTTGACTTGAATTTCAGAGTTCCATCTGGAGCCCAAGGACTGGGGCTGACGAAAAAAGTCTAGCCAGTCTAGAGCTGTGCATGTCAAGCCATGCCAGGTCGAATTCCATGACTAAGCTGAGTACCTGCAATTTGCCTGAAGGCATATAGGTGGTACCCCCCCCCCCCCCCCCCCCCCAGAATGTGGTAACGCAGACTTTTCTTCGACATGGCTAAGAGAGCAGCAATTTGGATTCCTCATCCAGGAGCAGAGGACAGAGCAGGAGTGTGGCCCTGGGCCTGAGAAGGGGAAATGAACATAGTGACCATTACATTTGAGGGTGTCCTGAGAGGCATGGTTTCATGGACTCATGCAGCGTACTGCGTATTATTATATTATTCAGAAATAGACCCTTTAGAAAAGCAAGAAGCTGCCACGATGTACCGAGTCTTAACCCTTTCAATGGATTACTTCTTTTCTAAGAATTTATTTAATACCTTTAATTATAAAGCTTTAATTGGCTCTCTCTCAGCCTCAGTTTCCTAGTCTATAAAATGGGGATAGTAATACTAGGAATACCTACATTGCTGAGTTCTCGTGAGGAAAGAACATGGCAAATTGTAAAGCCTTATGTTTCCTTCTTGAATTGAACTGAATTTTATTTGCGTTGCACTTTACAATCTACAGAGCACTTTTGTGTACATGGTTTGATCCTTACAAGAAATCTATGGGATGAGTTTTATTATCCCCATTTTACAGCTGCAAAAACTGAGACTCAAAGAAGATAGGCTGATGGCTCAGTGGATAGAAGAATGGCGTTCAAGTCTAGCTTCAGATGCAGATGATTTGTGTGACCTTGGCTCAGTCACTTAACCTATGCCTTCCTCAGTTTCCTCATTGGTAGAATGGGGATAATAATCGCACCTACCTCTCAAGGTTGTTGTGAAGATTAATGAGATCATATTTCTACAGGGCTTTGCAAACTTTCAAGTGCTATAGCAACGTGAGTGATTATTGGTCTTGCATTATTGTTATTGTATCCCACAGCTATTAAGCAACAGAACAGGTGACATCATGCTCTAGAAGGTCCAGCTGAGGAATGAGAGTGAAAAATCTTCTGATTCTAAATTGGACACTCTGTTGCCCAATGAATCACGCTGCCATCTGTAAACCAGAGATGCATAATCACAGCCCCTGCTTGGCATCTAGGAAGCAAATCTCAGAGCCGAGGACCCTGAGATGGGTCAAATTCACTCAGAACGGATAGCTAAACAGGATGTATATACATACGAAATATAATCTATACACATAGATATAATTTATATCTATCTGTTTCTTGTTTGTACATAATTGTTTATAGCTTAGGTCATTGTGCAGAGTTGTACATAGTATCTATCTAATTTATCTATCCATCTATTTACCTATCATTCTATCTATCTGTTTGTCTGTTTATCTATCTATCTAAACTTAAGGGGAAGGGGAAAAACTCCTGGTAGAAGATGAAGTTTTAGCTGGGACTTGAAGAAAGCTGGGGAAGCCAAGAGGCAAAGACTTCCAGGCATGGGAGCCAGTCTGAGAAAATGCACATAATGGGTCAACAAGCATTTAATTGAGGCTTACCAAGTTCCAGGCATTGAGCTAAGGGCCAGGGATGGAAAGAAAGGCAAAACCTCTCCCTACCGTTAAGGGACTTAACATTGTCTCTAGCTATGACTTCCCTCTAGAACCTATCTCAAGTACCAATTTAATTTAATCCAATCTAATACACATTTTTAAAGCACCAACTAGGGGACAGGAACTGTGCCAGTGATAGATAAACAGAAACCAAAGAGTTTAGGGGAGGTTACTTGGAGATGATGTTATCATGCAAACAGGTAAGTGCCTCCAGGATAACTTGAGGAGGAGAGCTCACTAATAACACTTGTTCTAGGGTCAAAGAACCTGAGTTTAAATCCTGCCTCTGATGGTCACTACCTGTGTGACAAGTGGGTGTCATTTAATTTCTCTGTTTTCTTGTCTCTGAAATAAGGAGTTTGAACTATCTGGCCTCTGGGGTCCCTTCTAGCCCTACCTAGATGATTCCCCCAATCCTTGGCAGTTTAGGAAAGCCTTCTCATTGAAGGGAACCTTGAGAAAAGCTAGGATTCTAAGAGGCTGAGGTGAGAAAAGAATGCCTTCCAGGCATGGGACTGAGTTCTTCCTGACCCCAGGTCAATAATGACCTTCCCTTTAGACATCACAGATCTCTTGGCTTTGTACCACTCAATCACCCTTACCATGAATTATTTTGTGTTACAATTATTGACTTGAGTATAGGCTCCTTGCTAAACTGTTCAAACGTAAAGATATGAGAGATGGAATGCCAATTTGGGGGAACGGCAAGTGGTCCATTTGGTTGACAGATGTAGGCAGTAAAAATATTTAAAATATTTATCAGTAAATCTTCCTCTTATGCATTTATGACACCCACCACTGAGAGTCAGGATCATAATATTTGAGCTGGAAAAGAATTTAGAAATCGCCTATTCCAATTCCCCCTCATTTTACAGATAAGGAAACAGGACAAAGAGGGGCAGTAACCTCCCCAAAATTAATCAGTGGAGCTGGGAACCAGCCTCTGATATCAAATCCAGCGTTCTTGCCATGATACCACAGGGAAAAATTCTTCGACACAGAATTGAAAACTATGGACGTGCAAAAGGGACCTCAATATTTGGACTCATCGTAGACTAAAGCTTTACAAATGGAAACTTCATAAAAGTATTTGCCTGGGAATTTTTGGTTTTGTTTTATTTCGGTGGAAGTGCAACGTTGTTAAAGCGTGAACTATTTCCTTGCCGGAGTCTGTTGTAATACTTGCCTGCTCCGCCTCGGGAGGGCTCGGCCCAAATCGCTGTCCAGATCCCCAGCTGGACAGTTTGTAAATGCTGCCTTTGTTTCAAGCTTCTACTGAGCCGCAGCCTCCATGACATCCCCTGTGTTCTGGGGAAGGGTGCGGGGGCTGCGTGCCCACGGAGGGATGCCTCCTGGAGCGTGGAGGCAGGAAAGCCAGGTGGGTTCAACCGCCTGGTAACAGTACCCCCAGCCCCACCCTGGGGGCAGCCCCATGCCCGGAAGGCGTGCCTTTCTCCCTTGTATGCCTTGGAAGACTCAGCGGTGATGCCATCTCTTACACGCCATCCATCCCCCCAACGCACCCCTCCAGGGGTTAGTGTCCTCTGGATCCTCAGCTTCCCCTGATGCCAGTCTGCCCCCCCTCTGAGATTCCTCCGGTGTGTCCTGTCCGTGCCCTGTTTGTGCTGAATCGCTGCTGCATTGTTTCTTCCATCGGACTCCGCGGGCACCAGCTGCTTTTCCTTTTCAATTAGATCCTCAGTGCTTAGCACAGAACTGAGCACACAGTATGCACTTCATATATATTTGAATCATATTACTCCAACCAAACTTAAGCTCCTTAGGGACAGACATCGTTTTTCATACTTGTCTTTATTTCTAGGATCCCACCAGCACCTGAACCATGGCAGGTGCTTAAAAAAGTTTGCAGAGTGAATACACTGATCCCCACTTTACAGATGAGCAACAGAGACACATCTGTCTGTGACTGGCTGAGTCCAGATGCAGTAAGAAGACTCATCTCTGACCTTCCAGCCTTACTGGTTTATCATGAGGACGGACCAAACAATTAGTTTGTCAACAGACACCTACTATGTGCTAGGCACTTTGCTAAGCACTGGCAATACAAAGATGAAACACTCCCTGCCCTCAAGAAACTTACATCTTAATGTAAGTACATATGTATGTATGCACGTACGGATGCATGTATATATGCATATACAAATAATTATAAAGAGAATACAAATGTAGTTCCATGAAAGGTAGTCTGGGAGAAAATATTTGTAAAGTGTTTTGCAAAGCTTAAAGTGCTATATAAATGCTAGTTATTATATTATTGGTCTCTGATGCAGTGGGAACAGTGAGAGAGCCTGGTTTCAAAGTCCAGTTTTTCTGCTTACTTTGTGACTGTGCGGAAATCTTGTAAAACTCCTTAGGTTTCTCTTTCCTCATTTGTGCAAGGGGTGTTTAAATTAGATGACCTCTGAGGTCCCTTCTAGCTTTGAATCTATGATCCTTCGACAGTAGCTAAAATTATATTCCCAAAGTACAAGCATGACCATGTTACTTCCCCACTGCATAAATTCCAATGGCTCCCTATTACCTCTAGAATCCAATACCAGCTTTTTTCTTGGGCACTTAAAACTCTTTAAAACTCTGTCTCTCACCTCCTTTTCTAGCCTTAGTCTACATTACTCTCCTTTATGCCTTCTTCAATCCAGCCACATTGTTCTTTACACTCAACATTCCAACTGCCATCTCTTTGCCTTTACATGCGCCATCTTCTATGCTTCTTCATTTCCACCTCTTTGAATCCTGAGTTTTCTTTAAGGCTTATCTCAAGCACTCCCTCCTCTGCTGGACCTTTCCTGATTCCCCAGCTGCTAGTCTCCCCCTTGTCCCCATTCCCTTGCATTTATCTTAAATGTATTTTGCATGCATTTATGTGTGTCCAGCCTCTGACACATACTGCCTGTGTGACCCTGGACAAGTCCCTTAACTTTTCTATGCTTGAGGGAAACTCTCTAAGACTAAAAAGTACAACTTATAGTGTTTGGTCAAGTCAACAAGCATCTTTTAAGTGCTGACTATGTGCCAGGCACAGTGCTCAGTGCTGGGAATACAAATACAGGCAGAAAGAAAGAGATTCCCTGCCCTTTAGAGCTTACATTCTAATGGGGAAAGACAAGATATTAAAGGGAGTGGAAAAGGTGGGCAGGAGAGGAGAGATGGAGGTACCTGGAATGAGGCCATGGTAAAGTCCAGAGGGTCCGGGGAGCAGCCTACACAGGAATGAAGACACGGCTGGCCTAGGTGGAAGCTCTGGGAGGAACCAGCCAACCAGAGGGAGAGGGTATGGGTGGAGGGGCTTCCAATGAATGAAGTCCTGGGCTAGAATGAGCTTATGGGGGGAGGAGGTTGCTAAGGCATGGTGGAGGAAGTCTGCAAGAGTTATGCCCAGGGAGGAATGAAGACAGTTGGTAGAGGGAATTCCTCACCCAGGAATTCCCTGTACCAACAAAATTATAGGTCGAATCCCTCCCTCAATGTGTCTATGTGGCTTCCCCCTTAAGAATAGAAACACCTTGAAGGCAGGGCCTGTTTCACTTATGCCTTTGTGCCCCTAATGCCTGGCACAGGCCTAGCACATGCTTAATAGCAGCATGGAGAGAGCACTGGTCTTGGAATCAGAAAGTCATCAGTTAAAATCCTGGTTCACACAGAATCACAGCATTTCAGGAGTAGAAGGCACCTCAGCAGGAACAAGGATTCCCTTCTCCACGGACCTGACAAGTAGTCATCCTTAGCTTTTGAGCTCCTGCGGCAAAGGGGATGGAATTGGGGGAAGAGAAAATGATTCATCCTGGTCACGTGGCCAGCAAGATGGCAGATTAGTCACTGTCTCCAAACTACTTCAGCTTTCCAACTCCACAAAAAAACAAAGGATGCATGAGCCAGATGTCGAGTAATTATAGCTAAATCCACAGGAGAAAGAAGACAGGACTTTGACAAGGTAAAGTCTTCATGAAAGGCAATGAGGTTATGATTGGGGCACCATCCGCCCACACTGGGTTATACTCCTCCATTGAAGTCTTCCTCCTCTGGCTTGTCATGCTGGGGAGCAGCATAAGCTCCCGAAGGTCCTACCAGGCTGAGGAGGCTTTGAGTCTGGGCCTGGCAGACAGGCAAACACGGCTGTCATCAGAGGACCAGCCTCGCTCAGCAATGTAGGACGCCCATTTACAAAAGCATTGAGAGACTGTCTTTGGACTCATCTCTCCAACTGCCTCACTTTACAGATGGGTAAACTGAGGCTAGAAGAATTTAAATGACTTTCTGGAGGTTACATGGATAGTAATCAACAGATAACTTTTTTTTTTTTTTTTTTTTTTTAGGCAATTGGGGTTAAGTGACTTGCCCTGGGTCACACAGCTAATAAGTGTCAAGTGTTTAGTCTGAGGTCACATTTGAACTCAGGTCCTCCTGACTTCAGGGCCGGTGCTCTATCCACTGCGCCACCTGGTTGCCCCCACAGATAACATTTGGGACATCAGTTTGCTCTTCTTGGAAGACAATAAAACCTGATGTTTATATGCTACTTTAAGACAGTCAAAGCTCTTGGTATAAATTATCAGCACAATGGATAAAGTTTTAGGTTTCAAATTAGGAAAACCTGAGTTCAAATCCGGCCTCAGACACTTAACTAGCTGTGTGACCCTGTTTGCCTCAGCTTCCTCATCTGTAAAATGGGCTAAAGAAGGAAATGGCAAACTATTCCAGTGTCTCTGCCAAGAAAACCCCAAATGGGGTCATGGAGAGTCAGACGTGACTGAAACGACTGAACAACAACAAACAGGGAGACTTGAATGATTTGTCCAAGGTACCTTCCCTTGGTACTTCCCAAGGTACCTGTTAATTATTTCCTTTTTTTCCTGTGTTTTGCTTGTTTTGTATGTATTTGCATGTTGTCTCTGCCATTAGACAGTAAGCTTCTTGAGGGCAGGAACTGTCTTTTGTGGTTTTTTGGTATCCCCAGCCCTTAGCACAGAGTCTGGCCCATGGTAGGTGCTTAATAAATGTTTATTGAATTGAACTGAGTAGTAGTTGGCAGTGGCAGGCTTTGGGCTTAGGTTGTCTGACCCCGGAGAGAGGATTCTGACCAGTGAGCCATCCTGCCTTCTTAGAGCATATAGGGAGCCTTGCTGAATTTGGATGGTTGAATAATGAAAGTTGAGAGCCTCTCCCTCACTCCCCTTGACTCAAGTTTCTCATCATTATTTTGATCTCCAGAGTGGAGGCTTCTTATTGAGATAAGAATTGGAATCTAGGCCTGGGCCCATGACACCCATCCCAGTGACTTCACCATGGCATGGTGGAGAGAGCACTGGATTAACATACCTGGTTTGCAGAGAAAAGATGAGAAACTGTGCCTTCTTCCTTGTGCTGCAGGTGGGGGCTATGGCTGTGGAATGTGGCATACACCATCGGATGCAGCTGGTTTTGTTGAACTGTTGCTTTTTTTTAAAATTTCTGTATTACAAGAGAAGGCTCAATGGTTAAAGGGAGTAATATATTCAGAAATGAATGTGTTGTGAAAACAAAAGGCATGAATAAAACTTTGAAAAATATCAAACTTCTTTGTACAGAATCCTGGCTCTGCTCCTTACGACCTTGGGGTGGTCATGTCCCCTCTCTGGGCCTCAGTTTCCTCATTGGTAAAATGGAGGGGTTGGATTAGAGAGCCTCAAAGATCTTTTCTAGCTGTAAAGCCATGATCCTATGACCTCTTTAAGCCTCGGTTTCCTCATCCATAAATTTTTGGAATTTGGACCAGAAAGCCTCCTAGGTCCCTTTCAGGTTTTAAATCTGATGGTTGCCAAGAAATTCATCTTTCTGGAAAATTCAAAAAATCAGTAAGCGCACTATTCCCAGGACAGCAAGTTCACCCTTGAAGGCCAAACCCAACTTATTTTTGAGAAGCATTTTCATTATTCATTGTTATTCCAGCGCAGCCCCTGAGTGAGGTCACTGGGATGTGTGTCATGAGCCCCGGCTTGGATTCCACTTCTTAGATCAATAAGCAGCCTCCACTCTGGGGAGCAAAATAATGACAAGAAACTTGAGTTATAGGCAGTGAGGGAGAGGCTCCCAACTTTCATTACCCGGCAATCTGAATTCAGCAAGGCTCCTTCTATAATGGGGAAGCCATGTGGATTCTCCGAAGCCTGTTACTCTCATCCGAGGTCCCCTCTCGGAGCTTTCCTTGTGTGGAGGAGGGAGGGCAGTGCTGTCAGTGATTAATGTGTGAGGAGAGAAATGTCTCTCCAGCAGGGTTGGGGGTGGAAAGAGGAGGGGAAAATAACTCTGGCCATAGGACAGACATGGGGATGAGAGGTCCAGGAGGATGTTACAAGATCCCGGAATGCCAGCGGTAGAAGGGACTCAGTAACCGACAAGTCCAGCGCATACCCCCAAAGAATCCCGGTGACAACATGGTGGACAGGTGCCAACATTTTTTTAATGCAGCCCATTCCACTTTTGGACAACTAATTATTAGAAGTTGTTCCCCCCCATAGATCATCTTGTACCTTCCTCCCCTGGCTCCTGCCTCTCTCCTCCCAGAGAGAACAAGAATAACCCATGATAGCCTTTCAGATCTTTGACCCCCCCCTCTGACGTACCCTCTCCAGGGCTTCCCTTCCCTGCACTAAGCGTCCTTGGTTAATTCAACTGATCCTCGTACATCATGAGTGTGAGGTCCTTCACCCTCCTCGCTTCTTCCTGGTGTATACATTCTCCCGTCTGTTGACGATCAGACCTCCATCTGCTGCCTCCTCATTCCTAGAAGTTCTGCCTAAGACAGAATCTACTTCCTTTTCTGTAAGACCACACTGTTGATTCATACTGAGTTAGCAGTCTACTTAAGCCTCTGTATCTTTTTCAGACACACTATGGCCTACCCTTCTCTTCCTCATCTTGTACTTGATTTTTTAACCCAAGTCTCAGACTTTATATATCTCCCCTTCTCCTTCTAATTGGATTGAGCCATTGAGACCCCTTTGAATCCAAACTCTGACATGCAGGGGCTTAGCTCTTCCTCTCAGCCCTGTGTCCAGATTGATTAGTTTGGGGAAAATTTTCTGGCTGTGTGTTTACATTCCAGCTCCAGCAAAGGCCTCGGAAAAGGACGTGGGCAGAGCCACAGTCCAGATGGGCTGTCACAGAAAGGGAGATTGGCAATCTGCTGGACGGCTTTATCTCATTCTGTCCATCAACCCCGCTGGTCAGCTCAGCCTCCATTATCTAGAAAGGTTGTGTTCCTTCTATCGGGTCATGGCGTGTCTCAACAATCCCTGCAGCATGAGCCACAGGTCACCCTTGATAAGATTGGATTCCTGGAGGCCAAGGTTCTAAAGGGTTGTTGTATCGAACTTTAAACATTTCCCACCCCCCATCAAGTGTCTGTGGGCAGCTGGGAGCCTTGTGGCCGCCTCTGAGATAAGGGACTGTCCTTTCCAGGCAACCCAGTTAGCTGCCCCCTGCAGTGGCCATGGAGTCGATCAGAATAAGAGCTAGAGTTCCCATCCGGCCTCATTGTCGGCACATTTGAGGACCCAAGAGAGGATAGGCCAACATTTCCCGACATGTCAGCTCAGGCCTTAATGAGGAAGTTTGGAATGATGTACTTTCCTTTCTTTTCCAAATATTTGACACGCCGTTCAAACATCAGGGACTGTTTCCACTTGGGGCAGGGGCCTGGCTGGAGGGCCATGGGAGCCCTAGACGAACGGAGGGGTCAGGGCTCTCGCTGAGGGAAGATGCATTTTTCATGCAGTGATTTTTCCAAAGACGCCATCACTGTTTATGGAAAGATCTTCAAGTGGGAACAGTCTCTCCAGAGAGACCATGTTGTCCAAATCAGAGGTCAGCAAGACATGCCTAACTCCGGGCCTTCCTAAAGTACATGCTCAGACCAAGGCTGTTACCAAGTATTTGAAACTCTAGCTGAGGATCCGTGTGGAATGATGGCAGGAATGTGGGATCAGGCCTTAGGACGGCCTGTGTTGATATTTTGCCTGTGTGACCCTGGACGTGTGCTTTAACTTTATCGCCGGGTCTCAGTGCTGGAGCCAGGGCTGAGCTGGAAGCAGCTTGAACCAGCTTGTGAGAGCCCATTAACATGTCCAGTGTGTGCCTTTACACCTCAGAGATCACCAATCACTTTAAATCAGGGCTTGAGCTATTGCTTTATGGGTTATCTAGACTTCAGACTGGTTGAACTGTGCAGATTAAAGTTAAAAGTCTGTGTGCATACTTTTTTTTTTTCCTTCCAGAGAGACCTCGTTGTTAAACGTCTACCAGCACACCCCCGTGGTGCTCTATAAACATGGATTGAGCTCCGCAGGAGTGTAGTAGGAGGCTCATGCAATGGAATCATGACCAGACTGGAGGCCTGGTGACTGTGGACTAAGAACAGTAGCAATCATAACACTAAGTAGCCCTTACATCCCCTCTCTCCTTGGAGCCTCACTCCCTACTCAGAGGCCACCCGGCTCCCGCCCACAGAAGCCTCGCCCACTCCGTAGACATTGCCTTAAGTTGTGCACAGAAGGCCGGCCGCCATTCCACTTGGGAGAGCTCGGTCTGCTTGGGGCTCCTTCCTTACATTGCTTTTCTTTACGTTTATCTCTCACTCCCGGTCACTGTTCCTGTTTCTGCCTCTGGGGCCAAATATGAAAAGTTTAATCTCTTTTCCAAGCAGTGACTCTTCAGATACTCAAGGACGACTGCAGCGTCCCACCTCGGCTTCTCTTTTCCAGGACCGACGTTCCCAGCTCCTTCTGATCCTCGAAGGACACAAACTCAAGGCCCTCCTCCCTCCTGGTCAGCCCTCGGACGCTTCCTAATGTCCTCCCTAAAGTGGGGAGCCCAGAACTGACTGCCACACGAGAGCCGGCCTGGCCGGTGCAGAGAAGAACGCGCATCATTTTGGCTGCTTCTCTCTCCAGGGTTCTGAGAGTCTTAGCTTTTGTCTCTGGCATTGACTACAGAGCGTTGCGGATGAATCTCTATTTAGCCACGTGGTTTTTGTTGTTGTTGAGTCGTTTCTCTGTTGTGTCCAACTCTGCAGTTTTGTTTTTGTTTTTGTTTTTTTGTTCTTCACAAAGATACTGGAGTGATTTGCCATTTCCTCGTCCAGCTAATTTTATAGATGAGGAAACTAAGGCAAATGGTGAAGTGACTTGTCCAAGGTCTCACAACTAGTAAGTGTCTGAGGTCAGATTTGAACTCAGGTCTTCCTGACTCCAGGCCCAGCGCTCTATCCACTGTGTCACTGAGCCGCTATTATCTATCATCTCTCCATTCATCATTTTTTATCTCTGTCAGTCATCCATGCATCATCTTTCTATCATCTATCACCTGTCTATCTATCTATCTATCTATCTATCTATCTATCTATCTATCTATCT